>NW_026294562.1:121781271-122348771 GCF_007827085.1 Peromyscus californicus insignis
CTCTGTGTATCACTGGCTGTCCTGTCTCTTTGCAGACCACACTGGCCTGGAATTCACAGAGATCTGCCTGCTCTGGGATTAAAGGCGTGTGCCACCACTGCCCAGCATATCTTTGTTTTTGTTTTTTGTTTTTTTTTTTGTTGTTAGTGCTAGGATTTTTAGGAGCATGCCACTATAGACCCAAAACATCCATCAGCTAGAAGCTGGCTTCCTTGTCCCTAGGTCTTGAGAGGGATAACCAGGTGGAGTGTTATCAGAGGAGCCATCTTCTTCCCCAAGACTCTGTCCTCACACCTAGCAGACCGAGAAGCACCCTTTGGGCTCACATGCCCTTTCTCCCTGTACCACTCACTTTCAGAATTCTGTAGAAGCCAAGCATCACCCCAATGCTCAATTCACACTGAAGCACAAATAAACTTGTGTCTCCTGCCTTCTTTTTTAGACTAAAAAACATTTTAATTCATGAGAGAGTGAGTGTGTGTGTGTGTATGTGTGTGTGTGTGTGTGTGTGTGTGTGTGTGTGTGTGTGGTGTGTGTGTGTGTGTATGCCACATGAAGGACCAGATGAGGGAATTACAGGCAGTTGTGAGGAACCATGTGTGTGCTGGGGACCAAAGCTGAGTCCTCTGCGAGAGTACTAAGCACTCTTAAGTACTGAACCATCTCTCCAGCTTCGTGATCTAGGACTTTTGAACCTCCTTCCCCCACTTCCTAATGCTAAAATTAGAGGAATGTGCTACTATACCCATTTTTTTTTTTTTTTGATAGGGTTTCTTTGTGTAGCCCTAGCTGTCCTGGAACTAGCTCTGTAGACCAGGCTGGCCTCAAACTCAGAAGTCTGCCTGCCTCTGCCTCCCGAGTGCTGAGATTAAAGATGTGTGCCACCACTACCCAGTACATCAGCCACCATCACCCAGCCATTATACTCAATTTTAAGGGTCTCTAGGGATTGAACCCAGGGCCTCTTGAATGCTAGGCCAGCACTCTACCAAGCAAGGCACATCCCCAGTCCAAGTATTTAGGGCACCTTCTTTTTCCCATTCTGTCCCCACTTAGGACATCCATACCTGAACCTGACTCCCAGCTACTCAAGAGGCTCCTACAGAAGAATCTAAGGTTCAAGGCCTGTCTGAGCAATTAAAACCTTAAAGGGCATCTATTTATTCATGGGAGGGGGTGCCACAGCAGGTGTGTGGAGGTGAGAGGGGTACAGGGGTAGCTCTCTCCTTCACCTGCGTGGGTCCTGGGGGTTGGACGCAGATGATCGGGCTTGGCACACGTGCTGTTCCCTGCCGAGGCATCGTGCCAGCCCCGACTGAAATCTAGCTGAAGTTCCTTCCCCATGTGCAACCCATTCTTCTCCAGGCTCAGTCTCTGCTTCCACCTTCTTAGAAAGCCCCCCCAGCCCCCGCCAGTCAGTCATGGAAGCTTCGGGCCCCACAGAATCTTTATCCGTTTGCACTAGAATGGGGCGCTTGCTGAGTTGGGTACATCCTGTGCCCGCCTCTGGCAAGAAAACAAACTCAGCATTCCTCCTGCCAGGGCATTTCCAAGCCCTGCCCCACCCCACCCCCATCTTCATGGTTCGGCATGCCAAGAGGCCTTGCCTGAGAATCTTGGCACCTGTCCCGCTAGCTGGGTCTGGGTTTTGGAGAGAGAGGTCTGAACTCTAGCAGCTGCTGTTTGCAGTTCTCTGACTCTGCCTGACTAATACAGACATGATCCCCTACTTCCTTTGGAGGTGCTGGAGGTAGAACCCGGGGCATCATGCATGCTAGGCAAGTGGTCTGCCAACTGAGCTATACACCCAGTGTTCTTACAGTGTGCTTAGTTACAACATTGAATTACGCAGCAAAGAGTGAAACCCACTAAATCTTCTATGGAATCTGTATTCTTCCCAATCTGGAAAGCTAATCCTTTCAATCACCTATCCTGCCTCTTGGGAATCTGGGCAAACAGCACACAGGCCTTAATTCCCCTATTGCCTTGCCCTTGACAGACCTGACTAGTGGATCACAGAACTCTTTCTCCATGGGCATTTGTACAGGCACTACTGCTAGGTCAGAGAGGAAACCTATTAGCCTCCTAATAATATTGTCCTAAATTATTATTATTATTATTATTATTATTATTATTATTATTTTATGGTTTTTCGAGACAGGGTTTCTCTGTGTAACTTTTAGAGCCTGTCCTGGAACTCACTCTGTAGACCAGGCTGGTCTTGAACTCACAGAGATCCTCCTGCCTCTGCCTCCTAAGTGCTGGGATCAAAGGTGTGCACCACCACTGCCGGGCTCAGATCTAAATTATTGTAGAGGAAAATCCGGCTTAAAGACAAATTAACAGGGCCAGTGAGGTGGCTCAGCTGGTACAGGTGCCTCTGAACCTGAAGAAGAGTTTGGTCTCTGAGACACACATGTGAAAGGAGAAAACCAACTCCTAAATGCTGCCCCCGGCCTCCACGTGTGTGCCAACACACATACATATGCATACATACAAATAAAGAAATAAGTGTCTTGGGGCTGGAGAGTGGTCAACCATGAAGAGCACTGACTGTTCTTCCAGAGGACCTGGGTTTGATTCCCAGCACTCATATGGCAGCTCACAACCATTTGTAAATCCAGTTTGAGGGGATCTGATGTCTTCTTCTGGTCTCCATGGACACCAGGCATGCACATGATACAAATGATACATTATACACAGACATACATGTAGGTAAAACACCCATAAACATAAAAAATAAGTAAAAGAAATATCTTGCACTCACACATGTACACACACACACACAAAAAAAAAAACTTTTAAAAATTTAAGAAAAGGCCTGGAGAGATGACTCAGATGTTAAGAGCACTGGCTGCTCTTCCAGAGGTCCTGAGTTCAATTCCCAACAACCATATGGTGGCTCACAACCATCTGTAATGAGATCTGGTGCCCTCTTCTGGTGTGCAGACAGAACACTGTATACATGATAAATAAATCTTTAAAAAAAATTTTTAAAGAAAAAACTGGATGTTATACACTTTTAATTCTGCACTTGGAAGTCAGAAGTGAGCAGATCTTTGAGTTCGAGGCCAGCCCAGTGTAGAGAGGGAGTTCCAGGACAGCCAGGGCTACCCAGAGAAACCCTGTCTTGGGAAAAAGAAAGAAAGGAAGGAAGGAAGGAAGGAAGAAAGAAAGAAAAGAAAAAAATGTAAGCCAGGCAGGTGTCCACACCTTTAATCCTAGCACTTGGGAGGCAGAGGCAGGAGGATCTCTGTGCATTCAAGGCCAGCCTGGTCTGCAGAGTGAGATCCAGGACAATCAGGGTTACATCGTGAGGCCCTAAACGAACAACTTTAAAACAAGAACAACAACAACAAAAACCAACAAAACCAACACAAAGGCAAACAGCCAATACGGGCAGTGAATACTCAGGCCTACTCCAAGGATTCCCTGCCCCCAACAACAAAGCCCTCCAGAGGGCTTGGAACATGAAGACACACACCCAGACCAAAACCAAAAAACCCAAACCAAAAACTGTTGACCAGGACCAGGAACTCTTGGTCTTTTGGATGCCAAATAACTAGCTTCCTCATTCTGCAAGGGGGGTCATTGAGTGCTGAGTGACAGCAGATGAGTGGGCTCAAGGCTGCTCACATGTAGGGGAAAAAAATGACAGAAACCTTCATGCAGTGGCTGGGCCCCTAAGGAGCTGTCCCTAGAACCAGAAGAGGGAGATTGTCGCCCCCTGGTGGCAAAGTCAGCAAGAACTAGGAAAAAAAGTGTGTTTAAGGTTGCAGGCATTACGGGCACTCAAGGAATCTACAGAGATGGTTGTAGGCTCTGACGCCTGTGGGAACTGTCTCACATCTGTGTTACTTCTTCCTTGAGTTGCTTCTGGGTATGAGCTGGTTGGGTTTTTTTTGTTTTTTTTTTGTTTTTTGTCAACTTGACACAAGCTATAAGGTCATCTGGAAAGAGGGAAGCTCAGTCGAGAAAACGCCTCCATTAGATTGGCCTGTAGTCAAGTCTTTCCGGGCATTTTCTTGATTAGTGCTTAATGTAGGAGAGCCCAGACCATAGTGAGCCATGCTACCCCTGGGCAGATGGCCCTGGGGTTTTGTTGGTTTATTTGTTTTTGTTTTGTTCAAGATAGCTTTCCTCTGTGTAACCTGGCTGTCCTAGAACTCGCTGGCCTCGAACTCACAGAGATCTGCCTGCCTCTACCTCCCGAGTGTTGGGATTAAAGGCATGCGTCACCGTTGCCTGGCATGGTCCTGGTTTTTATAGCAAGCTGACAGAGCCATGGAGAGCAAGCCAGTAAGCAGTGTTCCTCTGTGGCCTCTGTTTTAGTTCACGCCTCCAGGTTAATGTTCTGTTTCCCCTTCACGATGGACTACCTATCAACCGGATAAGCAAATCCTTCCCTCCCGGGCTGCTAAGGTTATGGCATCTCTCGCGGCGATCCTTCCAGAACACGTCTTCTGCTACTGTGGCTTTGCTGAGAATGCTTAGTGGTGAACGGCATATCAGGAGTGCAAACAGTCATGTGGAAGCCGAGGCTGTCAGGAGGAGACAGGAAACAAAAATACTGCTGGAGAACGGACTCAGTTTAGTTCCACAGCTGGATCTTGGGGTAAAGTCTGGGGCTTCGTCCGGTGGCAGGCAAGGTAGCGCTGTCCTCTAGCTCATGTTTCTCAAGTCACTAGGATAAGAATAGTCTCTGCTTCAAAGGGTCTGTGTGAGGCCTAAGTGGGGTCATTCTAGAACAAGGCCCTAGGTAGGTACCTTCGCAGAGACACTGTGGGCAGTAGTTAGGTGGGATCAGGGGCTGTTTGCAGCCAGGATCCGAAACCCACCAGGGAGGGCTGATGGGTGTTTCCTCACCCAAGAATGCAGGGGTCACGGGGCTGAGAGCAGGAGCCACGTCCCAGCTACTGCTCTCCTGGCCATCTGGACGACCTTGGGAACACCTGACAAGGGGACATGGCCAGTGGCTGGCCACAGTGCTCTCCAGGAGGCAAGTCTCCGCGTTGCTGGGATTGGGGCTCTACCGTAGGGGGAGGTGCCCACAATGAGAATGCTAAATCCCTCTGGAGCCAGGGAAGGAAAAGGTCACCTTTTGTGCTGTGTCCCAGGGGAGAAGCAGCCACCCCCACCCGTGCTTAAGCACGTGAGGCCTGCAGATGGCACTCTCCAGTTGCCATGGGGCTGTTACTACACTTGATCACCAGCTCCTGAGAAGAGCCTCTGTGGTGGGAGCTGTGCCTGGAGCCACTTGTGCTGGCTCGGGAGAGGTTGATGCTTCGGTTCACCAGAAGTGTGACTGCCACTGGGTGGTGCACACCTTTGACCCCAGCACTGGGGAGGGAGAGGTCAGCCTGGTGTGTAGTGGGTCCCAGGACAGCCAATACACAGTGAGACTCTGTCCCAAAACAAACCAAGAAGTCCGCCTGCCTGTCTTTAAGCACCTGTGCTGTGGCTGATGCTGGGGTGACTCACTTTGACAGTCACCCCCACTGTGAGGTGCTGAGATGGCATCAGAGGGGACCTTTGAAGGGTGAATGGGCCAAGTGACATGTGCCTGTAATGTCTGCACTCAGGAAGGTTCACCCAGGGAGAGTGTGAGTTTGAAGCCAGCCTGGACTACAAAATGAGATCATGTCTCAGAAGAAGTGGGGAAATGGGAGGAGGGGCTGGGAGGAGGAGGAGGAGGAGGAGGAGGAGGGAGGGAGATGGATTGGGGAGGATGGAGAGGAGGGCAAAGGACAGGAGGAGACAAATGGATTCCAGGTTTGTCTTTCTGCTTTCTCACAAGTTTCTGTGTTCTCCACCTGCCCCGGGTGGACAGGCCTTTGGGTATCCCCACTCCAATGTCCAAGTGAACTGCGGAGAATGTTCAAATCTTACCGCTCCTACACTGCGCAAGGGAGAATGATGAAGCCCTGACTGATGGTAGAGCCCTGACTGGTGATAGAGCCCTGACTGGTGATAGAGCCCTGACTGGTGGTAGAGCCCTGACTGGTGGTAGAGCCCTGACTGGTGGTAGAGCCCTGACTGGTGATAGAGCCCTGACTGGTGATAGAGCCCTGACTGGTGATAGAGCCCTGACTAATGGTAGAGCCCTGACTGATGGTAGAGCCCTGACTGGTGGTAGAGCCCTGACTAATGGTAGAGCCCTGACTGATGGTAGAGCCCTGACTGATGGTAGAGCCCTGACTGGTGATAGAGCCCTGACTGATGGTAGAGCCCTGACTGGTGGTAGAGCCCTGACTGGTGATAGAGCCCTGACTGGTGGTAGAGCCCTGACTGATGGTAGAGCCCTGACTGACGGTAGAGCCCTGACTGGTGGTAGAGCCCTGACTGGTGGTAGAGCCCTGACTGATGGTAGAGCCCTGACTGGTGATAGAGCCCTGACTGATGATAGAGCCCTGACTGGTGGTAGAGCCCTGACTGGTGGTAGAGCCCTGACTGGTGATAGAGCCCTGACTGGTGATAGAGCCCTGACTGATGGTAGAGCCCTGACTGATGGTAGAGCACTGGCCATGCACTCCTTGTTGAAGCTTATTTAGTTCTTACATACTTAGCATGTGGTTGGTGCAACCTATTACTCTATTTTATAGATGATAAAATGAGCTGCAGAGAGGGTAAGCAAGTCTCTGCAAGACAACCATCTGGTTGAGCCATTAGTTCATCGATGAAGAAGAAGGTCATAATCTGATCCTGACCTCTGGGAAGCAACTCAGCCACTCTCCTTCCTGAAGCTTTCATCCAGCACATGGTGTTGATCTTAGTCACATGCAATAACATTAGTGTGGCCTCATAAAACATCCTGGGGCTGGGGAGACGGCTCAGCTGTTAAGAACACTTGTTCACGAGGAGGACCTGGGTTCAGCTCTCAGAACCCATGTGACTCACAACCACCCATAGCTCCAGTTTCAGGGGATCTGATGTCTTCTGACCTCTGAGGGCACCAGGCAGAATGTGGCACACAGACATACATGCAGGCAGAACACCCATACACATACACATAAAATAGATAAACTGCCCCAGGGGCTAACAACGCTAAACACTACACCTAAGACACAGAATAGGCCCTGACTCGAGACCTTTCGAAAACTTTTTCCCCTTAGTTTTTCTTATTTATTTATTTATTTATTTATTTAATTTATTTTTTTTTTTTGAGACAGGGTTTCTCTGTGTAGCCCTGGCTGTCCTGGAACTCACTCTATAGACCAGGCTGGCCTCGAACTCACAGAGATCCGCCTACCTCTGCCTCCTGAGTGCTGGGATTAAAGGTGTGTGCCACCATTGCATGGCAGTTTTTAATTTGTAAAGGGTGTGCGTGTGTTATGCAGGTGCACACATATCACAACACGTTTGTGGAGGTCACAGGACAATGCTCCAAAGTAGGTTCTCTCCTGTTACCTCGTGGGCTCTGGGGATCAAACTCCAGTCATTGGGCTACATAACAGCACCTCTACCAGCTGAGTCATCCCAGCAGCCCTAGGAAATTGTAATGAATATACAGTACTGTCCTGGAGTTAATGATTCACTGTGTCATTGAGGTGACACTTGTAAATTAATCAGTTATTAATTAGGAATTGAGATTCAGCTATGGCATCAACTCAGCTCAGACTGGTGCCTAGCTGGGTGTGCTGGGTACAAGCCTGGAGTCCCAGACTTTAGACACGGAGGAGGGAGGGTCAGGGGTTCAAGGCCATCCTCAGCTACAGAGTGAGTTTGAGAGTTCAAGAGAGCTGGGCAGTGGTGGGGCATGCCTTTAGTCCCAGTGCTCAGGAGGCAGAGGCAGGAGGATCATTGTGAGTTCAAGGCCAGCCTGGTCTACAGAGTGAGTTCTAGGACAGTCAGAGCAACACAGAGAAACCCTGTCTCAAAAAAAAAAAAAAATAGAAAGGGAGATATTCAAGGCTTCAAGGCTAGTCTAAGCTACATGAGACTTCCTCAACAAGCAAACCAAATGAAAAAGGAGGAAAAGAAAGGAAAGAGAGAAAAAAGTTTCACCTCGCAGCTTCACAGCTTTTTGCAAGATGGAAACAGTTACTAGTCAGCTTTGGCTGACTCGGGAGCTACTGCTACTCAAGGGGAGGCACGTGATGACGACCAGGCTGGGTTTAAAACAATTTCAGGCCCAGCATGGAGGTGCACGCCTTTAATCTCAGCGCTCGGGAGGCAGAGGCAGGCGGATCTCTGTGAATTCGAGGCCAGCCTGGGCTACAGAGCGAGTTCCAGCTTAGCCAGGGATACACAGTGAGACCTTGTCTCAAAACAAACCAACCAACAAACAAATAAATAAAATAAAGTTAAAACATCTAAGGCTGGGCATTGAGATGCATGCCTCAGTACTCACGAGGCAGAGGTGGATCTCTCTGAGTTCTAGGATAGCCTGGTCTACATAGTAAGTTCCAGGCCAGTCAGGGTTGTCTCAAAGAAAATAAAATAGAACCATCTACAGAGCAGGGTGTCTTGGGAGGCTGAGGCAGGAAAACTGCTATGAAGGTGAGGCCAGCCTGGGATAGTGAGTTCTCTGCCAGCTCGTGCTACATAGTCTCAAAACAAAACAAAATAAAACAACCCCAACCAAAAACAAGCCAAAGTTTCAGGTAATGGATATGTTAATGAGCTTCAGCAATTATTCAACTTGGTACTAGTAAATAACATCACTGTATAAATGCATTCAACTATAATTTGTCTATTTCTAATTTAAAAAAAAAGTCAATGACTAGTAGAAGACTGTTAAAGGAACCCAAAGGGAAGCCACACGAAGGCCACAGAGGAATGGACACAACCATAACCGGGCCTGGGACAAACAACCTCTCCAGTCAGCCTCAGACCATTCAAACCCATGTCTGCTGCTGAGGCCACTCAGATTGCGGGCATTTGCTGTGGCAGTGTGGTACGTTAGCACAGTCGGCAGCCCAGGGTGAACTCATCCTGCCCCGCTGTCTGGCTGCTAGGCTAGGCTTCTTTGCAACAGATTTTATTTGTTTTTATTTATTTATCTATTTATATTTTTTGAGACAGAGTCTCTCTACAAAGCCCTGGTTGTCCTGGAATTCACTATGTAGACCAAGCTGGCCTTGAACTCAGAGAGCTCTGCTTCCCAGGTGCTGGGATTAAAGGTGTGAACCACCACTTCTGGCTGCTATGCATATTTTTAAAGATAAATTTATTTATACTGTGAGATGATTCAGTGGATAAAGACCTGGTGACCTGAATCTGATTTCCAGAACCCATATGTAAAGAGAGACCAACTCTACAAGATTGTCCATAGATCTGCCATGTCATGAATTCCTCCATCCCAGACAAGAAAAACAAACAAACAAACAAACAAATAAAAAAGCTAGGCCCAGGCATGGTGGCACATGACTTTAATCTCTGCATTCTGAAGGCAAAGACAGGTGGATCTCAAAGAGAACTCTATGAGTTCAAGGCCAGCCTAGTTTATTTACCTGTTTCTCCCAACTCCCTCTTCCTTTTTTTTCCAGGACAGGGCTTCTCTGTGTAGCCCTTGGCTGTCCTAGAACTCGCTCTGTAGAGCTGAAAGGGACCACTTGATTGAGATGCAGAATTCCAAGATGAGCTAGGGTGTGGCACAGCCATTAAGTAGATAAGGAATAAAATGAGCTTCATATTCTAGCCCAGGCAGAGGGGGTGGGGAGAGGGAGCAAGAAGGAGGAAGAGGGAAGGAGGGAGAGCCTTAACATAGGGACATTATTATACAAGACTTCTCTAGAGAGTTTCAATTTTTAAAAATTCTACTTCCAAGTTGGGCATGCCTTTAATCTCAGAACTCAGGAAGCAGGTGGATCTCTGTGAGTTCAAAGCCAGCCTGGTCTACAGGGTGAGTTCCAGGACAGCCAAGGCTACATAGAGAAACCCTGTCTTGAAAAATAAATAAAAAGGGCGGTGGTGGTGCATGCCTTTAATCCCAGCACTCGGGAGGCAGAGGCAGGTGGATCTCTGTGAGTTCGAGGCCACCGTGGTCTACAGAGCAAGATCTAGGACAGGCACTGAAACTACACAGAGAAACCTTGTCTTGAAAAACAAAACAAGACAAAAAAAACTTGGGCTGGGGATTAAGCTCAGCAGTAGAATACTTGTCTAGCAGATATGAGACTCTGAGTTTATCCCAAGTACCACAAAAAAAAAAAAAAAAAATGAAGGAATACCACAACCAACTCAGCTATATGTGCATACACACAGAACATGTGATCAAATAAAAGAAAGAAAGAAAGAAAGGAAGAAAGAAAGAAAGAAAGAAAGAGCCAAGCACACTGTCTCAAAACGAGAATGAAAGTAAAAGGCTTGAAAACAAATGTTCAGTTTTTATAAAATATTTTTTTAATTTTTACTTTATGTGCATTGGTGTTTTGCCTGAGTGTGTGTCTGTGTGAGGGTGCCACAACCCTTGGAACCTGGAACGGGAGTTCCAGACAGTCTTGAACTGTCGTTTAGGTGCTGGGAATTGAACCCAGGTCTTCTGGAAGAGCAGCCAGTGCTCTTAACCACTGAGCCATCTCTCCAGCTCCCCCAAATTTTCTATTTTGATGTTTAACACAGTCCTTAGATAGCCCAGGGTGGCCTTGAACTCATGATTCTCAGGGTTGGTTCCCAGAGTTATGGAATTACAGATCTGAACCATCGCAACCACGAAGGCTTTGAAAAGCCCCAAGGAAGCTGATGTATCAATACAATGTAGTTCACAGTGATTAGAGACAAAGGCAGCTTACCAGCTAAGAGCAGAGTGCTCCGGATGGTTAGCCTCCACTCAGCTTGCTTTGTGGCTCCTGTTTCTCCCCTCCAAGGCTGAAATTCAGGCAGACACCACACCTGTTTGGCCTTTTATGTGGGTTTTGGGAATTCAAACTCTGGTCCTCACAAGTGTACAGCAAGCCCTTCTAACCACTGGGCCATCTTCCCAGCCCTCTTTTCTTTAAAAAAAAAAAAATTGTTTCTGAGAATTTCATATAGGATTACTTTATTTATATCATCTCCACCCTACAGTCTGCCCCTTCAGCTCTTTCTATGTCCCACAAATCCCTTTCAGCTCAGCTCCAAGACTTCTTTAATTACACACACACACACGCGCGCGCGCACACACACTCACACACACACAACCTGAGTTCATTGAATGTTGCTGATATGCGGCATATGTAGTTAAGGCTTCCCACTTGGGACTGTATAACCTATGGGGGGCTCTCACCTGGAGAAGACTGATTCATCCTCTTAGCATCTAGGGGTGGAGTCTGGTGAGATTCCCCCATCCATGTTGGCATGTTAACTGGTGTTGTCATTATCTTTTTTTTGGTGTGTGTGTGGGAGTTTGAGATGGTCTCTCTGTGTAGCCCTGGCTGTCTGGGACTCATTCTGTAGACCAGGCTGGCCTTGAACCCACAGATCCACCTGCCTCTGCCTACCAAGTGCTGGGACTAGAGGTGTGCGCCGCCACACCTAGCTTATGCAGATATTATTTAGGCAGCCATATTGTTGAGATTTCATGAGTGCTGCTTCCTGTCATAGACATCATTTCACAGCAGACATCCTGGTCCTCTGGATCTACAACTTTCTTCATCCCCTCTCCCATGGAGCCTCTTTTTTTTTAGGTGACTATTATTATTATTGTTGTTGTTGTGTGTGGTCGGGCATGTGCACAGCACACAAGTAGAGGTTAGTGGACAGTTTTTTGGAGTGATTCTCTGTTTCCGCCTTGATTTCTAGGAATGGAACTCAGTCTGTTGGGTTTGTCTTTTTCTTTCTTTCTTCCCCTTTCCTTCTCCTGCTTTTTTGAATAGAATCTCATATAGCCCAGAACTCAATACATAGCAGAGGATGACCTTGAACTCTCCATCCTCCCTTCTTTACCACCTGAGTGCTAGGACAGCCTGCCCCCCCCTTTTTTTTCCTGGGCTGGAGAGATGACTCAGTGGTTAAGAGTACTGGCTGCTCTTCTGGAAGAACTGAGTTCAATTCCCAGCACCAACATGGCAGCTCACAATCTGATGACCTCTTTTGGTGTGCAGATATACACGCAGACAAAGCACCTATGAAATAAAATACACAGATAAGCCGGGTGGTGGTGGTGCACGCCTTTAATCCCAGCACTCGGGAGGCAGAGGCAGGCGGATCTCTGTGAGTTTGAGGCCAGCCTGGGCTACAGAGCGAGTTCCAGGATAAGCTCCAAAGCTACACAGAGAAACCCTGTCTCGAAAAACCAAAAATAAAATAAAATAAAATACATAGATAAATAAATCTTTGAAAATTATATTGTGCTGAGTGATGGAGGTGCACGACTTTAATCCCAGCACTCAGGAGGCAGAGCCAGGTGGATCTCTATGAGTTTGAGGCCAGCCTGGTCTACAAAAGGGAGTTCCAGGATAGCCAGGGCTACACAGAGAAACCATGTCTGGATAAAAAACGGTCTGCGACTGGCAGACCTCGAAGATCTGCCCAATGGAGGACAGCAGACAGCGTGGACCTCTCCACCCTTTCCCCAAGCCTCTGAATAAAGTGTTTTGACTCTAAAAAAAAAACTAAACTAAACAAAATTATTTTATGTTTGTGTGTGTTTTTTCTTGTATGTATGTATACCATGTGTGTGCCTGGTGCCCATAGAAATCAGAAGATGGCATCAGATCTCTTGAAACTGAAGTTATGGATGTTTGGTGGCTGCTGGAAACTGAATGCAGATCCTTTGCAAGAGCAATAAGTGCTCTTTACCACTGAGCCATCTCTCCAGCCACTAGGCTAGTCTTTAATTTTTGTATTCTATTCATATTATTTTAAATTTTGTGTATATATGTGTGGGTCTCTACATGTGACTACAGATGCCCTTAGAGGCCTTGTAGCTCTTGGAGCTGGAGTTACAGGTGGTTGTGAGGCACCTGGAGAAGGTACTGGGAACTCGGAACTCTGCAGGATCGGCAAATGCTCTTAACCACTGAGCCATGCCTCCAATCCTCTCCTCTCCTTTTCCCTTTGGTAACAAAGTATACGAGTGATAGCTTTCCTGGTTGCACTGTAGAGTTGGAAACAGTATCCACATGGGGTGCGGTCCCCCCACCACCCACCCATCTTGGGTTTTTTGTTTATTTTTCTTTTTGTCTTTTTCCTTTGTGGGGATTGAACCCAATCAGGGCCTCATACATGCAAAAGCTCTACCATGAAGTCTTCAAACTTGTTCTCTGTGTACATGTGTGATGGTGCACCTGTGTATATGCCCAGGTGTGTGCATGCGTGTGTGTGTGTGTGTGTGTGTGTGTGTGTGTGTGTGTGTGTGTGTGTGTGTATGTGTGTGTGTGAGGTCAACTTCAGAAACTGATTCTCTCCCTCCACCTTGTGGGGCTGGAGGCTCACATTCCAGTTGTTAGGCTTGACAGCAGGCACCATGACCCTCTGAGGCTTCTGCTAACTTTCTTTCCCTTCTTTTCTTTTTCCTCTCTCACTGTGTCGCTCAGACTATCCTGGAACTCCTGGTGTATCCTAGGCTGGCCTTGAAGTTTTGCTAACCCTTTGTCTAAGCCTTACCAAATCCTGAGATTACAGGCCTGTGTCCCCTCACCCGGCCTTCAATCTCTATTTCCCTATCACATCACAAACAGTGGCTTTGAGTAGCCGCACGTCCTGTGTCTCCTTACACCTGGTGCTCATTCCTGTGGGCAGATGCTGCAACCGAAACTGCTGGATTGGAGGTCTGGGCACTTCAAAATGGAGGACTGTTATGGAGTTGCCCTCAAGACGCTGCTGCTGTAGCCGGCACTTTCTGCCCCATGTTCACTATATTTTAATATATAATAACTGCGTACGTGTCCCTCTCCCCCACACCCCTGAAGATTAAGGTCCTCTCAGGAAGGAATGTGCTCCATCCCTATGCCAGCCTTGGCAAGTCACGGAGGCCCAGCACATGTCCTCTGTAGGAGGCAGCATTTCAGCACTGCGCGGGAAGCTCGTTAGCCCCGGAACTCCTCCAGTAGCTGGCACTGCTACCCCCCATTTGCAGCTAGGGAATCGAGGTTCCCGGAGGCTGTGACTCCAGGCAATGAGACCCTAATGATACAAATTCCATCTGCAAGCTGGCAGAAACTCCACTCTCTGAAAGTTTCCTGCCAACTTAGTAATGTTGCATCTGGCCCATGGTGATGGCTGTCAACCATTTCTCTTTTTGACTCTTGCTTGCTGAATTTAGGAATGTTTAGGATTAGTTTAAACGACAGAACGCTCATGGAATTCAATAGTATTTCAACATCTTCCAGCACTGTGTGGAAGCAGGAAGATCAGAAATTTGAGGCCTTATCTCAAAAAAAAAAAAAGTCGTCCTCATGATGTAATTATGTCCCCAAAACACCACCTCCTAACAGCATCACCAGGGGAATAATCGCGCAGCATCCGAATTGTGGGGGCGCAAGGATATAGGCCAAAGCATCCACCCAGCAGACCAGCACTGGATTGGGCTGTGAGAGGGTAAAGCAGCCATTTGACTTGGAAAGAGGCAGTGCAGGCACAGGCCACAGAGCTTTCCAGCTGTTATTGCACTGGTCCATGGGAGAGCTGCCGCAGGAATCTGAGCTGCAGAGTGACTGCTGGAGCCAGGCTTCAGGGAGAAGGTGCTGGAAACAGGCACAGGACAGACTGGGAGATCACCATAAATAGCTCGCTCAGCTATCAACATTCGCCTCCTGTTTTCCACTTTCTAATAATGGCACTGCCATTCTTCAGCCTTCCAGAGGGAGGTCTGACTCACCCCAACTCCTCTCCTGCCAGGCAGCCTGTGTTCAGGCAGTTACTGCTCTACCTCTGCGGGCCCATCCTTTTTGGAAGTCCTCTTGTCTTTGGCCCAGGGACTTAGGTCTCTTCCCAGGTGAGAGCCCCTGCCTCTCAACACGTCTTTATTTCTGTTTTGGGGAGCCTACACTCTGCTTACAAGCACACCACAAAACACATGCCTGGAGTGTAGGTTGGATGAAGCTTGAGGCACCCGCTCCATCAGCCTGTGGTCTGGACTCCTCACATTCTTAGTGGATATTCCACCCACATACACACCCCCAGGGATGCTCCTCCAGCACAGGGGACTTTCTTCTGGATGTCTCATATGCCATCAAATCTCCTCTTGGAAGTACAGTAATCTCAGTCCTGGGAAGTGGACTCAGGGGAGCCAGGAGTTTAAGGTCATTCTCCAGTACATAGTAAGTTTGAGACCAGCCTAGGCTGCGTAAGACCTTGTTTAGAAGCAACAACAAATAACAATAATAAAATGAAATAAGGAAGGAAGCTCTTGGGATCCTCTTCTTGTCCCTGGACCTGTGATGACTGCGTCTATACACATCGAGTTCTAAGAGGGTGGAGAGGGAGTAATACAGGCATTTTTGCCCCTCCTTAGAGAACTTGTATATGACCTCAACTCGATCATGAAATGGAGTTTAACTTTAAAAACAGGGGGGCTGAGGAATGGTTCAATGGGTAAAGGGCTTGTTATACAAGTGTGGGTACCCATGCTGACTCCATGGAACCCACCTAAGGCCAGCACCGTAGTGCATGTCTGGAATGCCAGGGCTTCTGTGATGAGATGGGAAACAGAGGCAGGAGAATGCCTGTAAGCAGAAACAAATAAGAGATACCCTGCCTCAGATAAGGTGGTGGGAGGACTGACATGCAAGGCTGTCTTCTGATTGCCACACTCATGATGTAGCATGCATACACCACTACTTACACACAGGTACAAGCACACACACACAAGCACACACACACACACACACCCACACACACACACACACACGCCCAGTATCCCAACTCTTTGACTTCAAATTGCAGACTCTAACCCCGTTTTCTTTAAATACCATCACAGGCAAAACTTTCAGGGTCAAAAGTTACCATGTGGGGCTGGAGAGATGACTCAGAGGTTAGGAGTACTCCTTCCAGAGGACATGGATTCAATTCCTAACACCCACATGACAGTTCCCAACTATCTCCAACTCCAATTCCACACTCTCTCTGGCCTCTGAGGGCACCAAGCACACATGTGGTACACAGACATACATGCATCAAAACATAAATATACATAAATAATAATAATAATAATAATAATAATAATAATAATAATAAAGCCGGGCGGTGGTGGTGCACACCTTTAATCCCAGCGCTCGGGAGGCAGAGGCAGGTGGATCTCTGTGAGTTTGAAGCCAGCCTGGTCTACAGAGTGAGTTCCAGGACAGCCAGGGCTGTTACACAGAGAAACCCTGTCTTGAAACCACCCCCCCCCCCAAATTTTTTTTTAGAAATGACCATGTCCAGTAGCTGCTAACACGAATAACAGAGGTCCTGGTTTCTCTCTTGTGTAGTTAAGTGAATAGTGGACTGTCAGTCAGGTATTTGGGTTTGAACTGGAGTTCTGCTACCCCTTGACATAATGGCTTTGAACTGGGGCCTAACCTCTCTGAGCTCTGCTACCACGAGCTACCTTACAGTCACTGTATGGAGAAAGCTGGAAAGGAGTTGGAGCAGGCAACTAGGGGCAGTTTAAAAAGTGACCTTGCCTCAACGGCCCCCAACTGATCTGTGCTTATAAAAAATACAAAGACTCCACTTTGATCCCTCAGCAGATGAACTTCAGAGTCCACAACACACTGAGGCTGCAGGAGTGACCTGCGGGGCCTCTGAGATCCTTGTCTGCTGAGTAGGGGAAATAGGAAGTCCCTTGCGGGGGATGGATAGCAATGCCCACCCTTCCAGCAGTGGCAGTATGGGCAGATTGCATCTGATTGGTCTGTTCTCCAACCTTGCAGATGTGGATCCGGAAGTCCAGGGACTTGGTATTGCCAGGATGGCATGAAGACCAAAGCCAGCAGCCTCCATGGTCTTTACCATTTTATGCAAGAGAATTGGGAACCCAGCGAAAGAATTGGGAAACCCGCTGTTCTGGAACATGCTGCCCCAAACCAGGCCTTCCTTTGACTGAGGTCTCAGACTCTGGAGGGACCCAAAGTAGCTTCTCCTGGCCTACACTCTCTCTACTGGCTCCTAGAGCTAAAGCTGTAGCTCAGCCAACCTGAGACTCCAGGAGGGAAGCTTTGATGTTAGCCGTTCAAGGTCACTCTCCTGGCCCAGCTCCACCTGGCAGAGAGGCTGGGGTGAGGACCGGGAGCACAGGGCAGAAAGGTTGCTCTCCTTTGGTGTGACGGGAAAGCTGGGGTGGCTTTGTTAAGATTTTGAGACACAAAACCAAGCCTTCAAGAAAATGGGTGCTGATGGATTTAGGTTGTCTGCGCTAGTTTTCTTGTTTGTTTTTCCACGCAAAGCAAGCAAAACGGGAGCTGTTGGGCCGCAGGGTGGCTGGACCTTTGCCTAGGATATAGGAAATATGGGCTGTCGTTCAGGACTGCGTACCTACTGCCATAGAATGTAATGAACTCGAACAGCGGTTGTGCTGTGAAGGGTGCCCGCACTTCAAACCTTTTACACACATAATGGCACGGAAGTCTCCTGGCAGCACTCTTAGGCTCAGGGGAAGCAGATTCTGGCCATGCTGAGGGACTCTGGGGCTAGAAGTCCTGTCTAGTAAGGAACAAAAGGGGGATTTCAAACTTTTGCTTTGTTTTGTTTTTGTGACAGGGTCTCATATAGCCCAGGCTGGCCTTGAACTCCTGAGCAGAACTCAGGATCCTCTTGCCTCCACCGCACTCGAAATTTCAACTCTCGATCCTGGTTAGTCCACCCAACCACCTGGAGGAGACCCTAGATGCCATGGCCTTGGCTCAAGAGCGCAAAACTTGTCAATCGGCTAGACGAATGCGCCTCGGCCAGCCGATCAGTCAGCCAAACTCGAAGGACGCAGGGGATTTAAGGCGACGTGTCCACCACTGACATCCTGGTGGAAGCGGGCGCGCGCGGGGGGGGGACGACTGTGACCCCCCCGCGGCCCAAATGAGTCTCTCTGGCTCCTGACGCTTCGGGGTTGGACTGAGGCACCCAGAAAGCGCGGGCTCAGCGCTGAAGCGCCCGGGGCTCTGGAACAGGCCCAAAGGTGGCGGGCAGGCTCCTGCCCCGGCCCTGGACCCGCCTTCTCCCGGGTGAGACCCAATGGGGCGGCGGGCTCCGCAGCTCCGCCCCGGTTGGGTCCCGGCTACCCGGGCCAGCCGAGTCCCCGCCGCACAGCCTGGTGCAGCGGCGCGCTCGGACCTCGCCTGTTCGGGATGGCCGGCTACCTGCGGGCCGTGCACTCGCTCTGCAGAGCCCCGGGCCCGGCGCGGGCCTGGGCACCCGCCGCCCTGACTGTCCCCAGCTGGCCGGAGCAGCCACGGCGCCACTGTGAGTGCCGCACCGGGGGTGGGGGTGGGGGCCGTGCAGCGCTGCGACGTGGCGACGTCCCGGGAGGGGGACCCCGGAGCGCTACTAGCAACACGCCGGCGGCCGGGGAACAGCGGTGTGCGGGTCGCAAAGGGCCGGGCGGTGGCCTCGTTCGGGGCACCCGCCCTTGGCGCCCCCAGGCTGCTGCAGGCGCAGGGGTTGGGGCGTAGGGCACAGTGGCAGCTGGTGGCCTGGGGCATGATTGCCGGGTCCCATCAGGGCTGGGGCTCAGCAGGTATTCCGGAGGAGTGTTTTGGGGGGGGGGGTGCCTGGGCGCGGAGTGGGGCTGCTCTGCACCCTGGGAGGGGGACAAGCAGCCGGGAGAGGAGGGAGCGGCCTGCTGTTGCCCTAGGCAGGGGAGGGTCACCTCGCGGTCCCGGCTCAGACAAAGGCGAGGAGGAGGAGAGGCCTCCACTTCCCCTTCGCTCCAATCCCCGCTCACTCTGGTCCCTCCTCTTCAGCAGGCCCACGTCAGCTATTTTGGGAACCTTTACTCGACAGCTGGAGGAATGTCCTTCTATTTTTCCCGCTTTTGTTTGGCTGCCACTCCCCCACCCTCCGCTGCCTCGGAGGCTCAGTCCAGCCCTTGTCCTGGCCTTTTCTTGCTGGGCCCGCCACGCGCCGCGTCCGGGTCGGTCCTGCCTGGCATACAAGCTGTGGAGAGCAGGCTGTGCATGCACTTTGTCATTTTCTGCAGCCAGACGTTCCCTCGAGGTCTGCATCGCTTGCCTTCGGGTTCCTTCTTAAACCGGAAGGTGCATCTCGAGGCAGAATAAGCAGGGTTTAGCTGGAGTCTCCGTTACCAACAGGCTGCCCGGCCTGGCATGTGGGCATCTTCTACACCCCAGCTACTCAGCGCCCTGCTACAAAAGACAGGGAACAATGTAGAGCACTTGGTGGCCTTTTTTTTTTGATGCCTGTTGCCACGGAAATTCTATCCTGACCTGGCCCAAAGCCCCTTGGGGTTAGCCAAGAGAATGAGGAAGAGGGGGTGGGTCTCGCCATGGGGCTTGTTCTGGCTAGAATGGTAATCTTTAACTGAGTGTGAGAGCAGCTGACTGGAGCTGGGGGCCAGGAGGAGGGAGAGGGCGGGGCCCCTGACCCTCCCCTTTGCCAAGGAGAAAGGGACATTTCTGCTTTTGTGCTTCTGGGATCTGTCTCTGAGTCCTGAAAGCCGGTCAAGTGTCTCCGGCCTCATACGGCAGGCCTGCATCAAAATATGGTCGAAGTTAGAGGCATCCAGTGCTCTTTTTCTTTTTCACCTTTTCCCTTTTTTTTGGGGGGGGGGGTGTCTGCGTTAATGATAAAAATAAAACAAACAAAAACTACCCCGAGAAACCACACTAACAAGAAAACAAGATTACTTTGGGATCCTAAAGTTGGATATACATTTTAAAAAGCAGCCAGTGGAAGGTTCTTCCCAAAGGTCTCCAAGTGTGGTGTTGCTTAAAAAGCAAAAACAAAACGACAAAACCATGCTGTGTCTTTGCTGCCCCACAGTTCTGCATGCATTTCTTTCTCTCTGTATCCTCTAGTAACTCCTTGCTGGCAGCTCTGAGAAGTCAGAACTTGGGAAGGTCTGGGACAAGCACTTAGGTAGACTCCCTTTATTGCTCCAGGCTAGAAACTTTGTCATTTCCTCATCTTAACTTTCAAGATGAAGAAACGTGGTCAGCTCGTCACCTTAATAACATTCATAAGGTGTCCTGCTAGCCCTGCACACTTGGAAGGGACGAGCAATCCCAAGTGTCTCAGATCCCAGAATAAATTATTCAATGGCTGATTATCAAATGTTTTTTTTAAGCTTTGTTATTTATTATGTGTGTGTGTGAGAGAAAGAGAGAGATAGATATGATGTGTGCATGCGCACGTGTGCATGTTACAGTACGTGTATGGAGGTCAGAGGACAACCCTGTGGAGTTGGCCTTTTCCTTCTAACTTTACCCGCCATCTCACAGGCCTTTCATCAAGTTGTGCAGACCCAGGAGTCAGTTCTCATCTTTTTTGCCCTGAGCCTTGTTTCAGCCACTTCAGAGAAGTCCCACAGCTGTCCACGCCCAGCACAGCTTACCCCAGAGTTGGTTTGGGTGTTAGTGTTTGACTCAGTAGGTTTTGAGGGGAAATGCTCTAGAACAGTGGTCTAGAACAGGTCTCAACCTGTAGGTTGCTCTAGAACAGGTCTCAACCTGTAGGTCGGGACCCTTTGGGGTTGCATAACAGATATTTATATTACGATTCATAACAGTGGCAAAATGACAGTTGTGAAGTAGCACCAAAATAATGTTATGGCTAGGGGGTCATCACAACATGAAGGACTATGTTAAAGAGTCTGAGCATTAGGAAGGTTGAGACCCACTGCTCTGGAAAGACTTGGCTGCCCCCAAGTTTCCACCCTAGCTGGGCCCTCTTGGGCTCATTCTACTTCCTCTGTGGTAGGCTCAGGGACCAGCTCCTTGTTGTATGAAGCCAGGCCCTGTGGCTTGCTTTGGAGTTTATACTGTGTAAAATGTGTCAGGGCCTCACACATGACTTGCAGCCTCCAGCTCTTTCTAAACGTTATTTTGAGCCAGTCTCGCTAAATCATTCTGGCTAGCTTTAAAATTTGTGAACTTCCTGCCTCCACCTTCTGAGTAGGTAGGATTATAGGCATGTGCCTTGATACCAGGGTACAACCCCTCCCCCCAGTGCGGGAGCCCCAACCCAGGAATTCACAGATGTCAGGCAAGCCTTCCATCACCGGGTCACACCTCCAGCCCAGATTACACATACTCTTCTACTCTGTGAGCTGCTCTGGGCAGGGTGCCCACCACATGAGAGAGTTCCCTGCTTATGTGTGGCAGTGGCCCTGGTCTGTGGGAAGGGGAAGAGCACATTCATCACAACAGAAAGTGAGCCCAGGCAGCCCTGATGTACACTTATTTTTCGCTGATACTGTTAGCAGATTATATTCCTTTTATGGCCAGATGCCATGCAAGGTGTAGGGGACAGAGCTGGGATAGGAGTGGAGAAGCGTTCTGTCTGTGGGCTTTAACTCTGTTGTGAAGGGAACAGGCATTAAGGTAGTTGACCAGTGTGACACAGAGTAATGACCTAATGAGAAGGGTCAGAAAGATGCACGGTGGCCAAAGGCACCGAATGCCGAGGCTGGTGACCTGAGTTTGACACCCAGGACCCACGTGGTGGAAGGAGAGAATGGACTCCCACAAGTTGTCCAGTCGTCCTCTGACCTCCAAAGGTACAGGGCAGTGCATGTGTGTGCACAGAGTAAACAGACGTAGTGCTGAAAGAGCTAAATTGAGAAGGTACGAGGTAGTCGGGCGGTGGTGGCGCACGCCTTTAATCCCAGCACTTGGGAGGCAGAGCCAGGCGGATCGCTGTGAGTTCCAGGACAATCTCCAAAGCTGCACAGAGAAACCCTGTCTCGAAAAACCAAAAAAAAAAAAAAAAAAAAAAAAAAGATGCAAGATGCGAGGTGTATGGGAAGTTTGAATGGGGCAGGCAGAAAAGACCCAAATGAATGAAGTCCGAGCAGGGGAGGAAGCCGACTCTCTAGATATCAGAGAGAGTGGGGCGGGGAGGGACTTGCAGGTGCCAAGGCTGCTCGCGCTGTGTGATGAACAGGAGATGAAGTGTGTGGCAGTGGCAGGATTTTTTTTTTTTTAAGGTAACACATTCATGTAACTTAGAGTGTATTACTATGCTTGTTCTATTTTTTTAGTTACTGTTAATCATTAACTATGCCTGATTTGTAGGGTCAATGTTATCATAGTATGTACGTACAGGAGAAAGTACATTACACTGGGAGTTTGGAACTACTCCACTATTCACAGTTTCGGGTGCCACTGTGGGTACTGGAGTATATCCCTTACGGAGAAGGGGGGCTCACTGTGTCCTCATTTACTTTCTTCCTCAGTAGGATAGGAGCATGGACAAATAGCTTTGAGGGCTCCGTCCTGTACCATCATTTCCCTCACCGTTAGTGCCATCTTTTAATAGGTCCCATCATCTTTTAGCCATCCCATCTCAGCACTGTGGTGGAGGGGCAGTTTCTGGTTCCAATTCATGATCTTACACATATGGTCTCATGTTTCTCAGGCTAGCTTTGAACTCTCTCTGTTGCTGAGGATGATCTTGAACTTCTGATTCCCTCTTCCTCCACCCTCCTACATCCTGGGATTACAGCTGTACACATATGCTCAGTTTATGTAATCCCGGGCTTGTGTATGCAAGGCAAGCCCTCTACTGAGTCACACCCCCCAGTTTATGTAATCCCGGGCTTGTGTATGCAAGGCAAGCCCTCTACTGAGTCACACCCCCCAGTTTCTTCTCCTCCCTTTTATTTTGGTGTTGACAGTCATATAAATGTCTTGCACTGGAAGACATGAGCTTGCCACCTGGGCCACACCCTCAACCCCTAGGCCACTTTTGAGGACTTTGATTTTTTTTTTTTAAATTTTGAGTGGAAAGGAAAGTTCTGCAGGATTTCACAATGTGTACTGCAATCAGGTGTATGTTGGTTGTTTTTTTTTTTTTTTTTACAGATTTTTTTTTTTATTTAAGATTATCTTTATTTTATGTTTGCTGATGCTTGCTTGTATGTACACCATGTGCATTATGCATGTCTGGTGTCTGTGGAGGACAGATGAGGGAGTCAGATCCCCTGGAACTGGAGTTACAGATGGTTGTGAGCCACCATATGGGTGCTGGGAATCAAACTTGTGTCCTCTCCAAGAGCATCAAGTGCTCTCAATTGTTGAGCCATCTCTCCAACCCCTAAATATTTATTTGTGTGTGTGCCATGCATGTGCTGGTGCCTCTGAGGCCAGTAGAGGGCGTTGGATCCCCCACAGCTAGAGTTCCAGGTGTAATGAGCTGACAGATGTGGGTGCTGGGAATCAAGCTCAGATCCCAGGAGTACAGCAAGTGCTCTCAACTTCTGAGCCATCTCTTCAGCCCCCTGTTTTATTTGTTTATCTTTTGCAATGCTGGACATGGAACCCAGGCCCTCGGGAGATTCAGTGGCTGTTGCTTTGGAAGTTTTCAGAAAGGCTTGGATGTTGATGTTTGTGCTTTAATGACACATCTTCTCTTCCTCTCCCCTCTACACGGGCACAGAAGCTATGGTATACATTGTGGAGGTCAGAGGTCAACCTTGGGTTTTGGCCCTCCCTTTCCACCTTATTTGAGTATGTCTTACAGTTTACCACTGTGTGACAGACACCTACTGAGTCTTGCTCTTTTGATTCTGGGGTTTTGAATTTGGATTCTTAATCTCCTGTGGTAGGCAGCCCTAGCCCATTACTTGTGGTTTAGATGGTTTATCACTCCTTGTCTCTTTGAGACAGGCAGAGCATGGTTTGTTTGCAAAACTAAACAACAGAAAAAAGTCTCAAATCCCCACCACCTGGGGTGCTCTAGAGGGTGCAGGCCAGGCCTGGAACAGGGAGGCCCTCGCTCAGGCTGGCTCTCCTTGCTCGTAGTGAATGCTCGCTCACTGTGTCAGGGGTAAGTCATTCTTCAGGACAGGCTGTGATTTGTGTGTGTTTGGGGGGACGGCGTTTAAATTCTTACTATTTTTATTTTGGTTAAAATATTAACCCCGACAAGCTTTCCTTTTTAGAATATCTTTTTTCACATTGATTTTGTGTGTGTGTGTGTGTGTGTGTGTGTGTGTGTGTGTGTGTGTGTAACTTCGACAAGCTTTCCTTTTTAGAATATCTTTTTTCACATTGATTTTGTGTGTGTGTGTGTGTGTAACTTCGACAAGCTTTCCTTTTTAGAATATCTTTTTTCACATTGATTTTGTGTGTGTGTGTGTGTGTGTGTGTGTGTGTGTGTGTGTGTGTGTGCGCGCGCCTGCCGAAGCACCGGTATATCAGAGGACAACTTGCAGGAGTTGATCCTTTCTGCCCACCAGGTAGAATCCAGGGATTGAACTCAGTGGTTAGGCTGGGCTATCTCTGGCCCTGGAATATCTTTTATTTATTTTTTGGTAATTTCTTTTTTATTATTTTAACGGAATTTTAAAATTGATTCTTTGACAACTTCACACATCCATACAGTGTTTCTTGATCGTTTGTACCCACATGCCCTTACACGATCCACTCACTTCAGCAGCGGGTCAGCGTTGTTACTATGAAGCCGTCAGCCCCAGCCATCTGCAGAACCTTTTCCTCTTGCAAGACTGAAACTCTGTATCTATGAAACAGTAACTTTCTATTTCCTCCTCCCTTAATTAACCCCGCCCCCCACATTGTGCTTAATGGTCTAGGCCAGCTGTTCTCAACCTGTAGGTCTTGACCCCTATCTCCAAAAATATTTACATTATGATTCATAACAATAGCAAAATTACAGTTATGATGTAGTAATTAAAATAATTTTATAACTGGGGGGGTTACCACAACATGAGGAACTGTATTAAAAGTATCGCAGCATTAGGAAGGTTGAGAACCTCCAGGCGGTGGTGGCGCACGCCTTTAATCCCAGCACTTGGGAGGCGGAGCCAGCCAGGCAGATCTCTGTGAGTTCGAGGCCCACCTGGTCTACAGAGCAAGATCCAGGACAGGCACCAAAACTACACAGAGAAACCCTGTCTTGAAAAAAAAAAAAAAAAAAAGGAAGGTGGCAAACCACTGTTCTAGGCACCCATGGAAGTAGAAACCACTGTTCTAGGCACCCATGAAAGTAGAATCCTACAGTATTTGTCTTTGGTTTTTCGTTTTGTTTGCTTTCTTTTTTTCTTTTGAGACAGAGTTTCTCTGTGTAACAGTCCTGGCTGTCCTGGAATGTTTTGTAGCCCAGGCCGGCCTCAGACTCACAGAGATTGGCCTGCCTCTGCCTCCTGAGTGCTGGAACTGAAGGCGTGCGCCACCCCTCCTGGCATAACGGTCAGTCTGTGTTATATGCTGTCCTTAGGGCTCACCTATGTTGTAGCATGTGACAGGCTTTTCTTTCTTTTCTTTTTCTTCCTTCTCAATCTGAATAATATTTCACGGATGTGCAGACCATATTTTGTTTATTCATTCACTCATCGCTAGACACCACCTTTTGGTTCTTGTGAATGATGTTGCAGCGAATGTGGGTGTGCAAGCATCTGTTTCCAGTTCTTGCTTTGAATTTGACCCTGGCTTTTGTTCCCTTGGTTTGCTTGTTTATTTATTTATTTTGGCAGTACTGCTGATGGAACCCAGGGCTTTGCCCAGGCTGTGCAAATGCTGTACCATTGAGCGCATTTCCAGGAAGTGCTCTTGCCTCAGCCTCCTGAGGGCTGAGATCACAGGAGTACAGCATCACACCCAGTTCAACTCCCCGACAGTTTACACTTGATCCTAACTAAAAGGCTGAGAAGCGATCTCTCCTGGTTGGCTTGTTGGTTGAGGTGGGGTCATTTGGAGCCCAGGCTGGTTTTGAATTCTATATGTAGTCAAGGATGACCTTGAGTTTCTGATCCTGCAAACCCAGTTTATTTGGTCCTGAAGGCTGAACTTGGGGCTTGTGAATTCTAGGCAAGCACTCTACCAGCTGAGTTACATTCCCAACCCCACTCATGATTTTTTTTAAGATTTATTTTATTTTGAATTATGTATCTATGTAGGGGTATTGAGCACATACTAATCCTTATAGGAGGTTGTGAGCTGCCTGAAATGGGTCCTGGGAAATAACTCAAATCCTCTGGAAGAAAAGTATGTACTCTTACCCTCTGAGCCACCTCCCCAGCACCTCCTGATCTAAACAAGAAAGATTGTTTTATGTTTATGAGTGCTTTACCTGCATGTATGCTTATACATGTACCGTGTGTATCAAGTGCCAGATCTCATTGTAGATGGTTGTGAGCCACCATGTGGTTGCTGGGAATTGAACTCAGGACCTCTGGAAGAGCAGCTAGATGCTCTTAACTGCTGAGCCATCTCTCCAGCCCCCCTCTCCTGATTTTTAAAATCATTTGTCACCAATGGATATTTAAAAAATACCAGCCGGGCGGTGGTGGCGCATGCCTTTAATCCCAGCACTTGGGAGGCAGAGGCAGGAGGATCTCTGTGAGTTCGAAGCCAGCCTGCTCTACAGAGCGAGATCCAGGACAGGCTCCAAAGCTACACAGAGAAACCCTGTCTCAAAACAAAACAAAAAATACCACTACCTGAACCAGGCATGGTGGTATTGATGCCGGTAATCCCAATACTCAGGAGACAGAGGCAGCAAGACTTTGTATTTGTGGTCATCCTGGGATACAGAAAGAGTTAAAGCTTGAGCTTTACAGTAAGACCCTGTCCTCCCCAAATCAAAACCCAAACCAAGCAACAACAACAACAAAAATCTACTAATGGATGGGGTAGAGGGCCTGCTTAATAACACGGATGAGGCCTTGAGTTCAATCTTTGGCCCCAAATAAGAGAGAAAAAAAAAAGGAACAGAGCCACAATGGCACACACTTTTAATCCCAGCACTCTGGGAGGCAGAGGCAGGTAGAACTCTGAGTTTGAAGTCAGCCTGGTCTACAGAGTGAGTTCCAGGACAGACAGGGCTACACAGAGAAACCCTGTCTCAAAAAACAAAACAAACAAACAAAAAATTCTAGAACTACATTTAAAAAAAAATTTAGAGGGGCTTGCTTACAGTTTTAGGGGCTTAATGCATTGTCATCATGGCAGGGAGGCAGGCAGGCGAGGCACAGAAGTAGTTAGCAGCTACATCCTCATTGTAGGCTGAGAAAGAGAGATTGGGCCTGACATGGTTTTTGAAACCTCAAAGCTCACCTCCAGTGACTCACTTCCTCTAACAAGGCCACACCTCCTAATCCTTCTCAAATAGTGCCAGTCCCTGATGACTAAGCATTCAAATATATGAGCCTATGGGGGCCACTCTTATTCAAACCACCCTAGGCGTGTAGTTCAGTGGATGAGAGTTTGGGGTGAGTATACAAGGCTCTGGGGTCTGTCTTTGTGGGGAGGGACAGGACATCAAATTTTAGGGCAACCAAAAGGGCCTAGCTGGCTTGGACAGGTCCCTGCCAGCTCCTCTGGGAAGCCTCAGCGACCTGGAGTGGACAACAGTGTTTGCTCTGTTACCTGTTCTCTCACCCTCCCTCCCTGGGTGCTTCCACATCTTCCACACCATATCCCGGTGTCAGTGGTGTTTACTTAGCACCAGGTTGCTATGTGAATAGATAGGCCCTTTTGTGTTCTCTAATTCCATTAACACTCCCATGTACACCAGGGTGTAATGGTGACTTTGACCCCGTCCCCTGCTGAGGGGTGTGGCACCACATCAAAGCTGGCATAGGGCTGTGGCAGCTGCTGCTGAGGTCGAGACTCTGAGAACTGGCTTATGACATAGCTTGGAATGTTTAAAAACATCTGACAAGCTGTCTTTAAATTAACTCTCAGAAGAGCTGTCTAGAAGCTAAGCAAGTTCTGCCCAGCAGACTCTCTCAGGCCCTTCTCACTAAAGCTTCAGACCAAAGTGAAAGAAATCTGTGGTTTGGGTTGAAGGCATCATGGGTATGGTAATGGAGTCAGCCATCTCTGCCTTTAGTCCCCAGGGAGAGGGCTAGTTCATGTCTGTGCTTTTGGCTTCCTGGCATCTGACCCACAAGGACAGGCTACAGTGAACTAGGGACCCGACAGCAACCACACTCCCTAACTCTCCCTTTTCTCCCTAAATAGTCGCTAAGGTTCTCTCTCTTTATTGTACAAAATCATTTGCATGTCTTTGGGCAGTGAACCGCTTTGCTCCCTTTGGATGAGGTTTACATTCAAGGGTGTTGTGAGTCAGAACTGAGGTGTGTCGTGGGGCAATGATTTGTTTAAGGCCGATTAGGCTTTTCTTTTCTTCCTTCTTTTCAGACAAACTTTAAGGTATTCCAGGCTGGCCTCGAACTTACTATGTTGTTAAGGATGATATCGAACTTAACTTGAAGTTACCGACTCCTGGGAGTGCTGGGATTACTGGTGCTTGCCACCACTTCCAGTTTATGGGATGTTGGGGATTGAGCCCAAGGCTTCATGCACGCTAGACAAGCATTATATCAACTGAGCCTGAAGCCAGTTTGTTGAGGTACTTTAAAACATATTTTTAAGGAGCTGGAGAGATGAGTCAGCAGTTGGGAACACTTACTGTTCATACAGAGGCCTGGGTTTGGTTCTCAGCACCCACATGGCAGCTCACAGCCATGCATAGCTCCTGTTCCAGGCAATCTAATGCCCTTTCTGATCTTCTCAGGCACTGCATGCATGTGGTGCATATACATACATGCAGGCAAAACACTCATACACATAAACAAATAAATGTTTAAAAAAATTAACATTTATTTGTGTGTGTGTGTGTGTGTGTGTGTGTAGGTCAGAGAACAACTTGGACAAGTTGGTTCTCTCCCAGTATTTGGGTTCTAGAGATTGAACTCAGGTTGTTGGTCTTGGTGACAAGCTCCTTTATCTGTTGAGCCGTCTTGCCTGCCGTTGGTGGGGTTATGGTACTTTCTCTAGAATGACCGACTCACCCAAGTCTGCTTGACCCAGCAGAGGCTGAGTTCCCTTCTCAGGTGCCATAAGCCTGTGTTCCCAGAGAGGAAGGCCCAAGTCCTCTGGGCTTTGTTGTGTTCCTTCTCTGTAACCTGAGGCAATAAGCCGAGCATCTCTGACCCTCAACTTCCTCATCTTTAAAATGTCATGAGGGTCTGGAGAGATGGCTCAGAGGTTAAGAACACCAGCTGCTGCTCCAAAAGACCCAGGTTCAATTCCTAGCACTCACATGGGAGCTTGCAACTGCCTATAACTCCAGTTCCAGAGGATCTGACACCCTCACACAGACGTACATGCAGACAAAACACCAATGCACATAACAATGTTTGTAAAAATTACTAAAGAAAAATAAATAAAGAAAATGGAAGTGATGAGTATTGTAGTATGCACCTGTAATCTTAGTATTTGGGAAGTGAAGGCAAAAGGGTCATGAGCTTGAGGCTAGCCTGGTCAAATAGTGACTGTCAGGCCAGCCTGGGCTACATATCCAGATGCCGTGCAAAAACAAATAAGCTAGTGTGGTAGTGCAGGCAGGTAACCCCGGACCCGAGGAAGTTGAGGCAGGAAGATCAGACATTCAAGGTCATCCCTGGCTATACAGAGAGGTCAGGAGCCTACCAACCAACCTACCAACCAACCAACCGACCAAAAAACAAGATGGCACTGGGGATGTGTAGCTTGAGTTTTCCTGCCTGGCCCACAGTCAGGACAAATCTTTTTCACCTGCCAGTCCCACAACCGCTCAGACCCGACCAAGTAACACAGAGACTTATATTGGTTACAAACTGTATGGCCGTGGCAGGCTTCTTGCTAACTGTTCTTATATCTTAAATTAATCCATTTCCATAAATCTATACCTTGCCATGTGGCTCATGGCTTACCGGCATCTTCACAAGCTGTTTGTCATCATGGCGGCTGGCAGTGTCTCTCTGACCCAGCCTTCCACTTCCCTGCTTTATTCTCCTCCTTGTCCCGCCTACACTTCCTGCCTAGCCAATGGCCAATCAGTGTTTTATTTATTGACTAATCAGCAACACATTTGCCATACAGAACATCCCACAGCAGGGATGCTCTCCTTGGGGTTGCTGTGCAATGAGATGGTGATTGGAACAAGCAGGCTTGGTCTGTTGTCAGATACATCTTGGGCTCTCTCTGTGGTCTGCACATGCCTCTCCTGGCTTCAGGCTTTTGAGAGCTCGAAGCTTGCAGACAAGTCAAGCTTAGTGTCTTTGAGAGGATTGTATTGGAAGGACACACAGGGAAAGCAAAGAGCCGAGACTTGGAGAAGTGGTGAGTCTGTCCACCTGAGGATTTGTGGGCAGGAACCCTGGACAATCTTCCCCTGACTTGGTGCTGGACCGGGTAGGCCCAGCTGGCTGTGGTTCTCTGTTGGTCTCTTCAGTTTCCAAGGGGAGAGGATCTGGCTGGCCAGGCTGCCCCCAGCCCCTTACGCTGGGTGTGACGGGTTAGCTCTATACAGCCATCCTCCATGTGTGAATGCAGGTCTCGAAAGCAGGAGAGGGGGCGGTTGTTGGGCTCTTGGAGCCTTTGGATGTGACGTGCTATGTGCCCATTTCCAGATGCTGGCAAGAGGATCAAGGTGGAGAAGCCAGTGGTGGAGATGGATGGCGATGAGATGACCCGAATCATCTGGCAGTTCATCAAGGAGAAGGTAGCACACACACACACACACACACACCCCGCCAGTGGGCAGCAAGTAGACCGTCAGTCCTACAAGGTTTCAGGTCCGCATGAGTCCCATGGTTCCCTGGTAGACAGCAGTCCTTTTTACTTTCCGCCCCACCCTCCTCATGTTAACAACATTAGTAGTTGTTAGGTTTTTGCTGTCGGCCAGTACCTGTCCTGAGCTTCACTGGTGCTGAAATGTGCAAGCTTTTCAAATCTTTCTTTTTCATTTGAAAGCTTTTGTTTGTTTGTTTGTTTTTTGTTTTTTTGAGACAGGGTTTCTCTGTGTAGCTTTGTGCCTTTCCTGGAACTCATTTGGTAGCCCAGGCTGGCCTCGAACTCACAGAGATCTGCCTGGCTCTGTCTCCCGAGTGCTGGGATTAAAGGTGTGCGCCACCACCGCCCGGCTTGAAAGCTTTTTATTACATTTGTTTGTTTGTTGTTGGCGAACATGAGTGTGCCGTGGCGCACAGGTGGAGGCCAGGGGACTTGTTGATTCTCGTCTACCCTGTGAGCCCCGGGGATTAGACTCAAATTGCCAGGCTTGGCAGTAAGTGCCTTTACCCACCGAGACACCTATCGATCACAAATCTGTTCTTTAAAAAAAGAAAAGAAATTGGGGGCTGGCAAGATGGTCCAGTGGGTAAAGGTACTTGCTGACAAGCCTGAAGATGTTTGGGTTTTATTTGTTTGTTTGGTTTTTTGTTTTTTGAGGCTGGGTTTCACTGTATAACTGCCCTGGCTGTCCTGGAACTCGCTCTCTAGACTAAGCTAGCCTCGAACTCACAGAGATCTGCCTGTCTCTGCCTCCTGAGTGTCAGGATTAAAGGTGTGCGCTGCCGCCGCCGCCGCTGCCGCTGCCACCACCACCACCACCACCACTGGACCCAAGCCTGATGTAATTTCAATCCCCAAGACCCACATGGAGAAAGGAAAGGACATATTGCTACAAGTCGTCTTCTGCTCTCCACACACTAGCCATGGCACACGCACACCTCCACACCTACCCACACAATAAATAATAGACATAATAAAAATTAATTTGTGTGTGTGCACAGGGGTCAGGAAAGGGTGTTTGGTGTCCTGTCACCCTCCACTAGTGCGCTGGGGCAGTCTCTCCCTGGACTGGAGCCTGTGTTTTCTCTGGAAGGCTGGAAGCCAGCAAGCCTCAGCGGTCCTCCTGTCTCTCCCAGATCTGGGCTTACAAGCATGTACAAGAGGCCCTGTGGGTGCTGGAATCCAAATTGCTGCTCACGATTTTGTAGCAAGTGGCTTCTAACCACTGAGCCATCACTCCAGCTTTTTTTAATTAAAAAGTTATTTGAGATTGGTTTATTTTGTGTGTATAGATGTTTTGTCTTCATGTATGTGTGTGTACCACACATGTGCCTGGTGCCCTCATAGGTCAGAAGAAGGTGTCGGATTCCCTGGAACTGGAGTTATGGGTGGTTGTGAGTTGTCATGTGGGTGCTGGGAACTGAACCCAGGCCTTTTATAAGAGAAGCAAGTGTTCTTAACCCCTGAGCCATCTCTCCAGCTCCCCTACCTCCTTTAATTTTTTTTCTTTTTTAAGCCAAAGTCTCACTCTACATCCCAGGCTGGTCTCAAACTCACAGTGGTCCTCTACTTCAGATCTTTGAATCAGGAATTACAAAGTCATATGCAGCCATACCTGCCTGTAAGACAGGGCTTTTTTATTTTATTTTATTTTATTTTTTAAATATATTTTAGCAGGGCTGGAGAGATGGCACAGCCATTGAGAACATTTGTTGTCCTTTCGGAAGACTCAGGTTCAATTTCCATCACTGACATGGCGGTTCACAACCGTCCATAACTTCAGTTCCAGGGGATCCAATACCCTCTTCTGATCTTCATAGGTACCAGGCACGCATGTGGACAGACATACATGCAAGCAAAACAGTCATACATGCACTGGGCATGGTGGCGCACGCCTTTCATCCCAGCACTCAGGAGGCAGAGGCAGGTGGATCTCTGTGAGTTCCCGGCCAGCCAGGACTACACAGTGAGACCCTGTCTCAAAATAAGTAAATAAACAAATAAATAAATAAATACTTATTTTTAATTATGTGTAAGTGTGTATACCTATGTGTGGGTATGCCAGTTCCCACAGTGGCCAGAGGTGGCAGATTCTCTGGAGCTGGAGTTACAGGTGGTTCCCTGATGTGGCTTCTGGGAGTTGAACTTGGGCCCTCTGCAGGAGCAAGACACACTCTTAATTACTGAGCCATCTCTCCAGCCAGAGACAAGTCTTAACTGTGTAGCCCAGGCTGGTCCCAAACTCCTGATCTTCTTTCCTCAGCCTCCCAAGTGCTGGGATTGCAGGTGTGTGTCACCATGTCTGGCTGAAGCTGCCCCTTCCCTGTTAAGATCGCAGATCACTAGGAGGAGAAGGGGGACCCCACTGTATTATAGACTTGGGGTTTAGCTGACTTGATGGGTCACTAGAGTAGCAGGAGATGCTCACACCTGGCTCCCTTCTGCGGAACCCAGTGCGGCTTACCTCTCAGCACTCAGCCTCCTGCCACCTCTGCCTTGCTGAGGAATGGCTCCCTCCCGTGACCTCTCATGCCTTGTCATCCTGCCCAAGTCAGTCTTCTGGCTTGACACTTCGCTCGGGCTCTCTTCCCTAGCTCATCCTGCCTCACGTGGACGTCCAGCTCAAGTATTTTGACCTCGGCCTTCCACACCGTGACCAGACCAATGACCAGGTCACCATCGACTCTGCGCTGGCCACCCAGAAGTACAATGTGGCTGTCAAGTGTGCCACAATCACCCCTGATGAGGCTCGTGTGGAAGGTATGAGGTGTGGTGGGGTCACAGAGGCTGGCAGCGTCCTGAGGCTGATTTCACTTGGAGCCTGGGTTGGGGTGATGGGGACTGAAAGGTCAGTCCAATCTTGCTGAGAGGGCCTGCTGTGCAGCATGACCTTTGAGGTCACTATGGTGCCGCTGCGGGAGGTGTGATTGGGGACCAGCCTCATGTTCTCGGCCAGGCCAGGAGGGTAGCCCCCTTGTGGTGCATGGCTTACACCAGTGACAGGCATCGGCAGTTACAGGGAGGAAGGAGGCAGGGCTGGCGCTCTCGCTGTGGTGAAGGTCTTTAACAGCCTGGCCTTCTGACCTCTGGCCTGTTGGCAGGCTGGTCTTCAGAGGCTGTGTGGAAGCTGGGGGAGGGTGGGTATCCTGACGCTGCAGGGCTGGCTACAGGCCAAACTTGCTTTCCCTGGAACTCTTCACGTTTTCACTCTTCTAAAACCCCCTCTCCTTTGCCATGTGACTGCTTAAGCACCTCACTGTACCCACCATGGCCTTCTCCTCCTTTTTCCATATCCCTTCTTCTGGCCGCTGCTGAGATCGACAGCCTGCCTGTCTTGTTATTTTTCTCTTAAACGCCAATGCAATGGTCCCTAAGCTTCAAAAACAACAACAGGAGAATATGGTTTAGGACTTTTCCTTCCTAATTTCTGCAGCATGAAGAAGCTAGGAACAAGCATTCCAGATGGTCTTCAGAGCTGGGGGTGTGGCTCCCGTGGTGGAGTACTTGCTTAGCATGCATAAGGCCCTGGGTTCAATCCCCAGCTCTGCAAAACAACAACAGAGAGAAACTCAAGAAACATCAGCCGTCTCTAGACCACCTGCCTATAGCACATGGGAGTGAGTTTTAGTCCTGAGCTCTTTTCCTTGATGTTCCTAAATCCTAGAATTAAAAAAAAAAAAAAAAAATGCGAGTGAAAGTCCTTAGAGAAAAACTGAGGCCCTTGTGCATGCTAGACAAGCATTGCGTCACAGAACTGCATCTGCAGCCTGGTGCTGGGGTCTGTAGCTCATTCTCTTACGGACAACGTCTTAGTGTCTTGGGCAGGATGGGGTCGAGGGAAGCTGCCCTTTCTCTTTGCTGAGTAACCTCGGTGTGGACCTGGGAAAATGGCGACCAGGCAGTGTTCCGGGCACTTTACAGACGACTCATTTAGTGAGAACCCAGCACACTTGGTGATTTCATTTCACAGCTCAGGCTAAGGCCCGTTGCAAGCCTCAGTCACAACTGGTTGATTCCAGGGGCCACGGGTTTATACTCTAGACCACCGGTTCTCAACCTTCCTAATGCTGCCATCCTTTAATGCAGGTCCTCCTGTTGTGGTGACTCCCCCACCCATTAAATTATTTTCGTTGCTGCTTCCTAACTGCAATTTTGCTCTTGTGAGTCATAATGTAAATACCTGTGTTTTCCGATGGTTCTCAGGTGAACCGTAAAGGGGTCGAGACCCACAGGTTGAGAACGACTGCTCTAGACCCTTCTACCTTCTCCAGGATAATATCTGGGCCCCCTGTCTGGCTGTGTTTGGGCTCGGGGTGCATTCTGGTGGCTCTGTGATGGGTCTGTCTTATCTCTGTCCTCACAGAGTTCAAGCTGAAGAAAATGTGGAAGAGCCCTAATGGAACTATCCGGAACATCCTTGGGGGAACCGTCTTCAGAGAGCCGATCATCTGCAAAAACATCCCCCGCCTTGTCCCTGGCTGGACCAAGCCCATCACCATTGGCAGGCACGCCCACGGCGACCAGGTAGGCCGGGCTTGGAGACAGTCAAGTCTGTTGACTCATGCTCCCCATGGGAAGCCCTGGCTCGAACTACCTGTTCTCTGCAGTACAAGGCCACAGACTTTGTGGTAGATCGAGCTGGCACGTTCAAGATGGTCTTCACCCCGAAGGACGGCGGCAGTGCCAAGGAGTGGGAGGTGTACAACTTCCCTGCCGGTGGCGTGGGCATGGGGATGTACAACACCGACGAGGTAAGGCCCTGGCCAGCCTCCTCCCCAGCTCATCTCCATCTCCGCCATTCTGTAGCTTTCTTTACTTCCGTTGGCCTCATTCTCATACCTGGGAGAGATGGAAGAGACCAGGAAAGAGCGCATGCTTGCGCCGGCCTCGATTGGGTCACATGACCACCGTTGACCCAATCACAGATGGCCATAGAGAACGGCTCTAATTGGAGAAGTTGGAGACACATGGTCAAACCCAGCCCTAGCCGTAGGCAGCTTAACCAGATCTACACCCAGGCCTGCACCCGCTGTGAGGTCTAGGAATTGTGAGGTAGAGAGAGCTGTCCAAAGTGAAGTTGGTGGTAGGGGTCTGTGTTCCCAAAAATCTGGAGGGAGAAGATGGGCCAGCCGAAGCAACAGGGTCTCACTCCATGGTGGTAGGGGTTGAGGAGTCTTATGGAGATGGTGTTGGCCCTGGCCCTGGGACCATGGGCAAGACTGGCAGTCCTCAGGCTGGGGGCCATGCTATGCCCGCTCTCCCCACAGTCCATTTCGGGCTTTGCGCACAGCTGCTTCCAGTACTCTATCCAGAAGAAGTGGCCGCTCTACTTGAGCACCAAGAACACCATTCTGAAGGCCTATGACGGGCGTTTCAAGGACATCTTCCAGGAGATCTTTGACAAGTAACAGCCTCTGGCGCTTTCTGAGGGCACCACAGCCTCCCAGCTCCCCTGCGCCATCCCTACTCCACCTGGGGAGGTTGTGCTCCCGGTGTGCTTGGTTCAGCTTTGAGGTTCAGGGAGGGGTCCTGAAGCTGCCAGCCTCCTGTCCGCTCCCCGAAACAAGCCCTTTTGCTCCCAGGCACTATAAGACTGACTTTGACAAGAATAAGATCTGGTACGAGCATCGGCTCATCGACGACATGGTGGCCCAGGTGCTCAAGTCTTCAGGTGGCTTTGTGTGGGCCTGCAAGAACTATGATGGAGATGTACAGTCTGACATCCTGGCCCAAGGTATGCTGGGATGAACTTCCGGAGGGAGGAACTGTTGGTATTCCATGGCTGGAGTGACTTTTTATTATTATTATTATTACTATTATTATTATTATTTTAAAAATTTCAATATGATTGTAAGCACAGGGTTAAGTGAAAGAGAGGCTCTTGGGGAGAATTTCTGTAAGATACATCCAACTTAGACTGGGCCGAGTGGCACACGCTTTTAATCCCAGCACTTGGGAGGCAGAGGCAGGCAGATCTCTGAGTTCGAGGCCAGCCTACAAAATGATCTACAAAATGAATTCCAGGACATCCAGAGCTGTTATACAGAGAAACCCTGTCTTGAAAACAAAACAAACAAACAAAAAGATACACCCAAGAGCGTGAGTGTGGACTCCTCAAAGAGTCATCTAGAGGTGTGTGTGTGTGTGTGTGTGTTCCCCCGTGGAGGCCAGAAGTTGGTTTTAGGTGTCTTCTATTGTGCTCCATCTTATTATATATATACATATATATATACACACACACACATATATATACATATAAAATACATATGTATTGTATTTTATATATATGAGTGTTGTGTCTTCATGCACACCAGAATCTGATCCCATTACAGACAGTTGTGAGCCACCACGTGGTTGCTGGGAATTGAACTCAGGACCTCTGGAAGAGCAGTCAAGTGCTCTTAACCACTGAGCCATCTCTCCAGCCCCAATATATTTTTTTAAAAATTACATTTATAAGGTCAGGCACGGTGGCATTATGAACAGAGGCAACTGGATCTCTGTGAGTTCGAGGACATAGTGAGTTTTAGGACAGCCAGAGCTACATAATAGACCCCATCTAAAAATGTTTGTGAATTCATTTTTATCTGTCTTGTCTGGCAGTACTGGGCATTCTACACAGGTCCTCATGAGAGTCAGGCAAGCGCTCTCCTCCTGAGCTGCCTTTCTTTATTTGTGCGCGTGCGTGCGTGCGTGCGTGCGTGCGTGCGTGCGTACGCTGCAGCACATGCGTGGGGCTGGGAGGACACCTTGCAGGAGGTGCTTCTGTCCTTCCACCACGTGGGTCCCAGAGGCTGACCTCAGGCCGTCAGGGTTGGTGACAGGAGCCTTCACCAGCGGAGCTGTCTTGTCTTCCCTCTCTCTTATTTTTTGAGACGGTTTTTTCAGTGAACTAGAATTTAAACTAGCTGGCTGCTGCGTCCAGGGGATCTGCCTATCTCTGTCCCTGTGACTGGTGTGGGACAAGGCTGTTCCAATAGAAAGGAGTGCGGGATGCTGGGCACAGGGGCTCACGCTTGTGATCTCAGCACTCAGGAGGCTGAGGTGGGCAGATGGCTGTGAGTTCGAGGCCAGCTTGGGTTAAATAGTGAATTCCAGGATAAGCAAAAATAAAACAAGGCAGGAAAAGAGCTCTTGAGATGGCTCAGCGAGTGTAGGCACTTCCACCAAGCTCGACAGCTTGAGTTCGATCCCTAGAACCTACATGGTGGAGGAAACAGACTCTTGCAAGCCGTCCTCTGACCTCTACTTGGGCACGTGTGCACCGTCCCCTACACAAAATAAAAGCAAATAAATGTGAAAAATGAAATCTGAGCTGAATCTTTTCCTTCTGTAATGGGCCCACTTTTGAGCCTGCCCATTCCTTGTGGGTCTGGGGGAGTTTTTTGATTCCCCAGGGTCCTTGACAACAGGCATTCCAGCTGAAATCTGGATCTGGGGGACATTTGGAAGTAAAGTTTGAAAGTAGCCTCACAGCAGCAGAAACTGTGAGGGTTGCCAAATAGATGAGGGCAGCTTGTTTCTGCTTGAAATGGCCTTCTGGGGGCCGCAAGACTGACAGCCCCAGGCTGTGCGGTCTGGGAAGGGAGCACACAGAGGGACGTTAGCACATGGATGACAGCTAGCTGCCTGTGAGGCCTGTATGGTCCTCTCAGCTGCAGTGGGCTGGGAATGGGGGTCAGAAGATGAGAAGGCATTCCAGTCTAAGATGAAGGGTCTGGAGCTGAAGCATACCCTTGAGGGGACATCTGCCCACCCGCAGGCTTTGGCTCCCTCGGCCTGATGACGTCTGTGCTGGTCTGTCCTGATGGGAAGACAATTGAGGCTGAGGCTGCCCATGGGACCGTCACCCGCCATTACCGAGAGCACCAGAAGGTGAGTGTGCACCTCAAGATCCAGTGCCCATTGGATCTGGTGGCTGGGAGGATGCGCCTGATCTGTCGGTCTAAAGGTGGATAACTCCATCGGGGGCTCAGCTGTTGATCCCATGGCCTGTCCCCAGGGACGACCCACCAGTACCAACCCTATCGCCAGCATCTTTGCCTGGACACGGGGTCTAGAGCATCGCGGGAAGCTGGATGGGAACCAGGACCTCATCAGGTGAGCACATGGGGAGAAGTTGAGCAGCTGCATGCCGCCCGTGGTCCTACCCAGCATGCCGCCCGTGGTCCTGCCCAGCATGCCGCCCGTGGTCCTGCCCAGCATGCTGCCCGTGGTCCTGCCCAGCATGCTGCCCGTGGTTCTGCCCAGCATGCCTGGGGCCTCACCGCCACATTCCCTGCAGGTTTGCACAGACCCTGGAGAAGGTGTGTGTAGAGACTGTGGAGAGCGGAGCAATGACCAAGGACCTGGCTGGCTGCATCCATGGCCTCAGCAAGTGTGTGCTTTGGGATACAGGGCCTGAGACCTCAGCAGGTGGGAGGAAGCCAGGGGACCCCGCTTAGGGTCCCTCTCATGAGTCAGCATAGCTGCCTAGGGTTTGGGGCAGAACAAGTCCTGAGCAATGGCTCAGGCCGCGCCTCCTGAGGTGGTCCCCACCGGCAGTCGCCCTGTTTCTTCAATCTCTTCTCCAACTGTCTCCCGGCTTCTCTCCCGAGACCTATGTCAGCGGCTTGTCACTCTTAAGTTTCTGCTAAATTCACTGTGGCCCTCTGGCAGTGGGCTACTGGAAAACTTGGACCTGTGCCTGGTGGCATGAGATGGCCATTCTGATGCCTGAGGTCTGATGTGCCTGGTAAGGGCTTGGTTGACGGCCTTCAGGCCTGAGTCGCTCCCAATGTTCTCTTGGCAGTGTGAAGCTGAATGAACATTTCCTGAACACCACGGACTTCCTGGACACCATTAAGAGCAACCTGGACCGAGCTCTGGGCAAGCAGTAGGGGCAGACACAGCCTAACTGCAGTGGGTGTTCCATACATGGTAGAGGGTGAGCCCCACAGCCACTCTCTCTGGTGGCCTTTCTAGGGGACATTTTTTCTATGATGGAGATTTTTTTTTAAACTATGTGAGCGGCTTCCCCTCATGGTGGACACGAGGCAAGAATGGTGTGCTTTACCTCAGCCAGCCAGTGTGTTTTGCATACTGTAATTTATATTGCTCTGAATCACATGGTGCCATATTTAGCTACTAAAAGGCTCTTTGCAAAACCGTCTTGCTGTGTTTGTCCCTGAGTGGGAGGAAGCAGCTGGCAGGGCGCCCCAGGGACAGGGTTGGGGTGCCTTCGGCTGTTAATAGGTCAGCTAGAGGCCCAAGGCAGCCTGTGGGCCTCATGTGCTCTACAGAAGCTGCCTGAGTTACTAGAGTTTTGGGGTAAGGCAGGCCCTGGATTCTTCACAGAATTGTCTGCAGTCTTTGTCCCTGAGCGGGAGGCAGCTGGGGCCTAGGGGCAGAGGCTCACAGAATCCCCAAGCAGGATCCCTTCCGTCTAGGGATTATCACTTTGTGATACTGTAATTATTATTAACATGTGCACCTTTTGTAGTGCTGAGACTCGGTGTTTTGTATATACTAAGGAAGCATTCCACCACTGCATCCCCAGCCCTATTCTTTTCTTTCTTTCTTTGAGACGAGGTCTCACTGTGTAGCTTTGGCTAGTTTGGAACTCACTGTATGGATCAGGCTGGTCTTGATCTCACAAAGGTCTACGCGTGTCTGCTTCCCGAGGGCTGGGATTAAAGGCCTGTGCTAGTGTGCTGGGCTTTATTTGCCCTGTTATACTCTTAAAAACAGACCCTCCCAGGTCCTTTATTGCAGGGCTGCCCAGGCTTTCTGAGGTCTGTGTATATGGAGCCTCAGGCTCGTCTTCACTGCTTTGGTACAACTATAAAAGCAGGCAGAGGCAGGCGGATCTCTGTGAGTTCGAGGCCAGCCTGGGCTACAGAGTGAGTTCCAGGAAAGGCACCAAAACTACATAAGAGAAACTCTGTCTTGAAAAACAAAAACAGCCGGGCGGTGGTGGCGCACGCCTTTAATCCCAGCACTCGGGAGGCAGAGCCAGGCGGATCTCTGTGAGTTCGAGGCCAGCCTGGACTACCAAGTGAGTTCCAGGAAAGGCGCAAAGCTACACAGAGAAACCCTGTCTCAAAAAACCAAAAAAAAAAAAAAAAAAAAAGAAAAACAAAAACAAAGCCGGGCGGTGGTGGCGCACGCCTTTAATCCCAGCACTCGGGAGGCAGAGCCAGGCGGATCTCTGTGAGTTCGAGGCCAGCCTGGGCTACCAAGTGAGTTCCAGGAAGGGCACAAAGCTACACAGAGAAATCCTGTCTTGAAAAACCAAAAAAAAAAAAAAAAAAAAGTAGAAAAACAAAAAACAAACAAACAAAAAGCAAGGTGTTGAAAAGCTGCTCCAAGCCATACGTACATCCATTGCAAGCACCGTCCTCGGGCAGTGATTTCTCTTTCTGCTTGTTGGTCCTGCCGGGTAACTTTATTAAAGTCAGCTCTCTGTGTCCAGAGCAGTTTTTGAGCCGTGCTGGGAACTGAATTTAGCTAGGCAAGCATTTTATTACTAAGCTGTATTCTCAGGCACCCATCACCCGCCCCACCCTTTTTTAAAAAATTGGTCTTACATATCCTAGACTGGTCTCAAATTGCTTATGTAGTTGAGGATGACCTTGAACTCCTTAGCCTCCTGTCTCCACCTCTTGAATGCTGGGACTTGAATACTGTTTATGCTGGGGGTCAAAGCCAGGGCCTCCTGCACGGCAGGCAAGAACTCTTACCAACCAAGCCTCATCCTCAGCCCTAGCCATGGGTTTTAAAACCCTTTTATTTTACTATTTTATGTGTATGGGCGTTTCACCCTGTATGTGTTTCTGTGTACCACGTGCATACAGGGCCTGCTGAGGTCAGGACACTGGATCCCCTCGAACTGGAGTTAGTTAGAAACAGATATGAGCAGCCATGTGGGTGGTGGGAATTGGACCCTCTGGAAAAGCAGCAAGTGCTCTTAACTGACTACCCAGCCCCTAGGCACAGGTTTCATATTTGCAGATGCAACTAACCTCAGAGTGGGAATATTTGGTAGAACAGTGCATGCCTGTAATCCCAGCACATGGGAGGCCGAGGTTGAAAGATCACCAGGAGTTTGAAGAGCCTGTCTCAAAAATCAAAAGCAAAACAAAACAAAAAAATCTGAAAATCAGGTGTGCGCACATACTTGTAATCTTGGCTCAGGGAACTGAGGCAGGAAGACGGTTGAGTTCCAGGCCAGCCAGGGATGGATAGTGAGACCATCTCAAAAAGCCTCAATACTAGAAAAAGAGCATTGAGAAAGAAACCGGGCGTGGGGGTACACATCTGTAATCCCAGCCTTCCGCAGGTAGATTTTGGGGTACAGAGACCTTGTCTCAAAACAAAGCCCCCCCCCCAAAAAAACCCACCCTTGGGTCAGGTGGCTGGGACAGTCTTGCACTTCCAGAGAGGGATGCTGTCTGGTATGTGACTGGGGAGCCTTGTTGGGACCTCCTGGGAGAGAAGGGCCACCAAGAGCAACAGGAAGAAGCATGTCCAGTCACCTCACTAAAGAATATTCATTTATTTATAATTATTGCTAAGTAAACTTCTCTTTTAAACAGGAACATAAAAACACAGTAGGGCTCTGCACAAGGGGAATCGTTAAACAGTTGGTTTGTATACACGTCAGAATAAGTTAGGGTGGAATTCGGCCAGGGTTTCTGAGTCACCCTTTGCAGAAGGCTGGGAGGGGTGAGGCCGGAGCCTTGCCAGGACCGCCCCCAGCTCCAACTGCGCACTGTGGTGTACCTTCCTCTGCATTGCCCAGGCACAGGCGTAGGGAGGGGGCTTTTTGAGCATGGTACCCCTCAGAGGGTTGTGCCAATGGCGGACTGGGAGGCAATGAGAGACCCCACCCAGGCCAGACTTCTCCCTTCTGTTTCCAAGACCAAGGCCACTGCGTTGGCAGGAGAGGAGGAGGTACAGGGTGCTTTTTGGTACCAGGGGAGAAAGTCATTGTGGGAAGAGGTAGTTTGCAGGGGTGATGCCTTCTGCTCAGCAGGAGAAATGTCTTGAACAGTGACACCTATTCACTGCCACCTGAGGGTCATCATGACGGGCACCTGGGAGGCCGGGAGCCTTGGGAGACCACACTTGGGCCATTGTGTTCACCTCCCCCTGGTTCTGAACAATCACCCTGAGGCCTGGCTTGGTGTCTCGCTTGGGGACACAAGCTTGGGGGCAGCTGCATTTCAAATCAACACCTCCCACCCCAGCTGGTCCCCCTCTTGGTTTCTCAGCCAAAGCTGGTGGCTTCATCTGTGCCCTTGCAGGGGTGCTCTGCCTGCTCCTACCCTTGGGGGCCTTGAGATTTACGGGCAGGGGTTTGGGTACTCTGGAGTTTCTGAATGTGCTAGTCACTGCCTGGAGGATAGAGGGCAGGAGAGCGGACAGGTGAGGAAGGGCAGCTGGCCCCATGGAGTCAGAGCCTTGGCAGCCTGGATGGCACAGAGCCACTGGCTGGAGAGGGCCAGGTCGGCTCTCTGCCTCCTCTTCCCTCCCGCCTTAGCCTTCTGAGGCTCCCAGCTAGTGGCACACCCCCTGGGCCCAGGTCCCACCATGCCTGGCTGCTGTAGGGAAGTAGGAAGTGCCGAGCACACAAGAAAGCTTCGGCTTGCCTCTCCATCACTCCAGTGAAGAAGATGACAGACAGGAGAGTTGGAAAGGAAAACATAAATTACCTTCAAAATATCCTCACTTGCTCAAACACATTCCCCCCACCCCACCTATGGTCTTCGATTTCCTTTTAAATCTTCCCTGGGAGCCTGCTGAGTCTCAGCTCACCCACTCCTCACAGCACCTGCCTGCTCATTAAAAAACAAAACAAAACCGAACATTCTAGTCCCCCTCTTCTCATGGTGGCCGTCCCCGGCTTCCCATGAAGACAGTCTCTCCCGGTCCCAGGGATGTGTCTGCTCTTTCCCTTGGCTCACAGGGCCTCCACCTGCCCTTGTTAATGTGTGCCAGACACAAGGTATGCTCTGATTTTGTTTGCTGAGGACACTATGGTCGGTACCTTAGCTTGGGACAGAACTGGATGAAATTGGTTGAAATGCGTGTTAGAGACATTCTTTCAAACAGGGCTGAGGGCAAGGGTGCTCTGCCAGCTGGCTGGGAGGGTGTGCTGGAGGCTGGGCTCCCTGGCTCTGCTACAGGCAGGGCCAGGCCAGGGCTAGGGCCGTGCATGTGTCTGACTGGAGCAAGGGGAGGCCCAGGAGGTAGAAGGCAGAGTGCCCTGCCTGGCTGTCGAGTGACAGGGGAAAGAAAGAGGTTCTTGGGTCTGAGCAGGGTGGGGGTGGGCAGTGCTGACCAGTGCAGAAGCTCAGAGTAGGTGCAGAGAAGAGACAAGACCCGGCTCAAGCACTCTCTTCCTCAAGAAGCCCTATGGGGCCTGAGGTGGCTCGGGAGAAGACCTCTTAAGTCCGTGCCCCTGTGCCTGTAAGAGACTTCACTAGCATTTCCCTGCCCACCCACAGCAGCAGGCCAAGGAGAACCAGATCTGGCCTCCTGGTTACCTTTCCCTCACTGGGATGGCTAGGCCTGCGCCCAGCTCCCTGTAAGGACAGTAGTACAGTCTCCATTTGGTCTAAAGATCCCTAGTGGTGCAAATAACTGGGGGGTGGGAAGGGGGGGCTGGGCAGTGGGCAGTAGCTTGGTTCTGGGCTGCAGAGGCGCAGCCCTCAGTACGTGGGTCTCCCCCTGCGCCCTCCCCGCCCACTCGGCTGGCCCGCTAGAGCACATTGTAGTAGGCCATCTCTTTCATGGCCTGCTCAGTGAGGGCGCTGGCCTCCGCGCTGCCGTCCACACTGGTGTAGGTGTAGGCGTTTTCCTCGAAGTCCTCCATCTCCTGTCGGCTGTCAAGTTCAGAGGGGTCGGGGCCTGCCAGCTCCATCATGGGGTCTACAAGAGAGGGGCACAGTTAGGCCTAAACACTGGCCATCCCCAGTGTCCTTCGGGAAGTGGGGGACCTTAAAGTCCAGCCATTGTTTTCGCAGTCTTTGAATCCAGGCATTTCTGGACCCTACTGCTGGGTGTACAAGGGCCTTGGGCAGCAAGAACAAATCCTTGGCCTGGCCTTGACTTCTGGGTCATGTTCCCTTGCCCCTGCTAGGTCACTGAGCCCTCTTGGGTCATCCTCAGCAATGTCTGTCATTGGTCCCCCGTCCTGTGTGACTCATTTAGTATCCACTGTATGCCTAGTACTTTCTGGAGTTCATCTCATCCAACGCCAGATCAGAAGGCTGATCAGCTCCCCAGGGTCATCCACCAAGTACTCCTGTGAACTTGCAAAGCTCTACCTCAGCACCGGAGGGTGCAGTTGCCCCACATTTAGTACACCAAACCAACCCCACCCTGGGCCTGGGTTCTCAGCCAAGGTAGGTTGTCAAAGCACCTCCGGGGACAGAAGAATGTCTGAGAGGTACCTGGTGTCAAACTGAGATCTCACCATAAAGCTTGCTGTTGCAGCAAAGCCAGCACACTCCTCCTGAGGACTATGACTTGGTATGAGCCGGCAGCCCCGAGAGACTGGCTGGCAGGGACTCGGGCTCACCAGCTAAGGGGGTTCTGCCCCTGACCACTGAAGAAATTTGGAGTTTCAGGGGAAACAGACCCAGCCCAGGGCTCACCCTGATAGGTCCAAGGTGGGCTTCCTAACATTACCTACATCTGGGGCTATGATGCTTTGTGGTGGGGCCACCTGTCCTACTGCGGGGCATCATAGTCTCCTGTACCCCATCCATCTGACGCCAGCAGCATCTTCCCAGTTATGACATCCAAATGTCGCCTGGGTGGTCAAATTCACCCCCTCCATCTGCCAGTGAGTAGCTCAGGAACTGGCATGTGACCTAAATCTGACCACTGGGTCAGAAGGAAATGGCCTATTGGTTCTAAAAAAGGGGAGCGCTTTCATTCTTTTCCTGGGTGAGTTCTGGTGGTCATCTGAGTCTAGGAGAAAACGTTAATGCTGTGGGGTCCCATGAGGTAACCTAACCCTGATGTCACTGTTGAGGAGTTCACCCACCCACCTTTCCTGGACTTTCCATCCTCTCTGCCCTTTTTGGGGGCGGGGAGGGGGGGTGTGGAGATAAGGTTTCTTTATATAGCTCTGTCTCTCTTGGAATTTACTATGTAAACCAGGCTGGCCTTGAATTCAAAGAATTGCCTATTCCTGCCTCCCCAGCGCTGGGATTAAAGATCTTCTCCACCACGCACAGCTTTCTTTCGTGTTTAACTGAATCTCACGTAGCCCAAACTGTCCTTGAACGTTTGGTCCTCCTGTCTCCGCCGCCAGCATGCTGAGATCAGCGGTGTAGCCCCGCACCTGGTGTATGGTCGCTGGGCAAACCCAGGACCTTGTGTATGCTAAGCAAGCACTCTACCAGGTGAGCTACTCCAACCCCTTCAAACTGTTGAGTTGCTGCATCCAACACACAGAACCCTCCTGGCCTTGTAACACAAGGTTAAGTGTCCCAGCAAGCCAAGCCGAGGTTGTTCACCATGCCACTGGCTATTAAAACAAGCCAAACTTCCACCTCCCCACTTTATCTCCAACTGGCCTTGAACTCTATATAGTTGAGAATTGTGTTGAACTCCCAGCCCGTGTCCCAAGTGCTGGGATTATAGGCGTACACCAGCCTCATCAGTGTTTGTGTGTGCATTGACCCACCTCCCTAAATTACAACCACGTCTATGAGGTGGTTTCACTTAGAAAGAAGTTGCCAATCCAGCTTCATAGAAGAGTGTGGGTATACAGGCAACCTAGGACCAATGGCCACTTCACTTATCTGGTACAGTCAGGGAGGGACCAATGCTAAGCATTTCCTGGAAATGAGGAAAGAGATTGTTCCTTTCATCCCAGAGAACCAGATTTGATGGCTCTGATCATTTGCAAAATAGCAAGGTAGGCTTGGCCTCTGCTGGTGAGCAGCTCCAAGGGAAATTCACCATAGTAAAGCTCACAAATGTGTGCACAGGAACAGTTCAAACCCCAGCCCAGCCCCTCTCGGGTCCAGACTCAGCCATAAGCACTGAAAATATCTCAAAGTTTAGCACTACTCTTCCAGAGGCCCCAGGTTTGACTGCCAGCACCCATGTGGTGGCTCACAAATGTAACCACAGTTCCCATCAACTTGACAGCCTCTTCTGGCCTCCACTAGGCAAACACATGGTACACAGACACACATGGAGTCAAAACACCCATAAACATAAAGTTAAATGTTGAAGAAAATCCTCAAGTGACTCCCATAGGCAGCCAATTTGAGACCTCATCCTGTAAGGTCTATATTCAAAGAGCTTATCTGAAATGCAATCCCCTTACCCCATCCTAGAAACTGCTGGAAGCCCAGCAGTTTAAGCCAGTTCTGGGGAGATTCTGAGGAGGTACATTAGGCAAGGAACAGAGAACCTCTGGTAATGCAGACTCCCACTCAGCAGGTCCAGGGCAGAGTTAAGCTGGCACGTCCACTCCAGACAATGTGTATCCAGGAGCTACAGAGAGCATCTAGATGCAGGCTGCAGGGTTCCTTCTTACCTACCAACACAGCCTGGTAAAACTATGGAAAAACTACCTACAACAAGCCACAGTATCACTTGCTTTGCCAGAAACTCCAGGCCATTTAGTGGCCAGATGTTCCAAAACCAAAGTCACTCATCATTTATAGTGAACAACTGAGTGTGGCTAGTCAACTCCTCTGGCTGTTGCCAAGGCACGGTCACTGGCAGGAGCCTCTGGGATGCACGTTCAGCGGCCTCGGGCCTGTACAACTGAAGCCACCTCCCCACAATGGAGCTGTAGACCAATGGTCAGCTCTGCTGCAGACAGAAGTGGGCGTGTCTCATAACAGCTCGAGTCTTCTACCAGTTGCCAAGATATCGGATCCTCTGGAAATTTCTTTTCCTTTCTGTTTTCAGGTTTTTTTGAGAGACAGGGTCTCATTATGTAGCCTGGCTTGACTTCAAACTTGTGGTAATCCTCCTGCCTCAGTATCCCAAGTGCTTATACTATAGGTATGTGCAAGTGTACCTAGCCCCTCTGTAAATTCTTTAAATTAGTATTATTATCTGATTCGAGGTCTGTGTCCTTGAACCATAGTCTAACTGCCTCAGTTTCCTGGGTGTTAGAATCGCAAGTATGCATTACTTCACACCTAGCTCTCTTGGATCTTGGGTTCTGTTTTAATTCTTTTTCCTACATTTTTACTTATTTATTTTACGCTTCTCTCTCATGAAGATGAAGGGCAGGACCACCTATCCCTCTTCTGAACATGTGGCTTTCCTTCTGTCCAGCAGGCACCATGGCTGGTTGATTGTCCTAACCTCTCTGAGTGTCTGAGAACTTCCACGCACACTTGGAGGCGTGGCCTCATATTTCCCCTCTCATGACTTCCCCATTCATTTATTTGAACTTATCACGGTGTCTCGTGATAAATATGGGAGAGACGGACGGAACATGTACGGCTCTTGTGTGTTGTGATTGAGTTGCCTGATCTCTCTGTCCTGCGGTTTCTGCTGTAGGAGTGATCCCAGAGCCAGCAGCCTCCCTGTGAGGGTCACATGAGTTACACAGCACTCAATATGTGTAAGTTATTGTTTTTATTATTGTTTTAGTGAGCCCATGGAAGTCCTTGGAAGACGACATAAATACCCCCGTTATTGCCACGATGGCTCCCCAGGCTCCCCCTCTCTCCAGACCTGAGCCCACCTCAGTGAGGTATCGGCCTTGGCCAGCCTCCCTACGCCCCTGATTGGACAGGAGACTCCTGAGTGCGCCATGCCGCTGTCATTCCTGCTCTGTCCACTGCGCACAGCCCACCCACCTTGGCTGTCCAGGCTGATGTCCATGACGCCATGCTTGACCTTCATATGCCGGCTCAGGTTTCCCTTGAGGTTGAACTTGCTGGAGCAGTATGGGCACTTGAATGGCTTGCTGCCTGCATGCAGGTGCATGTGGCCCAGCAGGTTGTACATGCGGTTGAAGGACTTCCCACACACCTGGAATGGGGAGGGCAGCAGAGGGCTGTAGGGAGCCTGCAATCCTGGCCAATCTATTCCCACTTCCTGAGCAGAATCACCCCCACCCCACTACACACAGCACACTGTCTTTTCCTGTGTGACCACGGAGGGAGGCCAAGGACAGCCTTCTTGATGGTCGCTGCTCCTTACATCTCCTGCCGGCTCTGAGCTGGAGGAGGCAGGAGCTGCGGCTCACATCTTACTACAGGGTCCTGACCAGGCCCCTTCAGTGGCTGGGCCACAACCTTCACCCCCTCTCAATTCAGAAGCACAGCTTCACCAGCTTCAAGGTTCTGATCCCCAGCTGCTCTCCCCACCCCCTCCAAGCCCAGGCGAGCACTAGCCACGCTGGCTGTGGGGACAGTCCCCTACCTTGCACTTGAATGGCTTCACGGGCGAGTGCACAATCATGTGGGTCTTGAGCGTCTGCTTCTGCACGAAGGTCTTGAAGCAGATGTGGCACTGGTAGGGCCGGACGCTGGTGTGGATCAGCATGTGGCGCTTCATGTTGGCCTGCAGGGTGAACTCTCGGCCACATACCTCACACTTGAACTCCTTCACGCCCTGTGGGGGTAGAGGAACCACTCAGGGTTGGGGCACTAACAGGTGTGGCTCTGGAAAATTCCTTTTTACAAAAAAAGTACTTGTGTGTGTGTGTGCCACTTTCAGAACTTGGTTCTCTCCTTCCACCATGTGGGTTCTGGGCGCAAATTGAGGTTATCAAGCCCGGTGGCAAGCACTTGTACCTGCTGAGTTATTCCGCTGGCCATCTCTGGGGTATGGCGGGCTGTTGTTCCTGGGTTCTTTCCAGGATAAGGCAGGCACAAACTGTGTGCCTTCCCATCACTGCCTGAGTGTGCAAGGAGGTCCGCTGCACCAGTATGCAGAGATATGAGGGGGGTCTGTCCACCCATCCATCCACCTGTCTGTCCATCCATTCATCAGCAAACAGGCACGTGTACCTGCTAGAAGCCAGCAGCACAGGCCTGTGGTCAGCAGGGCAATGCCTTTGTCTGGACAATTTTCATTACATCAAGGATGTGTTCGTCTGTTTATTTTCAGTTACATCTCTTGGGGGACAGACCCTTTGGAGACATGATTGAAGCTGTGTTGCTGGGGACAGAGCTCTGTGGAGGAGAGTCTTTCGAGCATGTAAAAGGTGCCCTAGGTTTGAGCCCCAGCACCGAAGGGTGGAGGCTGAGGTTGAGGCATTGAGGAGCCAATCTGAGGAAGTTAGAACTATACAGTGAGAACCTGTTCATAAGATAACAAGAGTTGGTAGGGGTAGGGAGAAGAAAACAAGGAAAGCTGTACATTGCCAGCCATGGTGGTACAGGCTGGTAATCCCAGATACTTAGGGGAGGTTGAGGAAGTAAAGTAGGGTGGAAAATTCAAAGGTAGTCTAGGCTACAGAGCAAATTCAAGGCCTACACAGACAACTTATCAATAAAAGTCAGGGGGTGGGATGGGGCTGGAGAGCTGGCTCAGTGGTTAAGAGCACTTGCTGCCCTTTCAGAGGACCCGGATTCTGTTCCCAGCACCCACATGGTGGTTCTGTCACTCCAGTTCCAGGAACTCCGGCAACCTTTCTGGCTTCCATGTGATGTGGTATACATGCATACATGCAAGCAAAACACTTCTACATGTAAAAGGAAATATATAAAAGCTGGGTATGGGGGCACAGAAGCAGACAGATCTCTGTAAGTTTGAGACCAGCCAGGAAAAGACAGTGAGACTCTGTTTGGGGGTGGGGGTGGGGGTTGGGGGGCTGGGAGTGTATCTCAGTAGAGAACTCATCTACCAAAGATTGTGTCCTGGGCTCAATCACCAACACTTAGAAAAAGGACAAAAATCTTCATGCACCCCAGAGGAAAAATGGCTGACACTCAGGCTTCGTGCTCTCCCACAGCCCCCTTGAAGGTGTGCTTCCCACCTCGCTGGAGAGGACGGCCACCTGTAGCTCTCCAGTCAACAGCCTGAAGCACCTCCCTAAAGAGGCTCATTCATCGGGGCCTGGCATAGCCCAGGAGTTTTTAGTTGCAACAGTCCCCTCAGGTGATTCTTATGGACATTCAGCCCCAGGAGACACGGGCTCCAGAGCAAACTGTCGTCTGGAATGTCGCATGCCTCGGCCCAGAGCGGACACTCACTCAGCACAGAAATAAGGTGCTGTGTGTGTACACAGGGGATGCTGGGAGAGAAGGGTCACAGTTGGGAGCAGCTCTTCTCCTGCTGAAGAGAACTTCACTGGGACGGATGCATGTCTCCGGTCCCAGCTGCTGTCCCAACTATCTAATATAAAATGTTTGTATGACGTGCTTTTGTGCGTATGTGCTGGTGACTGAACCCAGGGTATTTATGATACTCTGACAGACCCTGTGCTTTTTCTCTTAGCAGCCAGGTGCTCTTTAGTGCACACCCTCATTATCCTTGTGACAGGGCAGGCCACATGACCACCAGGGGGCCCCACTCAGGAGCGGTAAGCACAGATGAGCGGAGGAGGGGTACAAATGAAGACACTGACACATGCCTTCGACTTTCTTCACATACCCTTTATCTCTGAGCACGTCAGTAGGGTTTTAAGTCTCTGAGCAGAGGAGAAAGATGGCGAACACACAGCATACAGATCATCATTCACTCCCACCCTTGCAGACACTGATAATCAATTATACAGTTTGACTGATGAGCCCAGATTCAGTGTCAGAATCCTTAACACTGTACGTTCGGCAGCCGCTGCTACCACCACAGTGGGACCTGCCTGCCAATGGTCCCCGCCCTATCAGAAAGGTTCTGGGGGCTGGAGAGGTTCGGGCTCCTGGCCTGGCAGGCTCACTGCAGTGTCCACTGTGAGCAATAGCGATGGATCACCATAGGTCATTACACAGAGAAAGTGCCACTCACGGCTTTGAAAGGTTAAGTCAGTTGGCTGGAGTTGGAAGGAAAGCGTGGGTCAGCCAAGTGCCAGAATGGGATGGTTAGGCCTAAGAGGCTCCATTCTGCCCTCCAGGGTGTAAGGGCCTCGTGGGGGAGGTAGTGACGGCTAAAAGGGGGGGGGGTGGGTGGGGATGGGGACTGGTGACCTGGCACCAGGAATAAGAGGAAAATGGGTGAAGGTTGGGTCTACCAACCTGGTGGATAAGAACATGGCTGCTCAATTGTCCATCTTCACAAAAAGTGACTTTGCTCAGGTGAGCCACATCGTCAGTCACTTGTATTTTAAGACGCACATATTCATTTTACATCCATGTGTGGTAGCTGAGTGTTTGCCTGTGCATCCCGTGTGTGCTGGGGCAAGCAGAGGCCACCAGAGGGTACTGGATCCCCCTGGAACTCCAGTTCCAGGAAGTTGTGAGCTGCTGGGTGTGGGTACTGAGAACCAGACCTGGGTCCTCTACAAGAGCAGCAAGTGCTCTTAACTGCTGAGCCATCCCCCTTTCCTCTTGATGTGCATGTGTGTGCAAGTGTACATACGTGCACATGTATGTGTGGAGGCCAAGTCAGCCTCAGGAGCTGTCCAAGCTGTTTTCTGAGATAGAATCTCTCATGGGGACCTGGAACTCACTGATTGGGCTAGGCTGGTTTGCCGGAGAGTTCCAAGGACCCCCCTACTTCCCCAGCACTGGGGTTCTGAGTGCACGTCACTGTGCCTAGCTTTTCACACAGCTGCTGGGGGTGACCTTAGGCATGCATGCACAGCCCCATTTTTTACATTTATTTACTGTGGGTATATGTGTGTGTGTGTGTGTGTGTGTGTCTCAAAGGACAGCTAATGGGAGTTGGCTCTCTCCTTCCACCACGTGGGTGCTGAGGATCACTCAGTTTCTCAGGCTTGGCAGCAAGTGCCTTTACCTGCTGAGTCATCTTGCCGGCTTTCCCAGCCCCATCGATCCCTTCTATAATCATGTATAGTTTGCCTTTTTCTAAAGGGAAATCAAAGGTTCTGTTATAAGTCTGTGATGACAAGAACTCCAAGTTATCCTCTCCATTTCTGGTTATTGCATCCAGCTACATGTCCTCATGTGGGGAACAGGGAGGGACGCCTGAGTCCTGCGGGAGTTCCCAAACACCTCACACAAAAATCTTTCAAGGCCGGGCAGTGGTGGCGCACGCCTTTAGTCCCAGCACTCGGGAGGCAGAGCCAGGCGGATCTCTGTGAGTTCGAGGTCAGCCTGGGCTACCAAGTGAGTCCCAGGAAAGGCACCAAAGCTACACAGAGAAACCCTGTCTCGAAAAACCAAAAAAACAAAAAAAACAAAAAAAAATCTTTCAAATTCCTCTTCTCTGTGTGTGGTGCATGTGTGTGTACGTGTGTGTGTCTGCACAGGTGTCTTCCTCCATTTCTTCTCCACCTCATCTTTGACCCTGACTGAACTCACTGTTTTGGCTATGCCATGTGGCCAGTGAGCTGATGGGACTCGCCTGTCTCCTCTCTCCACCGGTGGGGTTATGTACATCGATCGCCACACCCAGCATTGACGGGAGTGCTGGACCTGAACTCAGGTTCTCATGTTTACACAGCAAGCCCTTTACCCACTCAACCACCTCCCCGGGCCTCAGAAACATTTAAAGGTAAGTTTTACTGCTGAGAAAAACTAATTTCAATTACGTTTCTAATACTTTTCTATTTTTGGCGGGGGGAGAGGTTTCTCTGTGTAGTTTTGATGCCTGTCCTGGAGCTCACTCTGTAGCCCAGGCTGGCCTCGAACTCACAGAGATCCACCTGCCTCTGCCTCCCGAGTGCTGAGATTATAGGCGTGTTCCACCACCACGCAGCTCTAAGATAAATTTCTAAGCATGAAAATAAGTAAAGTCTGGGCTGGAGAGATGGCTCAGTGGTTGAGGGCATCCAGGTTTGGTTCCCAGCACCCCTGTGACAGCTCACAACCACCTGTAACTCCAGTCCCAGGGGATCTGATGCCCTCTCCTGGCCTCCATGCACATCAGGCTCACACTGTGGTACACGGACATGCATGTAACACTCAACACATTAAACAGAAGTACACCTAAAAAAAAAGTTGACCTGTGTGAATCTCATCCAGGACCTTGGGGGTGCCGCAGAGAGGATGAGAGGTGGAGAGCCAGGGCTGGTAGCCTTACCTTGTGGGTGAGGGAGTGCTGCTTGAGGTGATGGATCTGGCTGAACTCCATGCCGCACTCGGTGCACACGAAGGGCCGCACATTCTGGTGCTTGAGCATGTGGTTTTGTAGCTGGCTGCGGTAGTGGAAGGACTTGTCACACTCGAGGCACTGGTAGAGGGTGGGGCCTTGGTGGGAGGCCAGGTGGCGCTTGAGCTGGGTCAGGGTGGAGAAGTCTAGGCCGCACTCCACGCAGACGTGGCAGCGGCCACTCTCATGCTTCACCTCGTGGGCCTTCAGCTCGCTGGGGTAGGCAAAGCCACGGCCACAAAAGTGGCAGCTGTAGGGCTTGACCTCAGAGTGGAGCAGCATGTGGCGTTTGAGGTGGCTGGTCTGCGTGAAAGCCTTGTGGCACACCTGGCACTTGTGAGGCCGTGTGCCCTGGTGTGTCAGCAGGTGCGTCTGCAGGTGGCTGGGCTGCTTGAAGAGCTTGCTGCAGTGTGGGCACGAGTGTGGCTTGATGCCGTTGTGGCCCAGGATGTGCGTCACCAGATTGTACTTGGACGTGTAGGACTTCTCACACATGCGGCACTGCCAGCGCTTCTGGCGGTCACCCGCCTCCACTAGGTAGGAATCGTCGATCTGCACATTGATGTCCAGCCGGTCCAGCTGCGCCTTCTTGTGCCGCTCCACCGTGGAGCCCGCTGCATCCGCCTCGAACTCGCCCGACTCCTGCCACACGAAGCCCTGCTCTGGCTTGACGAGCTCTGGTGACGTCATGGTGGGAGGAGGCTCAGGATTGCTCATGGGGGCCAGGTGGGGCGGCTCAAAACCACATTCGGTGGGCAGAGTCTCTGGTCCCGGTAATGCCATGCTGGGCTCAGGGAAGCCATCCCGGGTCGGGTCGGGGAAAGGAGGATCGAATGCGGCCATGTCCAGCTCTGGCCTTGGAGTTCGAGGCAAGTGCCGGAGTGTCCGGGGCTTGCGGCTGAAGGCGCTGAGGTCGATCATCTTGACGGCACTGCTCTGCACCAGGGCCTCGCAGCCGCCACTGGCCACCTCGGCAGGGGTCTCTGCGGAGCCCGGGTCCTTGTCATCACCAGGCACAGATACTTCGTACACTTCCTGATCCTCTTCCTCTTCGGCCTTCTCAAACTTGACCTTGGGTACCAGCCGCACAGGGGGCCGTGTCTTCCTCCGGGTGTGCTTCTCAAAGGCTGCCTCTACTTCCAACACCTCCTCTTCCGGGGGCTCTTCCAGGGCCCGCCCATTACAGGCCAGCTGATAGATGTCGGGTCCTGGTGGTCCCGGCTCCCCCATGGCTGTCCCAGACAGTTCTGGCCCTAGGTCTGGGTAGAAGGCCTCAGCACTTATGGTGGCTCCAAAGAGCTCATTTTCTGAGACCAGGCCCAGCACAGCAGCCTGAGCCAAGGACAGCACCACCACAGCGTCCGTCTGTGTCCCTGAGTCCATGAAGCCCTCCATCCCGTGGCGGCTGGCTAGGAGGGCATTTCTGTGGGAGGAAAAGGTCATGTTAATACTGCTAGTTCCATGCTGAGCCGGCAACAGACTCTGAGGACAAGGGCCCAGCTAATTTGGGGTGTGTGTGGCTCTGACGTCCTGTGACCCCTGCCTTGAGAACAGGATATGCCTGTAATTATGGGGAGCAACAACAACCTCTGTGTGTCTAGCCATCTCCTCCATCTCTCTGAGAGGTCCTGGGTAAGCCCCACCCCCTGAGTCTTTCCATCTGTTAAGGTGGATTGCATCTGTGATTCTTTCTCTTTGAGACAGGGTCTCACAAGGCAGTTGCAGCTGGCCTACAGCTCATTACCCTCTTGCCTCAGCCTCCCAAGTGCTAGGATTCCAAATGCGAGCCCTCACACCCAGCTGTCCAGTGATGCATTTCCCCTCCCCCTTTCCTTCTTTTGTGGTGTATGCATGCATGTGCAGGTGTATGGTGTGGGTGCATGTGCCATGTGTACACCTGCATGAAGGCCAATGATGTCAGGTTTTGTTTTGTTTTTGTTTTTTTAGATAGGGTCTCTAATAGAACTTGGGGCTCACCCATTGACTGGTCTAGCTGGCCAGAAGACCCAAGGGAGTCTCCTGACTCTGCCTTCCAGCTCTGGGGTTACAGGTATGTGCTTCCACACTTGGATTTATTTATTTATTTATTTATTTATTTATTTATTTATTTTGGTTTTTCGAGACAGGATTTCTCTGTGTAGCTTTGCGCCTTTCCTGGAACTCGCTTTGGAGACCAGGCTGGCCTCGAACTCACAGAGATCCACCTGCCTCTGCCTCCCGAGTGCTGGGATTAAAGGCGTGCGCCACCACCGCCCGGCCACACTTAGATTTTTAACTGTGTGCTGGGGACCAAACTCAGGTCCTCACTGTAGCAAGCACTGTACCCACAGAGCCATCTCCCCAATCCATGTCCAGTGGTTCTTAAACCGCGCCTTAAAGGTTCTTCACGGGCCCTCAGAAATCTGTTTCAAAATGCACAAAGATGACCACTCTGTTTTGAGACAGGATCTCAGTATATAGTATATAGCTGAGGCTAGCCTGGAATTTTCTGTCTTAGAGCCTTAGCCTCCTGAGTGCTGAAATTACAGACATGTGCCTCCAAGTCTGGTGATTTATGAATGAAGTTGAATAGCTTTTTAATTTTCTTTTTTGCAGAGCTGGGGATTGGACCCAGGGCTTTGAGCATGCTAGGCAAGCGCTCTTCTACTGAACCATAGTCCTGGCCCTTCTGTTTCAGAAATTAATTACTCTATTATTTTAAGAACTGATTAAAAAAAACCCACCGACTCAAAATATAATATGCCACATTCTAAAACACGCCAAGAGTCCCATGGCTGTGCTGCTGGGGTAATTAATTCTGCACAGACCCTAGGATGTACTGAGGTGTTAAACAATTGTTGCCATTAGTGATGGCATGGCTGCATGAATGAGAATTTTAAATATGTGTGTATGTGTTATATATATAGATATATAACACAGAGTAAAAATAATCAACATACAAGAATAGATTAGGTTCGGAGGCTGGTTTCAAACACGGGCTACCACCGGTCAGCCCTAAGGCTAAACCGTCTATCATAGGAGCCATTGTTTCTCTTAATTAACTAAATGCCATATGCATAGATATCCAAACATCCTGATAAAAAGACAGCTTTAGCTGACACTGGAGTTGCATGTCAGATCGTGTGGCTAACGCTTTCGAGACCTCCACTGTCTAACCTGAATGTTAAAACTGGATCCCAGGTTCATGGTCACTGCACCCCGGTCCAGCTGGAAAACCAGCAAAAGCACCCTCTTTCTCCCTGGCTCTGTGAGTACTAGGAACCCCACCTCTGCACAAGGTGATCCCTGCTCTGGTGCCCCTTCCCAGCCCTGCCACCAGTTCCCTGGCCCCGTCTGCCTGCTCTCATGCCCATGCCAGCCTCCCCAGGTCTGTGCTGTGGGGGCCTCCTTCTGGGCTTCACTCATGTCCCTATGCCTTGCCCTGGCTCCGTTCCTGACACACTCCAGAAGATGAACCACTCCAGTGGGTGGCTCCTGCCTGCTCTACCCCCAGGGCCAGGGTCAGCATGGCCAGTGGACAAGCCCTTCCTCAGGAAATCAGTCCAGGCCTGGTGCTGCCCTCCCCCCACCCCCAGCACTCGGTGGAGCTTCCTCTTCCTGAGGCTGGCTAAAAATACCCCAGACAGGAATCCGGCCTCCTTGCAACAGACCCGAGAGATTAGACCATTAAGCTCAGAGCAGGGCTTGGGTGGAAGGGGTCAGCCCAGAGTCCAGGGGGGCTTCAGGGTCCATCTGGAGCTGCCCAGAGGGCTAATCTCACTTCTTGACACCTTCTACTCCATGTCCAGCTGCAGCACTTACTAGGGATTGATTTCCCACTTCAGTCACTTCTATTTGACTACAAAACATCACTTCTGTGCCTCAGTTTCTCCATCTAAAAACTGGGAATGAAAACACACAAGAAAGGTACAGGATCCCAAAGGGCAAAGCGCAGGACAACGATCTTAATTACAAAGCCCTAAAAGCACAATCATCCTAGATCCCCAGAGAGAAGAAAGCCATAGGGCTGAAAACACCTTCCATCCTTGGGCTCCACAGGCAACACAGCGCTGGTGATTGCAAGGATGACTGTCAGGAATTAATGACATTGCTAAATCCCAGCTGGGTGGCAGGCCTGGTGCCTAGAGAGAGCAGATGAACAGGACAGGGGCTCTGTCCCCCGGAGCCCGCAGAGTCCTGCTGCGTCCATCACCTCACGTCAGTGCCCGCTAGCCGCTGCTGGCTTTCCTCAACATACCAGGAAATGTCACTGCCTGCCACGCCAGCCCACCCCACACAGCACCAGGGAGCAGCCCCAGTGGATGTGGTGACTTTGAGCAAACAAGACACACAGCAAGTTTTCTAGACTTCCCCAAAGGCAGAAGCCATGGGAGGAGGGAACCGGTCAACCATGGCAAAGCCTGTGCTTGGAACTTGGCACTGGAAGCTGGGTGTGATAGCACACGCCTGTAATCCCAGCACGGGGAAAGCAAACTAGGTTTGGGAGTTCAAAGTCATCCTCAGCTGCGTACTGAGTTGTAAGCGAGCGAGAGTAAAAACAACAACAACAACAAAGAACTTGGGTTGAGTACTGAGGTCAGTCCTAGGTCTGGCACGTCCTCATGTATCCCAAACCTCAGCTCCTTCATCTCCCTCCTACGGAGGGCTTCTGACCTGAAACAGATGGTGTAGCTTTCTTTCCTCAGAAGCCCAGTTATCACATACAGCCCTGCCACCAGAGGATGGTGCACACAGCCTACTTCCCATGTAGACAACGGAGTGACCGCTGACCACGGGCCAACCCTGCCCGAGGGAGCAGGTCTGGTTCCCTATTATGAGAGAAATCATGCAATCAACCATCCAAACGGGGGACCCCGTCCAACAAGAAGACACCCCTTACCGTCACACAGACAAGACGCAAACCAAGCCTACCCCAGGCCACCCGGACTTGTTCTTCCTCCCGAAACAGATGGTTTTGACTGGAGCCTGTTCTGGCTGTCAAAAGGGGCTTGCTCAGAGTCAGTGCTCTTCAAGGGCCAAGGGTGGGGGCTTAAGAATTGTCAGTCATGAGCTACAGACCTGGTAGAGGCTCCACAGCTTATCATTACTGAGGGCTCCAGGCCCCATTTAACCCTACAGCAACCTGACTCCACAGGCCGGGGAGTGGGCCTAAGCCACAGTGACAGGAGTTCTTAACGAGCAGGGCAGAGCGGGGTCGCACCAGGCATCTCTAGTACCCAGGCGGACTCCAATTCCAAGGCTGCCAGATCTGGAGACCACATCATAACTGAGTGCAGGAGCTGCCCAGGGCCAGCAGAAAACTGAAACTTGGTGGCAAGGGCTGGGCTCTATGTTCATGTGGTCTGGTCTCCTGGGACAGCCATGTGTATACATGAGTGTGTATCGTGTGTGCCCAAGTGTATGGTATGTGTGTGTAGAAGGGGCTCTATTAAGATAGAGGTGGAGAGAAGGACAGATTCTAAGACTTGCCGCTCTGCCTGTGGGCTCTGATGGACAGGGATAAGTGGAGGGGAGGTGGCCTCCAGTCCAGCATCCCTTTCATCCCCTTGGACCAGTCTTTTGGTTTAGTTGTCCCCAAGTCCCCTGGCTGCTTCTCATAGGCTACAGCCCTTCTGTTTGATGCCCTGGCCCAGCCTGCTCAAGGCAGAAGAGCCCACACAGGACCACCACATCACTTGTGGCACAGGGATGCTGCAGGCCACCGGGCCCCCCCCTCCCCCCATAGCTCCCTCCTTCTCAAGGCAAAGCCTTTCTTTATCACTTGTGCCGGGGACTCAATCAAAGCTCCTGACAATGTCCACGAGAAGAGAGCTTGGAGGGCCCCGTGTTCTTCTAAAACTGCATGGCTAATGACGGAGGCCTCCATTAGTGCGCGCACCTCTGCTAAGCTCCTCCCACTTCCCAGCCTGTCTCCCCTCTCCCCAGGGTGTGGAGAAAGTAAATGTTAAAGGCACGGATAAAGAGGAGCTGCCCGAGTGCAGTAATGCAGGGAGTGGGCTAAAGGGAAAAAGAAAAGGGGGGAGGGGGGGAGAAGGCGCGGAGGAGACAGTGAAGGGGATGGGAGAGGAGTGAGATGGAGGGGGAGGGAGAGAAAAGACAGAGAGGCTGTGGAGGACAAGAAACAAAGGCGGGGAGGGGGAGGGGACCCACAGTGACACAGAAGCCCAGGGCTGCCCTATTTCCCAGGGCTCAGCATCACCTCTGGGCCAGAGGGTCAGGCCTGATGCTGGGGAGGGAGCAAAGTCTCCCCTTTGAGGCCCAGCAGCAGGCTTCCCCACCCCAAGAGGGGCCCCAGGCTTCTCACTGTTACTCCAAAAGTGCTTTGTCTCTGTTCTATGGCTCCAGTGAGGACAGATAAAAGCCCAGGGACCATGGGCAGGTCACCTGACACCCTGGAGTCTCAGTGTCCCCATCTATAAAACAGACACAAGGGCCTACCAGGAATCTCAGGATCATCATCATCTAAAGCCCACATCCGACTTGCCTGCCCAACAGGGTCCCCTCATTACAGAGCTTTTCCTCCTTCACCCAGGGCCCTGGTCGCTCCTATCCTCCATGGCGACCCCCTCAGACCCCTGCTAAGGATTAGGAGGCTTGGCTGGGTGGGGGTGGCACACACCTTCAATCCTAGCACTTGGGAGGCAGAGGCAGGTGGATCTCTGAGTTTGAGGCCAGCCTGGTCTACAGAGTGAGTTCCTGGACAGCCAGAGCTACACAGAGAAACCCTGTCTTGAAGGAAGGAAAAAAAAAAAAAAAAAAAAAAAAAAAAGGTGAGGCCGGGCAAAGGGTGGCCTAATTCGTCAGGAGTCACTTTGAAGGAAGAAGCGACAGGACCTGGTGACCATATGATCTTCCTTGACTCTCACACCACCTTGGGTTTTGAAAACCCACCGAAGGAAGCGAGTGTGGTGGCACATACTTTTAATCCCAGTGTGTGGGAGGCAGAGGCAGGCGGAGCTCTGTGAGTTGGAGGCCATCCTGGGCTACAGAGTGAGTTCCAAAATAAAACCAAACAACAACAAAAGTAAATAAAACAAAACCAGCCAAAGTCAGGGGCATTCTGCAGGCCTCTTGTGCCCACTAACCGCAACTGACTTAATCTGGTGATTATGTCCTGGGCGCAAGAGGACCCACTCCCCAGTGCAGCCTGAGCAGTGACCAGGACTGGTTACTGGTACTGGGAGGCCCAGTTTGGCCCTCGGGCTCTTCTCCACCTTAAATCGTGAGGTTCCTCGGAGGCTTTGGGCTCCAGTTGTTCACTAGAACCAACTGAATTAACACAGTCACCAAGCACTTCCCAGTGTATACAGCAGGGGGCAAAATAAAGCTCAGCCCACAGGTGGAGCCTGAGCTCTGCAGGAAGTGCAGCCTCCTGTGGGAGGGCTAGGCTCTCAGGGAGGAGGCCTCAGGGGCTGGCACCCAGACCTCCAGAACGTGGTCCCAGCTTCCCTTTCTGGCCCTTCTACAGAACTGTGTCACTGGGAGGAGAGGGGGCCCAGGCCCTGGGGGCTGGAGAGATAGGTCCCAGGGTGGGGCTACACACGTGGCCTGAAAGGGAGGAGCTGAGGAAACCCTCTGGGAATCCACCTGGTAGCAAACCCTCCCTCTTGGCTTCCCTCCCTTGTTCACGTGGTAGACTCAAAGGTAAAGTGCTCTGTCCTCAGAGAAGAGGAAGTGAAAGCCCAAAACTGGGTGCTTGTGCAAACCTTCGGTTCCTTGCCACAGTCTCGCTTCTGTCAGCCACCGGGCCACCCACAGCATCGAGGGGCCCAGCGGAAGTGTAGCTGGATTCTCTCTTCCTCGGTTTCCCCTTTTCTCTGTCTGAGTCAACTCCATGAGCTAGCTACGCAGGAGCTGGGCCACAATCCACGGACCGCACAAAGGTCTAGTATATGTAAGCCCTGCTCTGTTTGGACAGTCTGTTACCCAGGTGGTCTCGAACTTGTGAGCTCAAGAGATATCCTACCTCAGCCTCCTGAGCGCAAACCATACCTGGCTCAGACCTCTGCCCCCAACCCCCAGAATCTTACTCTGTAGCCCAGCCGAACTCCCAGCTCATGACATTCCTCCCAAGTGTTAGGATTACAGGCGTGCACTACAACACCAGGCCCTCCGCACCTTCTCTCTCTCTCTCTCTCTCTCTCTCTCTAAAAAAGGACACTAAGGCCACAAACAGAGCCTTGACAGCAGAAAGGCAAGGTCTCTATAGGTCTCCAGCCTGGATGCCCACGTGGGCCTGTGGCCTGGAGGCTAAGTACCCACGCCTCCGCCTGCTGCCTAGACAGCACACGCACTTCACTGCAGCCTTTAGTGGAGACCCCTTCCTCTAACCACCTTGCCCGGTTTTAGGGTCTTCACTGCAGGGCTGGAACTTTGGGGCCCCTCCAGCCAATGGTGTCATTTCACAGAGGTGGAAGGTGAACCCCTCAGGCCCCTGTGCCACACTACAGGACTGACCTGGGTTCTGATCCCTAGCATGCTGTCCACCAACATATTAAACCTAACAATCCTGCCCCAGAGTTCTGGGCAGAGCACTGCTTCCTGACATGGAGGGCTGGTAAGGGCAGAATGTGGGAGGGAGGGTCTCCATCATTCGGTCGTTGATGTCGATGATGACGACCCAAACAAGTGACACGGATCAGGCAGGGCAGGATGCCAAGCCTGGTCTAGATCCCACGTTTACTTCACTTTGTGCTTGCAATCAAAGGACCCGGGAGCCTGGCTTCTCCGTGCCCGTGTGACCACCGCCTCACTGTACACGGCCTGGCTTCTCTGTGCCCGTGTGACCACCACCTCACTGCACACGGCCTGGCTTCTCCGTGCCCGTGTGATCACCTCACTGTACACGGCCTGGCTTCTCCGTGCCCGTGTGATCACCTCACTGCACACGGCCTTCACTTTCCACCACAGACTTGCCTGCAAGTGACTCTGCATCGTAGTCCCACACGCCAGGAACGTACTTTCTTATTCCTCGGCCTTCTACTCCTAGCAAGTGCCACATCTGTAGGAAATCTCCCCTGTGCCACCCCACCTGCCGAGGTGCCACCCTCTAAGTTCTCAGCGAGTTCAAGTTTAATCCTTTTCTAATCCTCTTCCTTGCCAGGCGTGGTGGTACACACAGTCCCGGCACCTGGGAGTTCAAGGGCGGCTCCTGCCTTCCGTATGAACTCCAGGACAACAGGGCTACTGTGTCTCAAAAAAAAAAAAAAAAAAAAAAAAAAAATTAAGCAACAAAAAAAACCCCTTCTTTTCCTTCTTAGACCTTACCATGATTTTTGTTTGTTTGTTTGTTTGTTTTGTTTTGTTTTTTGAGACAGGGTTTCTCTGTGGTTTTGGTGCTTTTCCTGGAACTCCCTCAGTAGACCGAGCTGGCCTCGAACTCACAGAGATCCGCCTGCCTCTGCCTCCCGAATGCTGGGATTAAAGGCGTGCGCCACCACCGCCTGGCTAACCTTACCATGATTTTTAAGGGCTTGTTAATGATGTACATCCCAGGAGGTGACATCCCGGTTAGGTGACGCTGCCCACGGGCAGACACCTTGCCCATGTGCTCACCCCAGCACCCCAGCAGAGCCTTGTGAGAACACAGACTCATGGAGAAAGAGGCTGGTGAGGAGGAGCACAGCTCGGAAAGCTGCTATGTGCAAAGCCCCGCCTGGCCTCCCTTCCCCTCAGTGGCAAGACCAGTTCCTCTCCCCAGGGGGAGGGACAGCAGGCCTCCTGTTTCTGGAAGGCTCCTTGTCTTCCCTCTAATTCCGGAAGTAAAAAGCACACATTTTCTCACCAACGAGGATGTTAGCTGTGCCAGACCCCCAATCTCCTGCTAAACGGGGGAAAAACCCACAAAACTTTGGTTCACACATTCAGGGGGCAAAGAAAAGAATCACAAGTGAAGGAGAGCATGAGCACTCACTAGGTTTGAACCACGTCAGGCCCTTCAATGAGGACATGTGAGCAGTCCTCTAGGAGCAGGGGACATTTCCACCTTCCAGATCCAGAAACTAAGGCAGTCCCTGCGGGCAGGGTGAAAGAAACAGGCTTCCCAGGGTCACTCTACTCAGATCTGGACAGGACTGGCTCTCAGGGTCAGTCTTCCTCCTTTGCCAGTCTATCCGGTCCAAAGGACCTCTCATGGCTTCCCTTCCTCTTCATCTAGCCTGCCAGGCCCCTCCTCTGCAGCGTCCTCTGCCTTCTCCATCCTGTCCTCCTCTCCCTCCATTCCTCCCCTCTTCCGTTTCCATGGCAACCCCATCCTCTGCTCTGCCACTCGGTCCTGCGTTCCCATCTCATCTCTTCCTCTCCTCTTTCATCTCTCCCATCACTGCAGTGTCGAGTCCAGAGCTCCCCCCTGTCCTTTGCTGCTGGCCTTTGGCTCCTTTTACCCTTCTTTCATCTCCCCCAATGTTCTCCTGTCATCTCAGAGTGACATTTATTTGTCTCTTGCTTAAAAAGAAAAAGAAAGAAGGAAAACGGAAGAGAAACCTTAGTCTGTTTGGCCTGACTCTTCCAGTTCAGTCCCAGCCTCCCTTCCCAAGAGCCAAAGGGTCAAAGCCCCAGGACAGCAAGGAGGAAGGACACCGCCCCAAGGGACCCTCTGCCTGCTAGAGTGTTCCCTCTTTGACACACAGCTGGGGGTGGGGCTTGCTGGGAGAGGCATCGTGGAGTGGCCAGAGGTACCCTCAGGACAGAGCAAGGCCCAGACAGGCCCAGAATCCCCCACGATGCTGCCCAAGCTGGAACTCACTGTTCTTCGGGAAACCCAACCCAACCGTAGGACAGCCTGAGGCCCCTCTCCCAGGCCCACCTGGCCTTAAGAACTGGTGCATGCCTTTAATCCCAGCACTTGGGAGGCAGAGGCCGCCAGCCAGCCTGGGATACACAGAGAAACCTTGTCTTGAAAAACAAACAACAATGAAAGAACTGGATCCTCAATGGACCCAGCACGAACAGGTGAGAGACATCCCCAATTCTTCAAGATTCACTTTTTTAGAGCTGGGGATGTGGTCGAGTAGAACACTGGCATGCAGGATGCCTTGGGCTCCTCTCCCGGGGCGAAGGCAGGATTGAGGGTTTTCTTCCTAGTGTCCTTCCAGCTCCTACAAACTGAGCCCTAGTCGGGGCTAGGCAGGGAGGTGAACATTTGGGTTTTTATTTCACAGACGGACAAACTGAGGACTGCTGTTTGTCTGAGTCATATGGCCAGTGTGGATAGGCTCAGGCCTATTAACTAACCATGCTCTTCCTTTACAGACTCCACTTCTCCCTGCACTCCAGGACACAGCAGTCCCTAGCCCAGACTCCTCCAGGCCACTACTACACTGCTGTCCAGGAATGGATTTACCACAGGAAAAAAAAGCAAGCCGATTATGCTGGTGAACCCAGAGTCTCAGAGCAACACAGGATCAATAGGTTGATAGAAATGGTCCCAAGTCCCCTGGTGACCTGGAGTGGGATGAGGCCTAGGAGAGACCTTGGCAGCAGCTGAGTAACATTGTATGCCAAGGAGGTGGCCAAGATCCTTCAGCCTCTGAGTCCTGGGCTCCCGGGGCCCACATGGAGTCCTCTCCTGTCCTCTCAGTGCAGTGACAGGGTTCTCTCTGGCACTCAGTGACAGGGTATGGCACCCACAGAGGTGCCAGGGACACTACCATTCCTCTAAAATGTAGAAGTTCAAAAAAAAAATGTAGAAGTTCTGGGAGGAGTCCGGAAGGCCAGGGCCTGCCTCCCTCTGCAAATGAGCAGAGCTGTCCACATGCTCTGGCAGGTGGCTCAAGATCCTGGGGGTGATTGCTTAGGCCAGGTGTTTAGCTTCTGCGATCACAGAGGTAGAGACCGGCACCTTAGTAACAAAGCCCCTTTTACAAGCGGGGCATGATGGGGCATACCTGTCATCCCAGCACTTGGGAAGTTCAGGCAAGAAGATTGTTACACGTTTAAGGCCAGGCTGGGCTACGAAGTGAATTCCAGGCCAGCCACGGTTCTGTAACAAGGCCTTGTCTCAAAAAAATAAAACCAGTCAGGACAGGACAGGAAAGGCAAAGAAAAGAAGAGGAGGAAGAAAGCTGAGAAAAGCCCATTTCATGGAGGAGGAAATGAGGCAGAGGAGCTGAGGGACCTGGCCAAGGCCCCTGGATGAAGTGACGGCTGGGTCTAACCTCATGCCTATGCTTTTAAACGAAAGCCGTGAGGGGGGCGCTGCATCTGCAGTTAAAGCTTGTGTGCATGGAGGACTCCGGGAGGGGGCCACTGCTATAATTATTGCTGCCAATGTCATTATCTATTCCAAGGGACAGGCGGGTGCTGGCTGAGTGCTGGCAGGTCACAAAGACTGTCAATATCAGGGACCTCACAGTTTACTAGAGACAAGATTAAGAGCCACAAAACAGAAATGCAAAGTAGACAGGAAATGGGTATGGGGTACCACAACAAGACAAAGTAACTTTGTCCCCGCCAATACCCATTTAAGGGGTTGGAAATGTTCTTCCATGGAAACCAGCACTATGGAAGACAACAGAATTGACCTGAGCTGTGAAGTAGACTGAAGTCCGCCCCTTCCTGCCATGCTGGCTTGTGTGGGCCTCATCACCTGACCTATGGCGTGGGACATGACTTCTGTTCTCTAGGTGGTCAGGAGAGGCTTGGGGATGGATGTTTAGGGAAACCACCAGTCAGACAGATGCAGCAGGCACAAGGGCTCACTGAGGCTGGAGGTACAGGGTGGTAAGAGTACAGGAGCAGCAGCCGACAGAGAAGTGCTGAGGTTGGAGGACAGGCGAGCAGTGTGGCCTGGCCCGGAGCCCTCCGCTTTCTCAGGGCAGCCAGAGTGACTCATGGTGGTGGTGGGGGGTCCCTCCATTCTCCCACAGCCCCTGACAGCACGGCCTCTCCAAGCCGAGCCAGCACTGGAATCAACATTTATTTTGCAGTCGCCCACACGTCCAAGTCAGGTCTGGGTTTATGCCAGGAGAAGCGTCAATTTGGGTCTACAAGGGGAGGGACAGCTGGAGTCTACACAGGCAGAAGTCTCTCACACACACACACACACACACACACACACACACACACACACACACACACCGGCCACACAGGGAACCAAGTGCACGGACGATCTTTCACCTGGTGCACATACAGGGAGATGAGGGGAAGCCCTGTGCAAGAAGTGCAGGGCCACAAGTCCATGTGTTCTGCCCTCCACAGTCTGCGGAGGGACATGCAGTGGCTCACTGAAGGAGCAGGAGGAAGCTGGGGGTCATTAGGGCATGCGCACTGCGAGCAGCCGGTCTGCAGGTACCAGATGCTAACAGAGGAGGAAGGGGCTAAGAGAGCCTGGCTGCTGCAGGCTGCAGAAAGGTAAGCAGAGCCGGAAAGTCAGAAGTAGGCAAGCCCCAGGACATGGCCTGAACCTGAATGGTAGGTTCCTGGAGGAAGGCAGGCTTGTGTGTGGGATGCCCAGAGAGGGAACTGGTTTCTTCTTCTTCTATCTGGATCACAAAGGATGGCACACAGGAATTGGTGAGGGAGAGCAGCGTGGTGGCTCTTCCTGTGTGTGTCCAGATGCTGACTTTGAGATGAATGGGTGGGGCCTACATGCCAAATGACGTCACTGTCAATATCTTAAGCCAAGTGAATGCCTGGCCGTCCCCGGAGGTGGGAGGGTTTCTTCCTAGCTCTCCTGGCTGTGGAGTCCCAGGGCCCTTGGGACAGCCTGAGGGCTAAGTTAGCTCCACTTTCAGTACTTGGAAAGGGGGCAGCTTTACTGGGGAAATAGTTTAGTCTGTAAAGTACTTGCTGTGCAAGCAGAAGGACCTAAGCTTGGGTCCCCAGAACCCACATTAAGAGCCAGGCATAGAGGTGGGCACTTGTAACCCCAGTGCTGGGTAGGTGGAGCCAGGAAGGTCCCTGGGGCTTGCTGGCCACCTAGTCGAGCCAGACGGGCGAACTCTAGGTTCACTGACAGACCTTGTCTTTAAAAGAAAAAAAAGTGGAAAAAACAAATCGGTGAAGAGTGATTGAGGAGGCCCACACCACACCACACCACACACACACACACACACACACACACACACACACACACACACACACACACACACACACACACAGATGGAGTAAAGGAACGAGCATAGCCATTCACCTGGCACAGTGCTCCACAGTCCACAGTCCCTTCCGGCCTGACACCTTTGGATTCTCCCTACCAGGGGCTGTACTGGCCTGGCATGGACTGCACACACATTGCTCTTGTTCTTACGGCAAAGTGCCAGTGCTAGTGGTAGCAGACTGGCTGGCTGCCCCGAGAAATACAGTGTCAGCCCGTGCACTTCAGATGCATTATTTCACTTAATCCTGACTAGTCTGTGCGGAAGCAGAGACACGGAAAAGTTTAGAAGCGTTTTTGAGCATTGCTTCTCAGAGCCCGGGGTTCGAGGCGCCTGATTTCAGGGATGTGGGCAGCTTTTAGGAGCCTGAACAGCCATGTGTATAGTTGGCTCTTGGTATCATAGTGTCTTCAAGGGAGGGCTCAAGGAACAATGGATTGAAATTATTCAGAGGGCTGGTAAGATGGCTCTGTGGGTAAAGGTGCTTGTCAATGAGTCTGGGGACCTGTGTTCGATTCCTAGGACCCACCTGGTAGAAGGAGAAAACTGATTTCTGCAAGTTGTCCTCTGATCTACACACACACACACACACACACACACACACACACACACACACACTCGCACTCACAAAAAGTGAATATAATAAAAGTTGGCTTTATCTTCCTCTCCCGAGGCTTAGGGAACACTGTAGAATGTAAGAGCAGGGAGGCGTGCAGGAAGAGCCGTCCTCTGGACAGGACATGGAGTCACTACAGCGATGGTCACCCGAGCAAGGTCAAGCTGACAAGGCTTAGTCAGCATTACAGCAGGCGACTCTAATTCACGGAGTGTGTTTCTAAACATAAACAAAGCCAACGAACTCCAACAAGAGGACAGGAAGGCAGGAGGGGGCATGTTAGGGGATGTCTGAGGGGAGTCAGGAATGAATATGATCAAGGTGTATGTGCATATGAAATGGTAAAGAATTGTAAAAAAAAAAACTGTAAAGAAAAAGATATTCCTTTAAGTCTGTTTTATTTTTATTTTTTAAATTGTTCTTAAAGGTTATGGAGGAAGCTGGGCATGGGGACTCACACCATACTCTCGGCACTCAGAAGGTTGGTGCGGGTTGCCGTTCATATGCAGCCAGCCTGGGCTACCGAGACCTTGTCTCAAAATAGCAAAAAGCGAGCGTGGTGGTGGGAACTGTGATCCTAGCACTCTGGAGGCAGAGGCAAGAGGGTCTCTGTGAGTTCAAGGCCATCTACTGAGTTCCAGGTGAGCCAGGGCTGCACAGTGAGACCCTGTCTCAAAACAAACAAAACCCCACAACCAGACCAAACAACAGAAAGTTCAAGGTCGTCCTCAGCTACATACTGACTGAATAGATGGCTAGCATGGTGTGCTTGAAGCCCTGAGGAGGAAGAGGAGGTGACAAATAGGGTGAGAGATGCCATTCTGCTATCAGACGAGCGCCGTGTACTTAGGCCTAGATGGCTGCATCTGTACCACACACAAGCAAACTCTTTTCCTTGTCATTATCCCCTAAACAGCACAGCCCCAGCGACTCACGCAGCATTTACACTGTGTTAGGTATTATTATAAGTCATTTAGAGACGCTTCAAATCATATGGAGGATGTGTGGGCTGTGTGCAAGTACTACGTCATTCCTATAATTCCCCACAGAGACGGGGACATGACTGTAAAAGTCATTTAAAAAAGCAGGTTGGAGCCAGGTGTGATAGCGCACCCCCACTTACTTGTAGTCCGAGTACTCAGAGAGCTACAGCGGAAAGATGGAGTTCAAGGCTAACGTGGGCTATACACTGAGTTCTAGGACAGCCTGGACTACTTAGCCAGATTGTCGATGGATGGATGGATGGATGGGTGGGTGGATGGATGACAGAGAGGCAGGCAGGCAGGCAGGCAGGCAGGCAGACAGACAGACAGAACCAAGCAGCCAGCTGTGAAGCATGGAGCCCTAGCTTGGAGTGGAGTCTAGAGTCCCTGACCCCTTCAGCACTCCTGCAGCAGGCCCATCAGCAGCACCTGCTTGGCGGCCGCTGCGAACAAACCCCAGTGGCCCGTGAGTATTTGCAATTGTTGACTTTGGTAATTCCACGGCCACACAGCCAGTTCCTGGAGGAGCTGTATCCTTGGTACCAGTTCTTAAAGAGGCAGGGAGAGCCAGTGAGATGGCACGGCTGAAAACACTGGCAGCCTCAGTCCAAAGAGGGGAATTTGATCCCCACATCCCAGGATGGAGAGAACTGATCCCCCAAAATTGTCCTCTGGCCTCCACAGGTGTGCCTCCCTCTCTCTCTCTCTCTCTCTCTCTCTCTCTCTCTCTCTCACACACACACACACACACACACACACACACACACACACACACACACACACCAGGAAAGAGGCACCCTGCTGGGATGCCAGGAAATGTTTTTGCCCAAACCGGAATAACTTGAAGGCCACCCACACCCGCCCTGGCAGGGAGGATTTGCCAGCAGGTGTCCCAAGAAGCTGGTAGCACCAGGAAGCAGTGGCGGCCCTACTTCGTCCCAGGCTGCAAAGCCCACGGGCAGACTCCACTGGGGGAAGGGGTCACCCGCCCTGGCCACACTTGTCTCTTAACACTTCCTTGAGGCACAAAGCCTGAGTATCCCTAGGGAATAGTCTCAGAGCCTGCACACAGTAGGTGCTTCACGGTCCCCGCGGTGACTTCCTCCAGCGCCACCCTCTGCGGCGCAGCATCTCAGGGATGCTCTCTCCCCCAACCCCCCCACCTCGCCTGTCTTCTCCCTTCGGCTACCCTCCGCCTTCCTGGGCTCTGCTCCAGTCTCTGCTGATTCAAGGCCCGAGGACAGAGACGGGCCCTACCTCCCGGGGCACTGTCACTCACACACCGGTCATGCACGGTCAGTATCCAGGTATCCATGTCTGCTTTGCTAATGATACATTCAATTCACACTCCGACCCACGCAGGCTGGGAGGCACACGCGGGGTTGTCTCTGAGCGGTTCCTGGTTAGCTGGGACCCACAGGCCTGGCAGTACTGTGTGTGGCATCCTGGCCAAGGCCTCCCCTCATGTCACCTTGGCTTCCCCCCAAACAGTTCCTCTTTCTGGCAGGCTGGCTAGACTGAGTCCCCCACCACCCGCATGCACCCCAGGTTACAGGATCCAGGACCGGTAGCATCTTCAGGAAGAAATGAGTTCGGGTCAGCGGGGCAGGGTCCACCTGGAGAAAGCTAGCCTCAGGTCTCTGCCAGATGCTTTCCCGCGCCTCAGTTAGCTTGTTTAACTCACACCCCACCTCAGCCCCTGCCCCCTCCCAAACCCATGTCCAGAGTCCCTCTACCCCATTTCCAGATTCCCTCTAATGCCACAACAGGCCACAGCCCAGGCAATGCCCACTTCCCTTCTCTCCACCGCATGCCCAGGGGCTGCCCACTGCCTCCTGCACTGGGCTCTGTGACCTCTGCCCTCTTCTGGAAGGTCACTACTGCTTGTCAGCAGACTTTGCTGCCCCCTCCTCCGGCCCTCTGCCTCCCACATCCAAGGCCCCCGGGCTCAGGCCTTTGCCTCTTTCCTGCTGGGCGCCCTCCCAGAGGGCATCTCTGCAGCTTCCACACCCAACCCTCTGCGAAGGTCACTGAGCTTCCACCCCAGGCCTGCCACTGCTCGGGGTGTCATTTCTCTCACCCTCACCCCCATCTGGCCCCTGTCCTTGAAGCCGTACACCACTTTGAGCTTCCCAGACACAAAACTTTGAAAAAGCCACTTTTGAGTGGGCTGAGATCAGGCACATGTGGACGGCACAACCTTCGTTTTCTTTTGAATTCAGACACGACAAAGATGGAGGTCCCGCCCTCCCACAAGGTGCCACGGTAAAAGGGTGACAACTACCACAGCTAGCTGGTACCTATAAGAGACTCTAGAAAGGGAGATGTGATTAACACTACCCAGGGAATCAAACAGGGAGGTGGTGCCTAAGCAGGGTTTTGTGGGTTCTATAGGAGTCCGCTGGTGGATTAACAAGCATGGAGAGGGAACCTTCATCTTAGGGAAACAGAGGCCTACAGAGAGGAAACCCAGGGGGAACCAAAACTGAATGCTCACTTGCTCCTGGAACACTTCTTTATTTGAGGAGAGGGACATCAGGCAGAGCCACCCACCCAGAGGACAGACCCTCTCCACCATCACAGTCTAGCCAATATGGGGCCAACGGCTTCTGCAGCCAGATGTGCCAGTGTGGTGGGGGGCTCATGGCTAGACAACTGTCATGCACATGTGGCATGGCCTTCTTGAGTTCAGTCCAAATGAAGGTCTCATGGCTCCACCGAGGCTCCTCTGGGCCAGGAAGACTGAAAGTAGGCTCCCGCAGGAGAGAGGTTTAGGGAGTCTGTATTGACCTCTGACCTCAGGGCCATGCTGGACTTGCCCCGCTGAAGGACCTGGGGTTCCTCATCTGTGAGAGCAGGGGCGTCTTGTCCAAGGGGACCTTTCCAGACTCCCTGCCCTCTCGGTGACGGGGTTGGCACACACACCGGCGTCGGCAGAGGGAGGTCTGTGCACACGGTGCAATGGAGGACAGACCCTCACAGACTCACTCCTCTACCTTCTCCCGCCCCTTGAAAACAGAGGCGCTATTCAAAAGGGAAAAGAAGACTTGAAAGGAGAGAGAGGCAAAGGAAAAGAAATGAGGGACCGAAGAGAAGAAAAGGGAGGAAGAGAGAGCGAGAAGAGAAGAAGAGAGTGATCCCCAGGGAGGAGGGGAGGGCCCGGAATGAAAGGCCAGAGCCAAGGGACGGAGGGCAGAGACAAAGCACGGGGGAGAGAGACACAGGCTTTAAAGAGAAAACGTTCCAGCGCGAATGCAGCGTGCCGGGGAGAGAGGAGCGCTTGAAAAAGAGCAGCCCAAAGCGGTGACCCCTCATTCACACGAGGTGCCAATCACAGGAACAATGCCAACCCTTTCTTCTTTTCTCCTTCCCTCCTTCCCGGGGCTGGAAGGGCTGAGAGCTGCAAGTTAATTTCTGAAAGTGTGAGAACACATTCCGTCCCACCGAGGAAAGGAGAGCTGCAAAGGTTCCCCGCTCCCCGAACTCACAGCGCCCCCCAAGTGCTCCCTGAGGCCCAGCAGCCACCAGTTCTAGCGCAGGGTTGGCTGGCCCTGCCCTCAGCCTGGGCCCTGGCTGCGGTCCCCTCTATGGCATCCTGGGCGAGTAGGACCGAGGGTAAGATGTGCCTCCTGGGTAGCCCTGCCCATGAGTATCTGTGGGCACTGTCCACTGCCCCAGGATCCAGGAGGAGGGCCTGAGGGGCAGCTGCTCCATCGGGGTCCTGTCTCCCTGCTCCAGCCATAGGGTAGCACACAGAGAGGTACTCTGTCCAGGGTAACAGTGTGGAAGGGCTGAGAAACAGCCCTGGGACCCCAGCTGATCAGGCTGGGCCTCAGTCCAGGAGGCTAAGAAGGTGGGGCAGGCTGGGCAGTGGTGCACACCTTTAATCCCAGCACTCGGGAGGCAGAGCCAGGCAGATCTCTGTGAGTTCGAGGCCAGCCTGGTCTACAGAGTGAGATCCAGGACAGGCACCAAAACTACGAGAAACCGTCTTGAAAAAACAAAAACCAACAAACAAACAAAAAAGGTGGGGTGGTTCTTTACACTGAATACCAACTGTTGGAACAGCGTCTCAGGATGGAGGAGGCCCTGTGGGCAGGGGCTTGTTCTTCATGCACCATTAGAAAGCTACACTGTGCTGAGTCACCCAAAGACCTTTAAAGAATAGAGTACACCAGGCCGGGTGTGAAGTGTCTAAGTCCCAGCTACTTGGAAGGCTGAGGCCTAAGTTTTGCTTTAGCACAGGAACTACAGGCCAGTCTGGGCAACACAGCCAGAACCCACTCTTGGCAGGAGGGAGGAAGCACGGCTGCCCTGGGCTTGGATCGGAACCTCCCTCTTTCCTGCATCTGGCCACTGTCATGCACTGGGTAGTGCCTGGCCCGTGTCCAGCTCCAGGGAGAGACAATGCTCACACACTGGTGGCCAAATGACTCCCCAGCTGTCCTCAGAGATGGCAGGTGAACGTCCCTGGCTCCCCTTCTTTGTCTCGTCTTCTCTCCCTCCTCCTATCTTCCAGGACCCAGTGAGTCATGAAACCTGGACCGGGGTCACCTTTACACAATGGCTGTTTTCTCTTCTGCTCATCCTAATGCTGGCAGTGGAGAGGCGGCAGGAGAGAACTGACTGGCCTACTGATTGATTGATTGATTGATTGATTGATTGAGCAGGCTCTGCCTTCCTCTCTATTGAGCTCTCGGTCGGTGCAGGGAGGCCGATGGTGTGGGGGTGGGATGAAAATAGACCAGAGAAAGAAAGCCTTTCCTTACCACCTCCACCAGGAAAGACTCAGTTGGAATAGGCCCCGGAAGGGCTCCAGACCCCAAACCCAACAAGGAAACTAGCGAGAGCAGGGACATGAGGTAAATCCAGGCCCGCAGCGCGGGGATCTGACGGAACCAAAGCCCGCACTCACCCTTGCACCCTGACAGGACATGCATATGCTGGCATACGTTTGATGAGCACCTACTGTGTGCTAGCCAGCACCAACACACTCCTAGGGTGGTAGTGAGCAAGACCCTTGTGCTGCAGAGGAAGCAGCAAAGGAGAAAACTGCCAGGTATACTGTCATGAGGTTGGTGAGCATGAGATCAAGGGGCGGTGGGCCCCCAGGCCAGGCGTGGGGTGCCTTTTCAGAGGGGTGCACGGAATCATCTTATTAAATAAAATAGCATACGTTAAACAGTGAAGTAAGCTAAATCTTTATTTGTGGGATGAACGTGGTGCCTGAAATCCCAGCATTTGGGAAGAAGAGACAGGAAGACTGAGGTGTCAAGGTCATTGCTTGGCTACATAGTGCGTTCAGGCTGGCCTAGGCTACAAGTGAGACCCTGTCTCCAAAACAAACAAAATAAAACAGGGCTGGGGAGGAGGCTCAGTGGTAAGAGCTGTGCCAGCATGAGGACCTGAATTAAAAACTCCAGAACCTACATAAGAAGCTGGGGATGGTCACCTGTGCCTATAGCCCAGTGCTGGGGTGAGAGGGACAGAGAAAGGAGGGTCACTGGTGCCTGCCAGGCTTGACTCAGGCTCGGTGAGAGACCCTGTTGAGGAAATAAGGTGGACAGTGACAAAGCAGGACACCTACGCACCTAGGTGTGTACACAAGTACATACACACACACATATACCACACATACATACACAAATACACACTTATACCACACACACAAATACACACATATACCACACACATGCACACAATAAATAATAATTAAAAAAACAACAACGAAGTTCCCCTTTGTTTTGAAAAGGTTTTAAGGAATTTTGCTGTCAAGCTACACCAACACCAGTATCTAGAAATTAAAACACAACTATTGCTGAGGTCACAGAGCAAACACCCCGAAGATGGTTCCTGGCCTTCTGGTATACTGGGAGTAATTTGAGACAGGGACAGAAATTAGCCATTTGGGGGAGACCTGCAGAGACTATAATTAACACTTTAGGAAATTATTTTATTATTTCTCATGTATGGGCAATTTGCCTGAGTGTGTATCTGTGCACCACATGTGTGCCTGGTGCCCTCAGAGAACACAGTGGGCACCAGATCCCCTGGAACTGGAGCTACAGACAGGTGTGAGCTGCTATGTGGGTGCTGGGAACCAAACCAGGGTCCTCTGGAAGAACAGCCAGCACTTTTAACCTGAGCATCTCTGCAGCCCCTAATCCCTTTTTGAAAGAAGTGATGAAGTAATCATAGCTTGGTACTCAGTTCAGCACTGAGCAGTATTATCCCAAAAGTGTGACGTTAGCCGGGCGGTAGTGGCGCACGCCTTTAATCCTAGCACTCGGGAGGCAGAGCCAGGCGGAGCTCTGTGAGTTCGAGGCCAGCCTGGTCTCCAAAGCGAGTTCCAGGAAAGGCGCAAAGCTACACAGAGAAACCCTGTCTCGAAAAACCAAAAAAAAAAAAAAAAAAAAAAAAAAAAGTGTGACGTTAGGAAGAGGGAAAACATGATGGGATGTTATGGAGATTCCTCATCTATCAGAATATGGGGCAGGGGGTCCAGATAATGTCCAAAGTTGGTGAACAAACAGTAAGAGATATTCCTTCTAAACATGGAGGTGAATGAGCCAGGAGAGGCTGCAGTTGCAGCTGGGGTCAGGGGGAGCTACAGGCTGGGGTCAGGGGGAGCTGCAGGCAGGCTGGTACCTTTGTATCTGACACAGCATGGTTCTTCTTAAGCCCGTGGGTTTGATGTAAATACAGATGCCTGTGCGTTACTTTGATTAAAACAAACCTGGAGCCGGGCATAGTGGAACACACGTTTAATCCCAGCTCTCAGGAGGCAGAGGCAGATGGATCTCTGCAAGTTTGAGGCTAGCCTAGTCTACAGAGTGAGTTCCAGAACATTCAGGGCTACACAGGGCTACCCTGTCTGGGAAAAACCAACCAACCAAAAAGCCTGGGATGTGGTGGTGCACACCTGTAATCTCAGCACTTGGAAGGTGGAGCAGGTAGAGGCAGCCTGGGCTACACGAGACCTTGTCCAAGAAAGAAGAAAGGGGGGAGGGGAAAGGGGGAGGGGAGGGGAGGGGAGGGGAGGGGAGGGGAGGGGAGGGGAGGAGAGGGTAGGGGAGGGGAGGAGAGGAGAGGGGAGGGGAGGAGAGGAGAGGGGAGGGGAGGAGAGGAGAGGAGAGGAGAGGAGAGGAGAGGAAAGCCTTGTAGAGGAGTCACTCTTGACTCAAACCAAGATCACTCTTAACTCCTTGGGCTATCCAGAGCAGAAGCCAAAGGGGCCGCCCATGCCTCTAGGAGGCTGGACCTCAGAGGTTCCTGCCCAAGGAAACACACTGAGATGAGCTGCAGCATAGGCCGGTGCTCTTAGAGATCCGAGCACAGGGATGCACCCGGGAAGGAAGATGTAGGACCAGAGACCATGGACCTCAGTTCCTAATGGGACCAGATCCTCAGGAATGCTGGGAGGACTGGAAACACGGTGGACCTCAAAATGACACCTGCCCAAGAGGAGCTGCCACCCGTGTGGGCCGCAGGGCTGGGTTCCCTCACCAGCCCCAGCGGAGCTTGCCTTTTAACTTGGTAGCATGGCCACTGTGCCCAGGAGGCTCTGGTTCTCTGGGCCCCACCCTCGCACATAGGCACCTCTTCCTCACCAGCCTCTCCACTAGGACTGTAGTAGTTCCCACCCTTTGAGCTTGAAGCATACTTAGTGCCACATTCCACTCGAGTCTCGTCTCCTTCCCCACGCCCCTAAGCTCTGACAAAGGAGTAGAGAAATGCAAAGTGCACCGGAAAACTCAGGGAGAGGAAATGGCAGGCGGCACCTGTGTGTCCTCCATGGGACCCAGCCCTGACCAGGAACCTTTGCACCCTGCCCTAACAGGTGTGGCTATCTAACTTCCTGGATCTCAGCTTGTGCAAGGTGCGGGTCAGAAGGTGGAGAAAGGCATGGAAGGGGTGTGGCAGCTGATGGACAAGGCGAGAGCAGAGTTAAAAATGACAAAACGGCCTGACAAGGCCACTCAGCGTAGGTAGAGTGGGTTCAGTCACTTCAGTCACTCAAATTCAAAACCATGGCTAGATTGCGTTAGATTACACTCAATATTCTTAGGCTCAGGACTATACTGGGGTGACTCTCCAGTCCCCAGCTGTTCCTGCAGGGACCTCCACCTTGTATCACAGGGCCAGGGCATGGTCCACTTCTGCCTCGTCGCCTGGATGTGGGCCCAGCTTCAACCTCTTAGGATCTATCCATGAAATGAAGACAGCACATACCCAGCCATCCAGGTTTGCCGTGGATCCAGCAAGATAACCTTTACGGCCAGTTGGGGCCAGTTATAAATAAGTTACTAAAGCAGGAGGGAAGACCTCATGACTCACAGGAGGTAAGAACAAAGGCCACGCCTCCAAACGTAGATGCCCCTCCCCTTACGATTTTCCTGGCTGCAATGATGCTCAGCAGAGTTTTGAGTCGGTCAACAACTTAAAGGTATTCAATCTGGCAAATCCAGAGCCCATTCTCTAACACAGCTGGTCTGCACAGACTCTTCAAAGTCAATGTCACACATACACACCCCACACACAGAGCAGGGGGACTGTTCCGAATTAAAAGCTAGAGAAACAAAACCAAATGTAGGGCGCAGACAGGAAAAAGGCACAAAAGACACTTTTGGGGGAGAACTGGGGAATTCAAATAGGATGATCTAATGGACGGCATCACTGAGTAACCGTGATTTTCAGCTGCGATCATGATACCGAGTGGGGAACCCTGGCTCCTAAGAGATACCTCACTTGTGGGTGAAGCCTCACACAATTCACTTTCAAATGACTCAAAACCACAGGACAAGGGAGCAAGGGACAGCCAATGTTCCGGATCCATGAGGCCGCTTCACTAGTCAGTCAAGTTTGGCAATTTCAAAATAAAACTTTCTGAATAATCAGACCTGGTGGGCAAGCTGCAACTCGTCCTTCCTCGGGTCTGCAGGGCCGGACTTCAGTTTCTTTTCCCGGCTGCCCATTGTGGAGAGCAATGTTGTGTTAGGCAGACCAATCTGCATGGCAGATATAAAAAAAAAAATGCTACATGGACTAAACAGTGGGGTGACTAGGCAGGGACACTCAGACCTGCTAGGGCACCAGCTGTCCCGGGCCCGCCCAGCCCAGCTGCTGCAGGCAGAGGGGAAGTCACAATGTGGGCACAGCTTGGGAGCTCTGGGGCTCGGCTCAGCGTGTGCACTGGCCAGCTAGGCTTGTTGGGGTGATCCCAAGTCCTTAGATGCTTCCTCCCTGGGGGTAGCACCTGCTCTCGCACGGCCCATCTCTCACAGCACGGACACGGTGTACCTATCTCCATACTGTTCGATGTTCTGTGAGGTCCTGGGCACTTAAAGGGTAGTGTCTCTGGTCAGAGTTTATGCCCACCACAACAGTGCAGCCCGGCCCTCATCTCACCCCAGTCAGGTGGCGGGCAAGACTGAACACTCCAGTTCTTCCTGGTGATCAGGCCTCAGCCTTCCCCTTTGGAACAGGAGGAGTCCTTCCTGCTGATTCTCTCTCCCAGTGCCCCTGGACAAAGCAGTCTTCACCATTCCAGTGCACTGGGGCCATGGGTAAGTTCTGGGGCAGCTGGGCCACCTTCCCCAAGCCTCAGTGGAGGGGGGGCGGTGAGGGGCAGGGGATATTTCCAGTGAACCCAAGAGAATAAATGCAAACGCCTAGGCTGGGCCTAGACCAGACCCCAGGAAGTTTGAAATACCCTTCAAATAACAAACCTGCCACCTGTCCCAGGGTCTAGCTAGGCCTGCCATCCTGAGCCAGGCTTCTGACTCACCCAGTACCCGCCCCCCCAGCCACCGCCACTCAAGAGCCTCCTACCCCTTCAGCCTCCTGCCCCATAACCTCACTTCCCTTATGCTGAGACCTCCCTGTCCCCACGACCCCCGCCCCCACCGACCCAGATGCCAGCATTCTTCAGGGCACGGTTCAAGTGTCTTTTCAGGAACACAAGCCACCTGTCCAAGAGGGAAGACAGAGAATTCCCTGTTGTGTGAAACTGGGGACAGAGCTGGAGTTAGAGACACTAAGAAGCCAGCACCTGTGAGGTCATGCTGAGAGGCTGGATACCATCCTCAGAGGAGAGTTTTTGGCAAAAGTCACCTAACACTGTAATACATACACATTTAAACAACCTTGAGGTGCTAGGGATAAAACCTGAGGCCTTGTATACACTACACAAATATCCTACCACAGCCTCACCATGAACGTTTGTTGTTTTTGAGTTTTGTTTTTCAGAGTCTCCTATAAGCCCCGACTCACTTTCAACTTGTGGCAATCCTCCTGTGTCCACCTCCCAAGTGCCGGTATTCTAGGTCTGCACCACTATGCCTGATGCCATGCATGTTCTGAAGATTTCTCTGGTTGCTGCGTGAAAATGCAAGGAGACCAGGACAGCATCCCAGCTTACTACAGAACGTTCCACATGCCCTGCTGCAGCTCCCAGCCGCTGCACACCCTTCAAGGAAGCCGTGAATGAGAATGATGGCCAGGTCTGTTCTGTCACCAGGGCTCACGGAGTGTCACCAGGGAATGGAACAGGCTTTTTTTCCACTGTGGCCAGTAGGGTTGACAGCTGAATGCGGGGAGGAGGTGGGGAGTGACTGAGTGCTAACAATGAGAATTCATCCCAGGCTCCCAATGGGCAGAGACCATCTGGACAGAGCCAGAGGCCACTGAAGGGACACCCCTTGGTGAGGAAGACATTCACTCCAGCCACTTCAGAGAGGCTCTGGAAACCCAAGGAGCCTGGTGTCACTGAAAAGAACATTAAAAACGAATGGCACCAGATGAATGGCTGGGAAATGTTACACATCAATCCGCTCAAGGGTTTTCCCCCTTAGATAAAGTAATGGAAAGAGGAAGAATGAGATGGAGGAGGAGGGAGGTCAGGCAAGGGGGAGGGGAAGAGAGGAGAAGAAGCAGAGGCCAGGAGAGGAAGCTGGGAGAGGAGGGAGGGGAAGGAGCCCCAAACTCTGTGAGTTTACAGAGAAAGGGGGAAAGAGACAGAGAAAGAAGAAGAAGTTGGAGTTCTTTCCCTTTAGAAAGGGAAGCATCAGGGCTGCAGAGATGGCTCAGCGGTTAAGAGGACCGATTGGGTTCAATCCCAGCACCCACATGGCAGCTCGCAACTGTCTATAATTCCAGTTCCAGGGGATCCAACACTTGTAACACGAATTTTAAAACGGTCTTTTAATTTAAAAAAAAAAAAAAACAGTTGCCAGATATTGGGGTAAATGCTGAAAGTTCAGAGAAACAAAGGAACAGGCCACTGCCATGTCTTACCTCTAGGACTCCTCAGCTTCCATTCCTGTCTCCTCACACCTTTTGTATCTTTCTCTGCCCAGCCATCACTTCCTTCCTAGTGCTGGGATTAAAGTGTGTGCTTCCAAAATACTAGGATTAAAGGCGTGAGATCTCAAGTGCTGGGATTAAAGGTGTGTGCCACCACTGCCTGGCTCGGTTTCTCTCCTAGACTGAGAGAATCTCATGTAGTTCAGGGTGGCTTTGAACTCAGAGATCCAGACAGATCTCTGCCTCCTGAGTGCTAGGATTAAAGGTGTGTGCCTCCACTGCCTGGCTTCTATGTTTAATCTAGTGGCTTGTTCTGTCCTCTGATCTTCGGGCAAATTTTATTAGGGTACACAATATATCACCACATTTCCCCCTTTTTGTCTAAAATAATAAAAGGTTATAATATTAGAAAAACTATATACAATAAGTACAATAAGTATATACAATATATACAGTCAAGAGTTACATTAACAATGTCCAGTCCATTAACATTTGACAGATTCAGAGAAAATACACCACTATCCTATTTTGGTGAGTCCAAAATGTTGTACCTAATTCACTTTCTGTCCTAACTTGTATTACCAATCCAAAATTAATTATCTTTTGATGTCTTTCAAACTTATACACTTTACACCTCGAGTTTCTTTCTTTCTTTCCTTCCTTCCTTCCTTTCTTCATTATGTATACAGTGTTCTGGCTGCGTGTTTGCCTGCAGGCCAGAAGAGGGCACCAGATTTCATTACAGATGGTTGTGAGCCACCATGTGGGTGCTGGGAATTGAACTCAGGACCTCTGGAAGAACAGCCAGTGCTCCTAACCGCTGAGCCATCTCTCCAGCCCCATGTTTTCTTTTTTTCTTTCTTTCTTTTTTTTTTTTTTTTTTTTTTCTGAGACAGCGTTTCTCTGTGTAGTTTTTGGTGTCTGTCCTGGATCTCGCTCTGTAGACCAGGCTGGCCTTGAACTCACAGAGATCCGCCTGGCTCTGCCTCCCAAGTGCTGGGATGAAAGGCGTGCACCACTGTCGCCCAGCTTCTCTTGAGTTTCTTTTCTGAATTTATTAACAAGGAAAACTGTAACTATCTAATCTTCAACTCCCTCAGAGACACGAGAAGGAAATAATATTTACTGAGTAAGCAGGAAGTGCAAATAATGACCAAAACAGCTGACTTCCTGGACAGTCACCCAAAGTTCCTCTGCAACGTTGGGGCATCCATCTTCGGCCTACAGGCCTAGCATATCTGACAGACTCATCTGTGAAGCAGGATTTTCTAAAGAGCCTTCCTACCTTATCTTGGCAAGGATTGGCAGTCCTTTCTTTTGTGTCCTGCTTCTCCATTTTGGACAGCATAATGTCAGCAGTCGAGGCAAGGGCAGTTTCTTGCCCAGTGGCTAACTTTTGCCACAAAGAAAGTAAACTCCATAAGGAGTTTCTTTGATGCCCATCATCTTCTCTGAAGTAGATTGATGCTGCCAGGAGCAGACATGTCTCATTGTTTAAAAAAAAAAACAAACTATGTTTTTAAAACATCTTAAATGCCATATTCTGTAGATCTCTGAAGTGTTTGAAGATGACCTGTCTATCTAAAATATATGTTTGACCTTGAAAATATACCTAATATGACTACAAGTTTGATTGTAATAGGTGACTAACTACTGACTTGCATTTCTTTATATCCTAATTAGTTGGTAATAATTTTCAAGGACTAGAAAATTGCATTACATTGTTAAATGAGTTGTATAGGTACAATACCTTGAACAATGTTAGAAATGTATGTGCAGAATGTTCTAACAAAAATAATTTCAAATTTGTATCAATATACAAAATTTGTACACAATATTCAAAAATCCAATCCAATGTAAAGTATTTAAAACAACTAGTTGCTTTTTAAAAGTAGATTCAATAATCTACCTTTTTATCTTATCATATCCATATTTTTCCCTTTTTTTCTTTTCGTAGTAGATTCAATTAATATTTCTTAGAGTAGATTCAATAATCTACTTTTTTATTCTATCATTTCTATGTAATATATTTCTATATATCAGACACCCATGAGAGAGAGAGGGAGAGAGAGAGAGAGAGAGAGAGAGAGAGAGAGAGAGAGAGAGAGAGAGGAGTATCTAGAACAAAGCTGTCCATGGCTGGGGTGGGGGTGGGGGGAGGTCAACCTCCTCTTCTACCAGAGAGGCCCACCTGGGCGGCTGTGCCTCTGAGCTGTTGTCCGTACCACCGTCTGGGCCCCTACACTCACAAGGGCCTGCTCTTGGTCTCGTGTTCTGCAAGACTGTCCTGAAATTCTTACTCATTTTCCAACATAGGGTCCATGTTTTCATTTGTCACCTGGTCCTGAAAATTATGTCGCCAGTCCCGGTTGACCTTTCCAGGGGGCATTTCTGCAAGCAGGGCAAGAGGGGGCTGGCTGTGGGCGGGTCCAGGCTGCCGCTGCTAGATGTTTGCTATCCAAACACTAGTCCCTGTGCTCTTGACTCGGCCACCAGGTATTAAGAAACACAGGGCTTCGCCCTCAAGCTGAGGCTCTGGGCCCGGTTCTGCTCTGGGTGCTAGACTCTGCTGGGCGATCCACACTAAGTGGGCCTGGCCTGTCCCTGCACATAGGAAGCACACCACAGCACCCATTTCTAAGGGCTTGCCACTGCCCAAATGACCCAAATCTCTGAGCAGGAGATGATTTGACAGAGACCATCAACCTCCCGCAGGTGTGCAGTGGAAACACCTGCAAGCAAAACCCGAGCAGCTGGAGGCCAGGTGAGGAAACAAAGCCAGGCTAGGAGGCCTGCCAGGCTGTCACCGGCCCAAGGCGGCAGGGGGCTAGGGAGGACTCCGAGAAGAGGTGAAGAGAGTCAATTCCAAATGTGATGAGGCGGAAGCTGGGGAGGAAGCCTGGCCGACCGGGGCCTAGTGACCAGGCTCCCCCTGGCTGCTAGGGAGGGCCCTCCAGGAACTGAGTTAATCATCAGGAAACTGCCTGCTACTTCCTGACAATCCCAGCTGCCTCCAACACAACCACCGCAGGGAACACACACAAGAACTTGGAAGCAGGATGGTGCTGGCAACTTCCTGCAATCCACAGTTTTCAGACAACCTATAAACACAAGGAATTCTCCCTCTGCTGAGCCCCAAACCTAGTTCATGTACTACTTCAGAAACCTTTCACACAGGAACCCCTCCACAAGTGTCAATTCATTCTTATTCTAAACTCAAAGGCCCAGGGAAAGACCCAAGGTCACACACCAGGATTCTCAAGGTCATCTCAGGCTTTCTTGCTCCACCCATGGGTCCCCTCAGTGTTCAAAGAGTTCAAAGCCAGTCTCAATGGGACAAGGCAGGAGAGCTCAACCCAGTGGCCAGGGAGCCAGTCCCTGGGTGTGAAGGGGCTGCTAGGAGTGGGAGTGCAGAAGGCAGGAGAGAAGTCTGCTGCTTCCTCTACGCTGGACAGACACTTCTTCCGCCAAACTGCGCACGCATGCACGCACGCACGCGCGCAACACCGCTTCTCAGGCTCTCCACACTAAAGGGCTAGCTTGTTTATCTTTGCGGACCTACCACTGATTGGCAGTCCTTGGTCCTGAGGCTTGTCCCGTGAAGTCAGTGGTGTCCACACCCAGTTTAAGCAGTGCTAAGAATGGTACCCAGGACCTCCTGCATGCTAGGCAAACAATCTACCAACTGAGACCAGACATTTTCCTTTTCTTAATATTTCTTCTTTTTTAAAAATTTTACTTTATGAGTTTTTGCCTGCATGTATGTCTGTGCACCATGTGTGTGCCTAATGCCTGAAGAGGCCAGAAGATGGCAGGAGATCCCCCTGGAACTGGAGTTAAACTTGTAAGCTGCCATCTGGGTGCTAGGAATCTTCCAGATCCTCTGGAAGAGCAGAAGTGTTCTGAACTACTGAGCCATCTCTCTGGCTCCATTTCTTACTATATCAAACACACATTTTTAATCAGCCTTGAATAGGAGGTGTTTAATTTTCCAAAGCCATCCTTTTGCTCTCCTTTCTCTTAAAAATAGAAAATAATAGCCCGGTGTGGTGGCACACTCCTTTAATCCCAGCTCTCGGGTGGCAAGCAGGCAGATCTCTGAGTTTGAGGCAGCCTGGTCTACATATCAAATTCCTGGTCAGCCAAGCCTGGATAGTCAGACACTGTTTCAAAAAACCAGTGGGCTGGAGAGATAGCCCAGCAGTTAAGAGCACTGGCTGCTCTTCCAGAGGACCCGGGTTCAGTTCCCAGCACCCACATGGCAGCTCACAACTGTCTGTAATTCTAGTTCCAGGGGACTTGACACCCTCACACTAATGCATATAAAATAAAAGTTTAAAAAAATATTTAAAAAAAGAAAAAATATATTTAATTTTCTTAAATATTCTTGGAATTTATATCTAGCTATATGTGGCCTGCTGTACTCCACAGAGTAGAGGTTTGAGGCGAAGGAGTTCATCTAGGCTCTGTGTACAGTTGAAGCATGTAGTAACCAGGTCCATAGTTCCACTGGGCTTCTCCAGATGATAACCAGGCAACTACAGGTCCCACCTGGGCAGAAAAAGCCGCCCTAACAGCTCGTGGGTAGCCATAGCAACTGTGGCACTTAGGATTCACTGGTGTGTTTCAGGATGATCCAGTGGATCTGGGGCTAGGCCCAGGCAATGGTATTTTTATAGCCCCTCTCACCTCCAACAGGAATGATAAATACTGTGGCCACTGAAGATGCCCCACTGCCTAAGAACCAAGAGGGATGGGACAGCCAGTAGCTTTGCAGAACCAAAAGCAAAAGAAATGCAAAGAAACCAAGTGGGTTTATTCTATGGGCCAGTCTACCTGAGGAAACCGCGGTGTTGAACGGCCAGAGCTCTGTTTTCTGAAACTTTCTGGCTGTCTTCAGGTATGAGTCACTTCAACTATCTGGTTTTCTGATCTCAGAGATGGGATGAATGGATAGGAGTATTGCTTCTCAGCTATTCCAGAAGTCACTCAGTAACTGTTTAAATACAGGTTCTGGATTGGTGTGGAGGTGGGGTGGGTTTCCAAGTGATGTTGTACCCTCAGTCCCCCATGCATCCCGATCCCTAGAGTCCTATGCTCCCATAACTTTTCTATTCTTCATCATTCAGTCCAGTCCATGTGTTGTATTATATCCATGACCATTATTCTTTATTCTAACTATGAATGAAAACATGACTACCAACTGTCAGGTCCACACCTCATGAGGTAAGTCCAAGCTATCAATTTAAATGATGGTAGTTTTGTTGGTATCCATTTGTTATAAAACAATCCTGTTGTACAATATTATTTTAAGGTGTGCTACTGTTGTTTATGTTACATTTGTTTAACTCTGTGAAGCCGTGTTACTGTGTCTGTCTAAAACACCTGATGGTCTAATAAAGAACTGAACGGCCAATAGTGAGGCAGGAGAAAGGGTAGGTGGGGCTGGCAGACAGAGAGAATAGATAGAAGGAAAAATCTGGGAGGAGAAAAGGGGGAGGCCACAAGGGGCCAGCCACCCAGACACGGAGTAAGAAACAAAGAAAGGTATACAGAAATAGAGAAAGGTAAAAAGCCCAAAGGAAAAAGCTAAACGGGTAAAGCTGGCTAACAACAAGCCAAGCTAAGGCCAGACATTTACAATTAAGAATGGTAAGTTGGGAGCTGGGTGGCAGGCCCCCCGACCCCAAAAAAGGCCAAAGACCAACCAACACCACAATCTATTCAGCAATTTTATCTATCTATCTATCTATCTATCTATCTATCTATCTATCTATCTATCTATCTATTTATTTGCCAGAGACAGAGTCTCACTATGGAACAGGGGCTAGCTTAGAACTCACAGAGATCCACCTGCCTCTGTCTCCTGAGTGCTGGCTGGGGTTACAGGTGCTCGACACCATGTTTGGTCCACTCAGCGATTTTATAAACATTTTTTATGTGTATGAGTGTTTTGCCTACATGTATGTCTGTGTACTGTGTGCCTACAGAAGCCAGAAGAGGGCACTGGACCCCCTGGAACTGGAGTTACAGGTGATTGTGGATGTTGGGAATTGAACCTGCGTTCCCTGGGAGATGAGCCAGTGCTCTTAACTGCTGAGCCATCTCTTCAGCTCCCACTCAGCGGATTTTTACAAACCTAAAAGGATGCTCTCTGCAGGACTTCGCACTTAGAGGAGTGCGGTCCTGTCCTATGGGTGGTGTGACCTTCCTTCCTGTGGGAGAGTAGGCCCCACACTCCTCACTGCTGGCCGGCTCTGCTCTCTGCCTGGCTCCCTTCGGCTTTGCTAATGCACCAGGAGGCCGCATGCAGGGTGCAGCTGGAGCTCAGCACATAGTAAGCACTCCACCAAGGCCAGCTGCTGCGCAGACAACGAAGCTACAGTGCGGAAGGCTTGTGATCTGTGGAACATTCCTAGGAAAACTAAGACTTAAGCCAAATACCTCTTCCTTCCCTGTCTTATTCCAGCATCAAAATGGAGATGGTAACAGTTGCTAATCCTTATAGATTAATTAAGAGAATGGTTGTAAAGGTATGTAGCCTGGCCTCTAGTGAGCACTCAACAATGACTGTGTGGAATCACTTTTATCAAGGTGTTTTGTTCCCTTTAATATCTCTTTTCCTTTTTGTTTTTTCCTTTGAGTCAGGGTCTCATGTAACTGAGGCTGGCCTTGAACTCCTGGATCTTCCCGTTTCTACCTCCTGAGAGTAAAGGTGCAAATTGCCATTCCCAGCCCTCAAGTTTAAAAGTCCAAGAAGCCAGGTGGTGTGGCACACATCTTTAATTCCAGCACTTGGGAGGCAGAGGAAGGCAGATCTCTGTGAGTTCAAAGCCAGCCTGGTCTATATAATGAGTTCCAGGATGGCCAGGACTGTTACACAGAGAAATCCTGTCTCGAACCACCCTTCCCCACCCCACCCCCCAAAAAATAAACTCCAAGAAGAACACAGAATCTAATCTGAGCTGGAGATGAGCTCCTGTGGTACTAAAGTGTGACGCCAGGCCAGCCTTCCTTCTGCCACCCCCCTTCCCCCTCCCCCACCCCCCTCGGCCCTGCATTGAGGCTCAATCCTAGACTCTCCTGAATGCTATTCCCGAGCCACACCCCAGCTTCACACCAAACAACCAGAATGGTGCCCACACTTTGCTAGACCTTTCGGTTGGGCCAGGAAAGCGGACCCTGTAACACACCCCCAGGCATGCGCTTGCACCCTGAGAGCCCAGCTGAGGAAGCTCTCTGCAGACGCGTTCCTGGGCCAAACCCTTCTTGAGAAGTTGCCCAGTGGGCGCCCATCCAACACTCACACTAATTACATCCACAATATGCCAGGCGCATGCGGCTGGACACTGGAAGATAAAACAACAGCAAGGAACAGGGCAGAGCCTCCCCACCATGACCTCAGAACTGTGGAGTGGGCGTGAGTGGTTCTTCTAGAAGAACTAACCAAAGTACCCATTAAAAACGCTTGGAAAGAAACCCAATCAATATTCCTTCTCACCCTAACCTCCCTGCTACTGAATATGTTTTTCACGACTCAGGTCCAGGTTTGTACAATCCATTGCCCTTATTATTTTTCCATCAGTGGAAGCCCCATTACACGCTCACAATCAGTCATTCACATTCAGAGCTGTGGACTGTTCACCGGGTGCCTGACCACCTCATTCAGAGTGCTTCCAACTTGTCCAGCTGCCCAAGTGACCACTTTCATGCACTTGGGGAAGGAAAGATGAAGACGAAAAGGGATATGGTTTGTTAGGTTTTTTAAAAAAAGATTGATTTTATTTATTACGTATACAGTGTTCTGCCTGCATGTGTGCCTGCATGCCAGAAGAGGGCACCAGATCTCATTATAGATGGCTGTGAGCCACCATGTGGGTGCTGGGACTTGAACTCAAGACCTCTGGAAGAACTCTTAACTTTTGATCCATCTCTCCAGCCCCGGGACATGTTATATAATTTGATGGGGTCAGACCATCCCAGGTTGAAAAAGCACACTGTGTGAATTTAAGCAAGTTACTTAACCTCTCTGAATCTCAATTTTGGTCAAACGGGCATAATGTCCTGGTGATGGTTGGTTTTAATTAGCAACTTGACACAATGGAGTACTGCCTGGGAAGGGAGTCTCAATGAGGGTTTGTCTAGACTAGGCTGGCCTGTGGGGGATGCCTGTAAGGTATTTTATTAATTGGGTAATGGAGGTGGGAAGACCACCCTGAAGATGGAGACACCACTGCATGGGCTGACCCTGGACTGACTGGGAAGGAGACAGAAAGTTGAGCATGCATGCATGCCTTAACTCACTCAGTACTCTACTCTGGACTGTGGATGCAATGACCAGCTGCTCCTACTCCCTACCACCAGGCACTGGTGGAGCACACCGTTAATCCCCCAGTAGGCCAGAGGCAGAAGCAGGAAGATCTCTGGGATTTGGAGGCCAACCTGGTCCACACAGAAGTTCCAGGCCAGCCTCTAAATGGGCAGATGGAGTCAACATGGCAAACGCTAGCGTCTATCCTAACATCTGTCCTGTCGAGACCATAGTGTGTGGATGTTTACCGTAGAAGTATTTCAACTTTTCAAAACATCTGAAAATTTTTCATAATAAAACCTTGGTGGGAGGGAGTCTTTTAGGGCTGAGGATACAACTTAGTGGTATATAGCTGCTTGCCTGGCATGCAGGAAGCTGTGGGTTTGATCCCCAACACTACAAAAACAACTAAACAAACCTTCCCTCCAAAAACAAAACAAACCCTCCTACCCTTTCTAACTTGAAATAAAAATAGCATGGTACTTTAACTGAAAGTATGCATTGTAGGGCTAGGGAGATAGCCCCATGGATAAGAGTGCTTGCCAAGAGAGTATGAGGAACTGAGTTCAGATCCTTAGAAGTCATAGTACAGTGGGGGTGGCATACATCTGTAACACCAGCTCTCCCATGGTGAGATGGGCGGAGGAGGAAGTCCCTGGAAGCGGCCTGGCATAGGCACCAGAGAGTGAGAGACTGTCTCAAACAAGAGGGGAGGCAAAGACCGATACTGAAGGTTGTCCTCTGACTCCACGGTGCAGACACACACACTGCAAATGTGTGTGTGCACACTCGAGCACACACATGCAAAACACAGGCACATCCACACCAGATAAACAAAACAAGTTCACTGTATTCGTTAACTTACTCAACAAATATTAACTCAATGCAGTGTCTGTCACATACTGAACTGACTTGGTCCCTGAGTTCATCAAGATCGCCACTTGGCAATTTCTTTGTGCCAGGTACTTACTTGCTAATCATGGGGTCTATTCATATTGCTTTCAAAACTTTTGTTAAACTGGGCGGTGGTGGTGCATGCCTTTAATCCCAGCACTTGGGAGGCAGAGGCAGGTGGATCACTGTGAATTTGAGGCTAAAAGCAGTTCCAGGGCAGCCAGGTAAACACAAAGCAACTCTGTTTCAGAAAACCAAAAACTTTTTTTTATTTATTTCTTACTTATTCAGTTAAGGTTTTACTCTGTAACCCAAGACAGCCTCAGATTTATGGCTATCCTCCTGCTTCAACTTCCTGAGATGCTGAGGTTATAGGCTTCGGCCACCAAGTCTGACTAACCTTAATTGATTACACAAAAAACCTAAGCTGCGTGTGGAAGGTACACTCCCTAATGGTAACAATGTAGAGGCAAAGACAGAAGGATCTCGGACTGGCCTGGCTTCCTCGGTCACCAAACACAAAACCAGTAACCTAAGCCAAAACAAAAACAAAAACAAAAAAAAAAAAACCAACAACAACAAAAAACCACAAGGACATCATCAACAACAAAACAGCAAATCTGTATGTATTTATGATAAAAAAAAATCTTTTCTCCATCGTTTTACAGTCTGCATACAAATGCTGCAAAGTTTTCAGAGCCAAATCTGTTTGTTCTTGGTTTTGTGGCCTTGGGGATGGAACCCGGGCCCCCTGCAGCTAGGCAGGAGCTCTCCTCCCACTGAGCCTCACCTCCCGGCGCCTGACTTCTCAGATGACTTTTTTTTATTGGTTCTGAACTTTAGAAATCTGCCCCCAGCCTTAGCTGTGGCGTCGATTAAACTGGGTTCACTGTCACTTCCACTCCTTCTTTATGTTATCTGCTTCGCGATGACTGAGTTGACCGAATTCAAGCACCATGCTGAACAGGGAGAGCGAGGCAGGCCTCCTGGCCGGCTGTTGGCTGATTTCAACACCATGACTGACTGTTGCTGGTCACTTGTAACACCCGTTAATAGCTTAACAGGTACCTTGAATCATGCTAAAATGGCACCCACACTTCTGTTTCTCTTTTGGCATATTGATTAGGTAGAAATGTAATCAATTCTCCCACAGTACATGTCGCGGTTAATACAATCTCTCTGTTTTAGCTCATTAGCATATCATAGTTACTATATTAAGCTTTCCTGATACTAACTCTCCTTGCTTCTTGCCCCACTGGGTTGTGGTGATGACTTGTTTAATATGTTATTGAATTCTATTTCCTACCTAGTGTTTTCATTCTTTAATCTGGTCTCTTTGGCACGTTTAATATCAGTCTTATTTTGCTCTGTAGAACGAACTAGAGACTTCTCTATCTTTTGCTAAAGCCACAGAATAGCGTAACACTATCAGCACCATCAAATTTGAAATTAACCAGCCACAGCACCGGGGACTGGTGTCTTCGGGTGGGGGGAGGCAGCTTCTGATAAGAATATGATTTTTTTTCCTCCATTAGCAACATATACATTTTCAGAGGAGCAAGCATTTAATTGAGATTTTCAAATATAAGCCTATTGCTGTGCATAAATTTTCCATTTGAAAATCTCTAGATCTATTGAAATGCCCCCCGCTTCCTGGTCCTATTATTGTTTCCTTTATTCCTTTCATTCTCAAATAAATCCCCCAGGTTTGGCGACTTTGTTTAAAAACAGAATCGGCTCTTGGACACGTTTGTTAATTTCAGTGTTTTGGTTTTGTGATTCATTTATTTCTGCCTTTATCTTTTGCTGGTGTTTCCTTTCACTTTCCTTGGGGACTGTTTTGATACACCCACCCCTCCAGGATCTCAAGCTGAATGCTTGGTTTACTCTCTTTTTTCTCTCTCTCTTTTTCATAATAAAGGCATTTGATGCTATGAGACTAGAACCAACTGTCTTCCATAGGTTTGGATATGCAGTACTCTGGTTTTAATGCTTCTCTAAATATTCGTCACTACATCTTTATTTCTTCCTTGATCCAGCAGCACCTCGGAAGCACACTTTACAGTCTTGTTGAGTGGCTGGGTTTGGGCTGTAACATGTTTTGAGTGTGCAGTGTTTTGGCTGGGTTTACTGCATGGTGATCAAAGACCCCCTGGGCTGGCATGGTTTCTGTTTTGGGTAGAATGTGAGTTAATGCAGTTGGTTAAGGGAGCCGACAGCGCGTCTGCTGAGCGTGTGCTCACTCGCAAAGCCCAAGTGCTTGGAAACTTTTTGCTTGCCATAATGGTATGTCAAAAGTAGACGAGGAGGAGGAGGAGGAGGAGGCGAAGTTTGATGTGTCTATGATCATGTTCAAGTGCAGTGTGCTGCAAATGGGGGTGGGGTGGGGGCTGCAAGGACTACATGCTGGTCATACTTTCTAGTTTAGGAGATTATGAGCAATTTTTTTTTTTTTTTTTTTTTTTTGTTTTTCGAGACAGGGTTTCTCTGTGTAGCTTTGCGCCTTTCCTGGGACTCACTTGGTAGTCCAGGCTGGCCTCGAACTCACAGAGATCCGCCTGGCTCTGCCTCCCGAGTGCTGGGATTAAAGGCGTGTGCCACCACCGCCCGGCTATTATGAGCAATTTTTACTGTTAACGTTTTCATGTTTATCAAATTCCCTTCAGAACCATAAAGCTGACTAATATGGCTTTCTTTCTCTCCTCTTAAGGTTTGGTGACAGATATAGCACTGTTGAAAAAACAGGGTTTTAGCAACCCTCCTTTAGCAATCAGAGTTAAGGAAGCCAACAAAAATAATTGGATTTGGACCCACCTGAGGATAGTGGCCTGTGAGGGAACTGTGTGCGATCACTCTGGTTCTGGAAAAGGGAATGGATGCTCATGTTGGATAGCCCACTAGCTCCTGCTGCCCTTTCGAATGACAGCAGTTAGAGAGAGTGGCCAAACACCTTAGGGAGGTCTAGAGCTAGCTCTTTATTGTCCCCAGAAAGAGGGGGAGAAGTGTGCGGAAGCCACAATAGGGGAGAAAGGTGGACCCTGGCTGTCCCTGGAAGGCCCATCATTTACACTAGGTGACCCAGCTCCTCAGTCCTGCCAGCTACCCGGGCTCCCTCCCTTATCACAGTTACTCCAACTTCCTGGAGTCCTCCCCCGACTGAGATCCACCTCCCTACCCTGCATTCTCTCTGCCCTGAGCTCTGTGCTGGGGCCAAGAGGATGGGGGTGGGGTAAACAGTTGTCTCAATCAGGGTTCACGGAGCACCCCCCTCCAGTGTAGTGGTCAGACCCCATCCAATGTGGTGGACAGTCTAGCCCCATGGAGTCAGAAGGAACGTCAGGGAAATGGACTCCTGGCCCTTTTCTGTAGGAAATGGATTAAGATTAAGATGGTTGACCAAAGACAGCAAGATGTCAGGAGGAGGAAGGAGAAGTCAGCTCCTCTCTCTCTCTCTCTCTCTCTCTCTCTCTCTCTCTCTCTCTCTCTCTCTCTCTCTCTCTCACACACACACACACACACACACACACACACACACACACACACACACACACGGAAGTAAACAAGTCTAGCCTGGTTTTGGGCATACAGTGAGTGCTCGAATTGGCTCCCTTCCTCGCCTTGCTGGAGAAGCCCAGTTCCAGCCTATGCCACATTTCAGAAGCTCTTGCTACATTCTTAAATGCAGAATCAGGTATGCAGAACACGCCCCAGTGGAAAAATTTTAGTTTGGGTAATTTCTCAACAAGCTTTAAGAAACACAGCCAAGTATAGAGGACGCACTTTTGTAAATTGTCTGTTAACACCAGGAGGGAATTCTGGGAGAAAACAATGAAGAATTCAAGCAAAAGTACCCTATGTATTCCCGTGAGGGGTCCTCCACTCTCAGGCCAACATTCCAAGGGGATTTCCACGCACAGCTCTGGCCAACTGCTTGGCCACGGTCATGCCGGAGTCATCTCCACACTGTCTCTTTGCTCAGAACCCACTGGTGGTAAGGACCAGGCTCTGGAGGGTGTCTGAGATTGACACATTCTGAATTTACCCCACCTGTATCTGCAGCTCCATCTTCTACCCCATACTCCACCTCCCATTCACACCGAGCCACCGCCATCTCCTCAGTGCCCTGGGGTTGTGCTTTGCAGGTCCCTTTGTCTGCAGACCCTATGGCCATCAACCCATAACCCCACCCTTCCCCTTCCCCACCCCAGGGCATTCAAAGAGCCAATTTCCAGGCTGGGGAAGAAGTTTAGCATGCTTCCAGCACGTGAGCAGCCCCAGGCTCTGCCGCTGCACTACCAAAACAACAAGCCAGGTGTGGTAGCTCCAGTCTGTAATTCCAGCGTTTGGGAGGCTGAGACAGGATGATTCTCCACAAGTTCAAAGCCAGCCTGGGCTATACTGCAACACCCGTCTCAACAAAAACAAAATACAAAACAACAAAAGCCACACCAGAAAACAAAACAACAACCAAACTGCAGCCAGTTTTGCAAGCGGTGTGTAAACCCAATGTCCAGCATCACTTGCAGATTAGGGACAGAGACCATGACATTCAGCTTTATATCCCAGAGTTGGGCCAATGGAAGGCACATGGTAACAATTTGCTGATTAAATGAAGACATGGAGATGAGAAGGGAAAATCTTAAGAGAACAGAAGATTCAGGGCAGCACACAGAACCGCTGACTTCACAGCCCTGAGATCCACGGGAAATGACGGCACTGAGCATCGATACTAAAAACAGAGAGTTGCCTACGCCCAGTTCACAGGCTGTGAAACTAAGGCTTGGGAGGCTGGGGACCGTGAGTGGACTGAAAAGCACACTTGTTCAGATCCTGAGCCCTGTGACTCTCTGTGGGTCCTGGCCTTCGCTGAGCTCAGGTCTACAGGGCCTTCTGGATCAGAGCTTGCCTGGGTAAAAGCAGCCGGAATTTTCGTTTCATACAGTTTCAGCCTACAAAGGATACAGTAGGTAACAAATGTCCAAAGCTGAATCGGCGCCAAGTCAAAAGTTAGATCACGCTGACTCCATCTCCAGCTCCCCACAGCAGAGACCCTCCCCCTCGGACCCATGGCTCCCCACGGTGCTAAGGGTGGGCCAGAACACCTCTCACAAGACACTCAAGTGGCCGAGGGCTGGTACCTTTGGTGGGTCCAACACCATTAAAAGTAGTCCATTTTCCCCCAGTCTTGGCTGGCTAAAGAGCAGAGTGACAAGTGCCATCCGCATCTAAGGTCGCAGGAGGGAATCTATCATGTTCTGTCACAAGTGGGGGCTGTGGGATGGGATGGGATGCGCCACTAGGAAGAAAGGGAGGACAGAGCAGATAAGGGATCTCAGCCACCAGCGAGATAACAGGGGTAGAGTGACAAAGGGAGCTGGGAGCCTGGCTGCTGCTTGGAGAGAAAGGAAGAGCATATTAAAATTTAAACAAAGCCCACCCCAGGGGAAGCATCCAGGCTCCCTCTCCCAACCTGCGCCTCTCATTTCTAGCTCCAGACATCAGGTTCATATAAACCGAAATGATGCTCTTCACGCGGGGCTGGGGTTGTATGCTTTTGTGTTTTTTTTTTTTGTTACCCATTTGGGCAGCAGCAGCTGGCATATTGGGTCTCTGGGGGGGGAGGCAGTTTGGGCCTCCTCAAGCCTGTGGCCTTCCAGGCAGCCTCGAGACAAGACAGCAGGCTGGGCTGAGCCTCAGCTGGACCAGTCCTGTCAGGACAGAAGGGTCCAGAGGGTCGGGGAGTATTCTGATGTGTGGACAAGGCCAACCACAGGCCTCGATGTCAGTAAGAATTAAAGGGTAAGAAAGAAGCTAAGGAGAGAAGGCCCCAAGAGCCCCCACCAACTACCACGACAAATGTACCACGTGGAACAGGGAGAGGAAAAGGAGGAAGAGCCAGGCAGGACAAGGAACAGGAAGGCCCAATTTAGCCCACACAAATGCTACTTCCTCAAGAAAGTTCGTCTAACTTCCCCGTTCCCTTACCAGCTGATGGAAGGATTAGGGCGGGGGAGGCCCAAGTCTGGACAGAAGCCTACACAGGATATCAGGAGCCCCTCCACCCGAGGCCCAGCAGGGCCAGCCTCAGCACTTTCCCACAGTGGTCTCTAGATTTTGGACAGGATGTTTGTTTTAGGGCTATCTTCCTACCAAAGAGACAGGCCTCAGTTCCCTGACAGTCTCCCTTCTGCCCTAAGCCCTAGGAAAAGGTTTCCCAGGGAACCACAAACTGACTATTGCTCGAGGTCAGAAGGGCAAGACAGGCCCCTGAGCGCGGACCTGCAGCTCCTGGTGCAAAATAGAGGTACCGAGACAGAAATTTCTCTCCCCGGCTAACGAGGCTAGCATCCCCAAGGCTTCTTGCTAGCTATGCACGTGGGAAAGACTTGGAAAAAGAAGTCTTAAAACTTATAATCCTTCCCAAACCAAAACCAAAACCAAACAGTCAACAGTGTTAAAAGAAAAGCTGGTGTTCATTGAAAAGAAACCAAAATACCATGGGCATTTCGGCAAGGTGACTAAACCACCCATGTATGTCCTGGAGGGGAGAGTAGAGGATGTCTCACATAGGGTTTCTATTGCTGCGAAGAGACACCATGACCATGGCAACTCTTATAAAGAAAAACATTTAACTGAGGTGGTGGCTTACAGTTTCAGAGGTTCAGTCCATCATCATCATGGCGGGGAGCATGGCAGTCTAGGCAGACATGGTCCTGGACACATCTTCATCAGAAGGCAACCGGAAGTGAACTGAGCCCCCTGGGGTGGTGCACTGGCTGGTATCTTGAGCATGGGAGACCTCAAGGCCCGCCCCCACAGTGACACCTCCAACAAAGTCACGCCCACTCCAACAAAGCCACGCCTCCTAACAGTGCCCCTTCTTTGGGGGCCATTTTCTTTCAAACCACCACAGAGGCTAACAATTATAATCCCTGTACTTGGGAAGCTGAGGCAGGAGGATTGCCAAGAGTTTGAGGCCAGCCTGGGCTATAGAGAGTTCCAGACTAGCCTGGACTACAGGGTGAGACCCTGTCTCCAAAAACCCAAACAAGGAGGACAAAAACCAGAACACAACCTAACTGCAGAAAACCGCGTTAAATAAATCGCAGTCCTGGGGCTGAGGGATGCCTTACTTGGTAAACTGCCAGCTGTGCAGACATTAAGACTTGAGTTTGGAGCCGGGCAGTGGTGGCGCACGCCTTTAATCTCAGTACTCAGGAAGTAGAGGCAGGTGGATCTCTGTGAGTTCGAGGCCCACCTGGTCTACAGAGTGAGCTCCAGGACAGGCTCCAAAGCTACACAGAGAAATCCTGTCTCGGAAGAAAAAAAAAAAAAAGACTTGAGTTTGATTCCCAGCACTCAAGTAAAAAGCCAGGCTGCAGTTACCCCAACACTGGGCAGATGGAGACAGGGGGATCCCTGGGGCTTGACCAATCAAAGCCAATCGGTGAGGTCCAGGCTGAGAGACCATGTCTCAAAAAATAAGGCAAACAGCAACTGAGGAAGACATGCCAACTTCTGATTAAAAAGCCCATCCATTGGTTCAAAAAAAAAAGCTATAAATTCTTTACAGGGATTCGAAGGAGAATGTTTAACCCAAGGAGGATTTTAATTAAAAAACTAATTTAACATTGTTAATTAAGTAACAAGATGGTACAAACAGTACAATCTCAATTTTTGAATTAAAAACACGCTGAAGGGGTATATATATATATATATATATATATATATATATATATATATATATATATATATTCTCCTTTTAAAATATTAATAATTATAGATTTTTGTTGCCCATTTATAATCCTAATTTTTCTGCAATAAATCTCTTTGTAATAAGAAAAAAAAGTCATGCTGGGTGGTGGTGGTGCACGCCTTTAATCCCAGCACTCAGGAGGCAGGTTCAAGTTTGTCTCTGTGAGTTCAAGGCCAGCCTGGTCTACAGGGTGAGTTCCAGGACAGCCAGGGCTACACAGAGAAACCCTGAAAAAGAAAGAGGTCAATCAGAGATCATTTTTTTACTATCTCTGTGTGTAGTGTATATATGTGTTCCTGGGGAGGGGGGTGTGCACTTGTACATATGCACATGAATGCACTTGCATGTAGAGGCCAGTGATCAGTGTTGGGTGTCTTTCTCAATGGCTCTCCACCTTGTTTTTTTAAGACAGGGCACCTCACTGAACCTGCAGGTCCCCAGACAGACTGGCTCTGTCTGTTCCCACCTTCCCAGAGCTGAGATTACCGAGGTGTGCCACAGTGACTGGACTTTTACGTGGGTGCTGGGGATCTGAACTTGGGTCTCCTGTGAAGCAAGCAAGCGCTTCCCTAACTGAAACATCCCCCCAGCCCTCTTTTTGTTCTTTTCTTTTCTTTTTTTTTTTTTTTTGTTTTTTGTTTTTTGTTTTTTTAGAGACAGGGTTTCTCTGTGTAGTTTTGGTGCCTGTCCTGGATCTCGCTCTGTAGACCAGGCTGGCCTTGAACTCACAGAGATCCGCCTGGCTCTGCCTCCCAAGCCCTGGGATTAAAGGCGTGCGGTGGCGGCTCTTTTTGTTAATTTTCAGACCTGTCTCACTCTATTGTTCCACCCTGGCTTGAGGTACAGACTGGCCTTGAACTCCTGGTGATCATGGTGATCCTATCTCGGTCTTCGGAAGAATTACAAGTATGTACCAACTTGCATGGCTAATGTTATTTTGAGAGAAAGGTGTGAGGGGGATGCTAGCTCCAAGATCCAAACTTTTCATTCCTCAAATACATGAAGGAGTTGGATTTGAAAAAAAAAAAAAACTGGACAGAAACATCTTAAAATTATATTTATGAGTCTTTTCAAGGACTAAAAAGTGCGGTCCAGACAAAAGGAATTAGAAACCTCCAGAAGGCTCTAGTCAGTGCATTCAGGATGAACCCTCTAAAACAGAGCCACACAATCCCCCAATGAAGTCTTCGAGTTCTGAGGACACAGTCTCTGTGCAGGCCCTCTCCATGAGAACAGAGGAAGTGGAACTGAGGGGCTGACAGGGAGAAGACCAAGCCCTTTTGTCTTGGCCCTTCTTTGAAGAAAGGGCAGTGGCCACCACAGGGGACCGGAAATTCAAAAGGAAGGGGAAGTAACCAGTTTCTAGCTAGGTTTACCTGTAACCCCACTACCCAGGAGACTGAGGCAGGAAGATTGATCGGTATTAGAGGCTAGCCTGGGTAACATAGTAATAGTTTATCCTGCATGGGGGCGTGTGTGTGTGTGTGTGTGTGTGTGTGTGTGTGTGTGTGTGTGTGTGTGTTTTCTAGAAGTGGTGGCTCACACCCATAATCTTAGCACTTGAGAGGCAGAGATAAGCAGATCAGGAGTTTATGGCCAGCCTGGGCTATACAGCCAATTTAAGACCTGCTTGGGCCACATGAAGACATCATCTCAAAAAGGTTAGGGGGGGCAGTTTCTATGCTGAGATTTGGGGGCACAGAACTAATTTTTACAATCGAGGTTTTTTAAAAAGCCTCCAAAATAGGGGTCAGCAGTGAAATTCCCCTAAGCTCTGTACACCATATTAGAAGTGGTCCTCATTCAAACCAGTGTCCTGGAGCCCAAGGGAGCATAACTCCACTCAGCACAGACTTAATTATTCAAGTATCAGGAAAACCCCAGGAGCAAAGGAGGCAGCTGGATGTCTCCAGTCCTTGTATGATCAAAAGCCCAAAGCTTGAAAGTCTATCTCAAATATCAAAATGCATCTATTTGGAGAACATTTATTGGGCACCTCCTCTCCATTCACACATTCAACTCCCTCACTGGGTAGGAAATTTAGATGGTGATGAGATGGCACCGAAGATGGTCACTCAGACACATGAAAATGGGAAAGGTGGGCTGCTGGGATGGGTCCCTGGTGAAAGCGTCAAGGGACAAGGTATTGTGCATATCAGCTCAGACACACAAATCCCAAGAACTTCCTACCCTGTGACCACCACCTGCAAGGCCCCTGCCTCTTTCTGAAGAAACAACTCTATCTCAGAAAATAAATATACCACCTACCAGGACAGCTGGCACAGGGTGGTTTTGTATCTCTTAAAGACAAACTCTTTTCCTGAGTGAAGTTGTAGCCTATAAATTACAGTCTTGTATTATATATGGCCAACACCTCTAGCTTTGTGCTCTACACAGCATTTCTCTTCGGCATAGGGAAAGCAGTCAATACCCTGGCTTTGGAAAACAATGCAGATATTTCAAATAAAAAAAACAAAAAATATAACTCCCCCCCCCACTCTTTAATTAAAGGCATAAAGGCATGCCATCCAATTTCCACCTCTGCATAGAAAAACGTATTTTTAAAACTATTCTGCTGGAATCTTCCATGGACTAAGTGCTTTCAGCTCTGAAAACTCCTTGACCATAAAACAGAGTAAAGGCATCAGCTTCAGAGGGCAGGCAGTGGTCTCCCCGGGCATTTGGAGTGGCCGGCACCCGCCTCAGGCCAGTCTACCAACAGTAATAAAAGCTCCCTTGAAATACAGCTGAAGTTCAGACATTCTGATGAAAGCCGGCCACTTCAAAGATGGGACTGCGGAGCTCATCTCTAGTCTTCCTCATTGTGTCCGATGCAGCCGGCAGGGTAGGGGGCTTGCCTTCACCACCTATTGCCTGAGCTCTGCCCTGGAGACACACGCCCGCTGGAGAGACAGGAGCAGAAATTCACACACGTTCGACTGGGTCTAGACCAAGGTAGATGGATGGAGACAGGCTCTTGACCAGTGAAGTGTCGGTTAAAAAAGAAGAGCGTGTGGAGCTGGGCATGGCGGCTCCCACCTTTTAATCCTATCACACGGGAGGCTGAGGCAGGTGGACCTCTAAGTTGGAGGCCAGCCTGGTCTACACAGTGAGTTCTAGGACAGCCACACAGAGAAACCCTGCCTCAAAAAAACAAAAAACAAAAGAAAAAAACCCAAACAAACAAAAGGAGAGAGAGACAGAGACAGAGAGAAGAACTTGAGCCGGAGAGATGGCTCAGTGGTTAAGGGCACTGGCTGCTCTTCCAGAGGTCCTGAGTTCAATTCCCAGCACCCACATGGTTAGTTCAGGGCCATCTAGAGTAGGATCTGATGCTCTCTTCTGGCATAAAGTTGTACATGCAGATAGAGCACCAGCTACACAAAAATGAATAAATAAATCTTTAAAAACAAAACGATAAGCTTGCATAAGTCACAGGAAGGGGTGCCTGATAATGCTGAGCACACCTGGGAGTCTTCCCTCCCTGTCCCATTTTCCTGTCCTTCCACACCAAATCCTTCTTTATGAATATTTGTTACCAGGCAGTATATGCACAAGGCACAACCTTCAAAATGTAGACGGCAGCTCCTCTCCCCAGGGAAAGCACTCGTAAGTCAAAGTGCGGAGTCCTTGCTCAGCCAGGCATTCTGCCCCCAGTTTTCTCACTTACACCTCAGATCACCCGAGTATACATCAGCACATGACGGGATTTCATTCTTCCTGTGACTACAACTGCATGGTGGTTGGGAAATGCGTTTCCCAGTTCTCCACCAATGGAGGCTTAGTGCTTCTGCCTTTCCTTTTCTTCCCTCCCCCCTCTTTTTCTTTTTCTTTTCTTTTTTTTTTTTTTTTTTTTTTTCTTCCTGAGACAGGGTCTTACTATGTAGCTCTGGATGTCCTAAAATTCACTCTGTAGACCAGCTGGCCTCAAACCACAGAGATCTACCTGCCTCGGCCTCCCAGAGTGCTGGGATCAAAGGTGTGTGCCACCTTCAGCTGACATATAGTAATGTGTTTCTTGTCCTTTCCTGGACTCTGCTGAGGCCTTGTGTATACCAGGCTAGCAATCTATCCCAGCCCCTATATCATGGAAACTCACTCTTTCTTTCTTCCTTTCTTTCTTTCTTCTTTCCTTTTTTTTTCCCCAAGATAGAATTTCACTGTGTATCCCTGGCTGTCCTGAACTCACAGACATCCCCCTGCCTCTGCCTCCTGATTGCTGGGATTGAAGGCGTGTGCCGCCACAGCCCAACTCGGTAGGTCATTCTCAAGGCCCTTTTTCCTCTCTTCCAATTCATGTCCAGTTCCCTCTAGGTCATGCTCTTTGCACAGCCCTCCCGTCTCTTCACACCATTTATGAGCCCAGGGTTGACACCTGGTGTTGCTACAACATTCATAACTGCATTGGATGTCAATCCCTCAGTAGGAGGGAGACTTTAAGAGGTGCCTTTCAGTGAATGGCCAAAAAGAGTGAGCTGGACTCATTCACGATCACAGGATAGGTGGTCTTATAACATTCTTATTATTATTCAAGAAGAGTAATATTGATTTTACCATAAATTCTGGTCAATCAATAGATATCTATTAAGCAATGACTCTTCCCAACAGTGAGCCAGGCACTGGGGCTCCAGAAATAAAGAACATGGCTCCAAGCTTTCAAAAAGCTTTGAGTCCAAGTATGGGGGTCTGAGCCTCCCTCCCCCCATCGCCTCCCAACTAAAAGGCAAGGCAATGGTGGCTTAGAAAGAGAACAAGGCTAGCTGGATGCAGAACACTATAATCCCAGCACTATCAGAGGAAGAAGGATCATTCTAAACTGGAGGCTATCCTGGACTATTCTAAGCTGGAGGCTATCCTGGACTACAGTGAGTCCCTAGCCAACTAAAGATGTCAAATGAGACCCTGTCTCAAAAAGCAAGCAAACTGCCAGTCCTGGTGGTGCAGGACTTAAATCCAAGCACTTTGGAAACAAAGGCAGGAGGATCTTTGAGTTCCAGGCCAACCAGGTACTGGGGCTCCAGAAATAAGAAACATGACTCCAAACTTTCAAAAAGCTCTGAGTCCCAGTGTGGGGGTCTGAGCAGGTCGTCAGCTCTTGTTGTAAGGTCCTAATGAATCCTTGGTGCAACAGCATGAAATCCAAAAGCACAGAGTACTCCCTCTGCTCTCCCCACCCCTAGAGCAATTAGAGAGGACAGTCACTGGGCTGGCAACTCCTACATCCACAATGAAAGGACCAGGCGTGGTGGCACATGCCTTTGGTCCCAGGCAGAAGTGGGAGGGTCTCTGTGAGTTCATGGCCAGCCTGGTCTACAAAGTGAGCTTCAGGACAACCAGAAAGTGAGACATAGTGAGACCCTGTCTAAAAATCAAACAAACGTGGAATGTTGCCTATAAGTACCAAGAGCAAATAAATAACAGTCAAGCTAATATTTTATACCCAGTAAAACTATTCTCAAATATAGGGATAAAATAACATTTTAGCCAAATAGAAACTGAAACTGTGACTGAAAAAGCATCACCATAAAATGTTATAATCCTAGAAAGAGCTGAGATGACAGGAGAAACCTGAGGGAAAGGAAGCCAAGGCAGTGTGAGTACATACAGCACTTAAAACAGCACCCGGCTGGGGAGATGGTTCAGCAGCTCTGAGATGCTTGCTGCCAAGCCCAACAACCTGAATCAGAGTTCAGTCATCAGATCTCACAGGGCAGAACAGAACCAACTCTCGTGAGTTGTCCTTGGAGCTCTAATATGAGTGAGCAAGTGCTCGAGTGCGCGCGCGCGCGCACACACACACACACACACACACTCGTAAAAGAATTTTTTTAACAGCACCTGTCTTAGTTTGGGTTTCTATTACTGTGAAGAGACACTATGACCACAGCAACTCTTTTTTTTTGTTGTGTTTTGGTTTGGTTTTTGGTTTTTTTTTTTTTGGTTTTTGGTTTTTCGAGACAGGGTTTCTCTGTGTAGTTTTGTGCCTGTCCTGGATCTTGCTCTGTAGACCAGGCTGGCCTTGAACTCACAAAGATCCGCCGGCCTCTGGCTCCCTAGTGCTGGGATTAAAGGGGAGTGCCACCACTGCCCGGCCGACCACAGCAACTCTTATAAAAGAAAACATTTAATCGAGGTGGCTCATTTACAGTTCAGAGGTTTAGCCCATTATCATCATGGAGGGGAGCATAGCCGTACACAGGCAGACATGGTGCTGGCTACATCTTGATCAGAAGGCAACAGGAAATGGTCTGTGACAGTGGGCCATTATCTTGAACATAGGAAACCTCAAAACCTGCCCCCAGAATGACACACTTCCTCCAACAAGGCCACACCTACTTCAGCAAGGCCACACCTAATAGCGCCACTCCCTGAGTTTACGGGGGACAATTATATTCAAACCACCACAACACCTAATTAACTTGTGGGATTAAAGACAGAAAAGAAGATCGGAATGGTGTTGCAGCCTTTGATCTGAGTCCTCAAGAGATGAGGCAGGCAGATCTGTGAAGGTCAGCCTGGTCCACACAACAAGCTCTAGGTCAACCAGAGCTACATAATGAGACCCTGTCTCCAAAAGAAGCCAGGCGGAGGTGGTGCACACGTTTAATCCCAGCACTCTGGAGGGAAAGGCAGGCAGATCTCTGAGTTCGAGGCTAGCCTGGTCTACAGAGTAGATTCTAGGACAGCCAGAGCTGCACGGAGAAATCCTGTCTTGAAGGAAAAAAAAAAAAAAAACAGAACAAAAAGAAAGACAGACAGGAAAGAAAGACGGCTAAACTACCGTGACAAATGAGCGTGAACAGGGACAGTGGCAACTGTATTGTTTGGGAGAAGAAAAGCAGGGCTTGGTGGTGCTCGCCTTTAATCCCAGCACTGTGAGTTTGAGGCTAGCCTGGATTACATACTGAGTTCCAGGACAGCTAAGGGTATGTAGAGAGACCCTGTCTCAAACAAACAAAAGACAGACACCAAGTATCTTTAAATCTTTTGTAGTCTGTTTATATACAAAGAAAATAGGTACAGCCGTGGTTTGGGGAGGCGCAGACTGGAAGACCTCTACAAGTTTGAGGATGGCTTAATCTACACACAAGTTCTAGACTAGCCAGGTCTAGATAATGAGGCCCTGTCTCAAAACAGAACGAGGGGCTGGGGGTGTAGTTCAGATAGTAGAGTGCATGCCAGCGCAAAGTGCAGAGTTCCACCCTCAGCACCACATCTGGATGTGGGGGGGGGGGTGGCGCACATCTGTAATCCCAGCTAAATATATAAACCATACCAAATGTAAAGGCCTGAAATCACTGTTCCAACAGCATAGATGTCAGAATGGGTCACAAACCAAAGGTAGCCCGAATGGGGACTGTATATCGGGGCATGTGGCCAAGACAGAGCCTTCACCACTCAGGCTGAACTAACCAGACATGTGGAAGCAAGCCGAATGCAGAGGACTGTGGCCAAGACGCCACAGTGCGGCAAGGACAGGAGAAAAGGCAGAGAGCAGGATCAGAGAGCAGGACCACTGAGAAGCCAGACCTCAGTGGGCTAGGCCGTCCCTGATAGTAACCATGTGGAGAAGCGGGCAGAGAGAGGGAATGGATTCTAGCGTGAAGGAAGGGGGTGACACAGAATGGAGACAGGAGACTGGCCTGTCCACAAGTGCAGACAGAAACGTGGAGCCCAGCATGAGGGAAGCCCACTCCTACAGAGGCGGCTGGGGGTGGGGGGTTCGGGGTAGGTCATGCCTAGGGAAGCAGGCACAGGTTTCCAGCTCGGGCAGGGGTGCACAGGCCCACTTCAAGCTGGGATGTAGAGGGAGGTCAAGGAAAGGTGTTTCTACAAGGGGTCTTGAGGTCTAAAGCTAACAGAGTTACAGCGATGGGACAAAGCATGTGTCAACAAGACGGTTTGTAAGCTCAGGGTCCAGTGTGAGAATCAAAGTGAGATTAGCCAACCACACCACTGGCTTCCACAGGGCACCTGACAGTTCTAAAGAGAACAGCTTGGACGTGGTCCCTAGGAAGCCATGCTGGCATGACACATAATACCAGCAATCAAGTTTGCCTGTTGCGTTTTCCCAGGCACGCAGAACTGCCTTCACCACCAGGAAATGATGCCATCCCCGTCCTACTGGAAATGAGAGGGTGTCCCGGGTGGCACCCAGCTAGACAACCTCCCCCGCCTCCAGAGGATCCACACATGATCGAGTCGCCGCCAGGGTTAGTTTCTCACTTAAGTCTGGGCATCCTTGTTTTCTGTCGCCATCTTTCCAACCTCATTTTGACTCTGTAGTTCCTAAGCAGGGGTAAAGAGAGAAGACAGTTGGGCCACACAGTGATCTCTTAGGCTTAGTTTTGACTGCTCAGAAAATCCTCACATTTCCCACAGCTCTCCACGAACTCCCAGAAATAAACACACAATAGAGCATATATATATATATATATATTTAATACCAGAAAGTCGTACAATGGCGGGTGTGAAAAAGACAGAACCAAAACCCTCTTAGAGGCCAGCCTACTTCTGGTAGTGATTTGACCTCGTTTGCAAACACACGCATACATGTGATAAAGGGAAAATCATACGAACGAAAACTCAGAGAGCGTAGGAAGGAGTAAAGGAGGGGCGAAAGCCTCGGTGCTGGGACAAGGCACTGGGGGTGGGGGAGGGTCAGGTCCGGGAGCACCGCACACTCATTAGGAGGTAATAAAACCAGTTATTTCACCTTACGATGCTGCTGACATGCATTTGGCCCAGCTTTGGCTCTAACACCCTTTAATCTGTTCCGTTTGGGGATCTACCCCAATTTCCTCTCACCACCCCCCTCCCCTAATTCAAGGGTGCAGCTCTTCAAAGGCTCGCCTTCCAGAATGTTTAGTCTTCAAGGCTGCAGTAATCTTGTTTGCTAATTCTTTGCTTTGCAAATAAGAGGAAGTTGGACCCAGTGGTGATGTGGGGTTTTCAGAGGCAGTCTGGGAACCTGGCCCCATCCCACTCTCTGTTTCCTTAGGAAAATTCTTCTGTCACATACATGAACAATCAGGAGACTCTTACTAAGGAAGGGGGGTGCCTCTGCAACATCAATCTGTACCACTAAAGGATCTCACCCCCACCCCACCCGTGTCCAAGGATGCTTGCTACATGTGACTTCAGGACAGTCATTCTATTTAAAGGAGCTAATTTAAATATTTAAACAGAGCTCCCCACAGCAGCACATGCCTGCAATCCCAGCACTCAGGAAGTGTAGGAAGGGGGATTTAGAGTTCGAGGCCAGCTTCAGCTACATAGAAAGTTGGAGGGCAGCCTGGACTATAGGAGACTGTCTCAATCTCCATCCACCACAAAAGAAAAAAAAAAATGAGTAAGTAAATGAGCTAAAAGACAGTATGTAAAGTACTTAGAATTGTGCCCTGGATATAATAAGTACTGTTGAATCAAAGAGCTGGGTGATACCTACTCAAATTCTGCCCTGGATATGGAGCAAGGCAAGTTCAAGCCAGCAACTTGGTAAGACCTTGTCTCAAAATATAAAAAGAGGGCCAACAAGACAGTTCAAAGGGTAAAGGTACTTACCACCAAGTCTAGTAACCCAAGTTCAATCCCCAGGACCCACGAGGTGGCAGGGGAGAACTGATGCCTACAAACTGTCCTCTGACAGCCACATGCACATACACCCCCTCCCCCACATGATGATTTTTAAAAACGAAAGTGAAAGAAAAAAGAAAAGGGCTAGAGATACAGAAAGTGGTAATGCTCTAGCCTTGCAAGCACGAGACCCTGGGTTCTATCACCAGTACTGAGCTTAGCCTTAGTGGTCCTCAACTTTCCTAATGCTGTGACCCTTTAATACAGGTCCTCATGCTGTGGTGACCCCCAGCCATAAAATTATTACATTGCTACTTCATAAGTGCAACTTTGCTACTTTCCAAGCCATAATGTAAACATCTGATATGCAGGATATCTGATCTGTGACCCCTGTGAAGGGGGTCATTCAACACCCCCAAAGGAAAGAGACCCACAGGCTGAGAACCACTGAGCTAGAGCCAAGGGCTCCTCTGAAGCTAATGAGGAATAGTCTTCTTCCAGAATGCCACACACATAACCTGCATGGCTTCAGGTAAGAACCCACCCCAATGGCGAGGGTGAGGCACCCACCCCTGCCTGGTCCTCCTGGCAGTGACTTCAGGAGTCCAGGAACAACGATTCCACCCATGGAACTACTGAGCAGCTTCCCCGCCCCCCCTTTAACTTCCACTTCTCCTCCCTAAAGTCCTGTGACCTTGCCAGTTTTCCTTACTTAGGCTACATCTCCCTGTGTCCAGCCTGTGCCACAAAGCTCCAGTACTTCTTACAACGTCCTCCGACACTTCTCCAAAGCTCTAATGGTGCGTGAGTGCTTACTCGGATGAAGGGAGGGTCCACATGAAGGCAGTGCAGGGGTGGAGGGAGGCTGCAGGGCGCAGGCCCTGGCCCTCAACAAGCTTGGAAGTAGCACAAAGCTCCAGAAGCTAAAGGTCAGAGACGCCAGGAGGGATCCGTGACGTTCCCTGATTCCCTGCTGCTTGCCGGAGAACTTGTCCCAGGTCACGCCACTCCTTGCCTGCACAGCTAACCTCCCCATTCAGGACCTGTGTTGACCTGTGCCACCTCCAGAGCACTCTCGTTCAAATGCAGGCTCGGCAAATCTACGGAGGGACCCGGGGGTCTGCATCTCTGCCTGGCTCCCAGGTAATGGTGCTGGTACACACCAACCACATGGACAACAGCAAGGTTCATATCCAAGTGAACAGACCAAGCCAGGCCTGGAGATGTGTGCCTAGCACGGGGGAGGCAGAGGCAGGAGGATGCCTGTGAACTTAGGGCGTGGTATGGTGGCACATGCCTGCAGTCCCAGCCCGGGGGGGGGGGGGGGGGGGGGGGGTGGGGGGTGGGGGGGGGGGAGCAGCTAAAAGAAGGTCAGGTGTTCAAGGCCTGCCGCTCAGCAAGTTGAGGCCAGCTTTCATTACTAAAAACAAACAAACAAAAACCCCCCAGGAGGGGAGAGGAGCTGTCAGCAGGAGAGCCTGGCAGGCTCAGGCACCTACTGTCAAGCCCCGTGACCCGAGTTCAGTGCCCCAGGATCCCCGTGATGGAAGGACCAAATTGACTCTTACAAGTTGTCCTCTGACTCCACACAAGGCACCAGGGCATCCTTGTGCCCAAACACATACATAATAAATAAAGAAATTAAATGTTTGTAAAGGCTTCTTGAGTTAGACCTGCACCATCTGTCTAACCCTGTCTATTGTTATCAGGGCGCCTTTCTCTTCTTACTGTCTCTGTTTCCAAAGAAAGTAGAAAACGACGAGGAGGACACCGACGCTGACGAGGTATACCACCCCGGTTAAAGCCCACCTTCCAAGTCGGGAGGCTGCTTCAAATGCCCTTTCTCCAGGACCTGTCCCTTCACTCCTCCCTCCCTAATTATTGGCTCCTAAGCTTCTGAACTTTTCCCTTTGAAGCACTTATAACAACTGTAATTAAAGGCTATTTGTGTAATTATTCGTTTAATGTCTGTCTCCCAGACAGACTGCAAGCTCTAGGAGGACCGACAGCAGTGTCCAGAACACCACAGACCGCCCGTAAACAAGCAGCTGCCATGGTCTGCGCTCTGCCGGGCAAGCAGACTGGACTGGACGTGTGGGACATCTGCTGGAGACCTCTAGGCCAAGGGTGACTTTCGTGTGTGTGTGTGTGTGTGTGTGTGTGTGTGTGTGTGTGTGTGTGTGTGTGTGTTCTTACAGATGGGCGCCATTTGTGTGTGCAGGTGCACCTATACATGTTTGCATGCAGGGTGGAGGTCAGAGTGTCATTCTTCAGGAGACATCCACCTTGCTTTTGAGATAAAGTCTCCTGGATTAGTTAGGCTGGCTAGCCAGTGAGCACGAGAAATCCTCCTGTCTCCATCTCTCCAACTCTAGAGTTACAAGTGTGTAACCACAGACTTCACGTGGGTGCTGATCATCTAACTCTGATCCTCCAAGCACTTTACTGCCTGAGCCATTTGCCCCAGCCCTCAACAGGACCTTCCTTAGCTTTAAAATCCCCACCAGTGTAAACGTATTCCAATCAAGTAGGGATGTAGCTCAGCGGCACTGCACGTGTGCAAAACCCTAGATTCAATGCAGGCATCACCTGTGTTCAGATGTGTGTGCATGCATCCTAAATTCTTGTCAAGTACAAAAATAGTCCTGATCTGGTACTGCTCCCGGGGACTAACGAGACCCTGGGAAATAAGCACACCCTGTCAGTCCTCGCTGGCTGAACCATCAGCAGGCAGTGTGAGGACCCTCACTCTGCTGCAGGCTGACAGTTTCTTTTTTAGCTTCTCTTCCACTAACTACCCTTTCAGAAGAACCCAAAAGCTGAAGACCCAGTTCCTTTGCATGAGAGGCCTGACCACATCATTACTGTCGAGAAGCAGACACCGGCTCTGAGGCCCCAGACAAGTGACTTAACTCCTCTGTGCTGTTTCCCAGGCTACCAAATGAGAATAGCAAGGTGTTTGCCAGCACCTGCAAGGACTATGGGAGATGATGTATATACTTTAGCATAATCCTGGCCTGGAACACCTGATTATATTATTCTCCCAGTGTCTGAGTCCAATTCAAAACCTCTCTATTGTTTTGCAGAAGTCTCCACCCTGTGGCTCCACCCATTCAGGATCCACTCTTCCCAACCCCCTCCCGCCTTACCTGTCTGGAGCTTGTTTGAAACAATGAATCACAGCACAACTCTGCAGCGCCCATCAATCACCTCCCTGTCCCTGCCTCTGTGTGTCATTTCTGGGCTCCTCTTGGGTGGGAAAGGCTTTTCCTAATGTCCAGTACATCATTCAACAAGTATTTATGAAAGGCCAACTATATATTAGTCTTGCAGGGGCTTAGCAATGGACAAAGCAAATAAGCAATCAATAAATAATAAATACGTTGGTAGGGGAAAATCCATAGATAGCCAAGCTCTCTGCCCCCACTAAACAGACATTCTAGCAGCTCTAAACCCTGAATGGAGATCAGCTAGCTGAAGCCCTTTCCTTCTGTCCCCATTCTTCCCCTCTAGCCAAACCCTAAATAAACCACACACAAGTACAAAGTATGAAGAAAGTATTCCAGATCAAAACCCGGTAATTTAGGAACATCCTGATGACTAAACTTCTACCCTGCTGAACTGCTAGGCTTTAAAGAGACTGGTGTTAAAATAGCAAGCTCTCCCAATAATTGCCCTGGCCTGCCCAGTCCTCCGGAGCAGCATGTAAGGCATACCTACAAAATAAGGCGATGTTACCTCAGCCTGTACATGCATTACAAGCCCATGGCTGGTTTCATGTCTCACAGCCATGTTCTTTGAACTATGTGTGGCTGCGAATCCGTAGCAGCAGTAAAGGTAGAGGCCTTGTGGAAAGAGACCCCAGGGGCTCAGATTTGAGTGATTGCCCTGCTAGTGACTGTTAGTCAATGGGGTACTCTTCCTGCCTTGGATGTTTTCAAACAGTCTCTAAGATCTTCTAGTTTTGGAGTCAAAGGAATGGCCCCACTGTCCTTAACAGAGACTGAGCAGATGCAGAATCCTTCCTTTTGTAAACTGAGTAAACCTACTTGGGGTCAAGCAAGGCCCGAGGGATCTGCGGGTGATCAAGCCAAGGGAGGAACCAGCACCAAACATCCCCATCAGACTCTTCCTTTTAGTTCTCTACTATTCCAGTGGTTCTCAACCTCCCTAATGCTGTGGCCCTTTAATACAGTTCCTCATGGTGTGGTGACCCAACCATAAAATTATTTAGTTGCTCCTTCATAACTGTAATTTTGCTACTGTTATAAATCTTAATGTAAACATCTCATATGCAACCCCCAAAGGGGGTTGTGACCCACAGATAACTATTCCCTTCTAGAAAGAGACTATACCACAGCCAGGTGTGGTGGGACATGCCTGTAGTCTCAGCACCCAGGAACTTGAGACAGGAGGATCACCAGTTCAAGGCCAGTCTGGACTAGGTAATGAGACACTTCTCAAAAGAGAAGGAAATAGTAGTTAGCTACTTCCCAAGAGCAGCCTTGCTAGAAACATCTCTAAGCCACAAGGCAAACCTAAACCAGAAACCATACAAAATCTCTGGTGATCCATTACTCTTTCCTCCAACCCAAAAGATAGTCTAGACCTTGTCTGTCTCCTTGCCTCTAGACAGCCTAAAATAAAATGCCTGGTTGTGATAGAAGGGACCTGAGCACAAACAAAAACCTCCTACACCATGAGACCGAGGGCCAGCTCAGCACAGCTTGAAGAAGACAACCAAGACACTCCAGAAGTCAGTCTGACCCCTTGTCAACTCACTGAAACTCTTGGCACATGGTCACGCAGGAAACCAGACCAGACTAGAGGAAGAAAATAGGATCCAACTGTCCCTTGCCCCTACCCTAAGCTCTACCCAGTGCCCTCAGGCAGTAAAGCCGGCTCTGCAAGGTGGCTGGAGCTGTAAGTGATCAATTCAAGGTTGTGCTCCAAGAGCAGCAGGTGCCTGGCACAGGGTTACTACGTGTGGGATGAGAGGAGAGGAGACAAAACCACTAAGCAAAGCTCTCAACGGAAAGAAGTGAAAAAGTGATGGTCATACTACCTCTCAAAATAAAAACCAGACAGGCCCATCAGCTTTAATCACAATACACTTTCTTAAATCTAAAGACGGTGAAGGACCATTTCCCCCTTCCCACACTAGCTCCCTGAATCTTTGAAGGGCCCTAGTAGGTGATACAAGCCCTCCCCCGCCGTCTCCTTTTCCCACACATCAGCTCTTCTCTTTGGCAGAAATGAACTTTGGCTGTTTTTACTTACACATGTACAAAGGCAAGGCCTGAGAGGGCAGCGTCAAAGCTGGCCGGATGACCCCCAGCGGCACAAAGTCCTCCGCACACCTGTGGGGGAGTTTTGTGAGCTTCCGAGGTATCCACAGGGACTAGGTACGTCTTCAGGTGGACAGTGGCGGACAGTTTCCATTGTGAACGGAAAGAAAGACGCCCAGGGTGCCCTTCGAAGATAGGGCACTGGGCCCGCGGGTCAAGTGTCCCCTCACTGGCAGGCCGACCGCTAAGACCGTGAAGGAACTCCGCAGTGTCCGGGTGAAAACACACCCAGGCTACTGCTTGGCCTGGCCGGAACCATCTCGCAGGGCGTAGAGATACACTAATGACCGTTCTGGATTAGTTAAAGGCCACACAAGCACCTCCCTGGCCTCTTAAATCTTCCCAAACTACAGTTTAGACTGGAGGGAAGCAGTTGCAGGGACCATAAAAGTCATCTTAAAAGGCAAGTTGAAAAAAAAAAAAAAACCCAACAACCCGCTACGCACGAGTTAGCAAGTCCGCAGCTCGGGGTGGGGGTAACACCGAGGCCGGTTCGGTGGGGTCTGAGAGTCGGGGGGGAAGGAAGACCACCGGATTCGGGGGGGGCTCCTCGAGCTGACGCCGACGATCACGCCCCACAGCTCCGTCCAATTAGGAAAATGACCGCGAGGAGAGGGAGAGGGGGCGGCGAGGAAGGGAGGACGAGCCACCGGAGGCTCTCGACCAGCCATGGGGATCTGCCCACCCTTTCCCTGCACCGGGCGAGCGCCGTCAACAGGTCCGAGCCGGGGCCACCGAGAAGGCGGGGGGGGGGGTGTCCCCCGGGGCCCGCGGCCCCCGGCTGGAGATGCCCGCTGACCACGAGGGGCACCCGGCACCCCAGCAGCGCGCTGCGCCCTCGTCGCCACCCCCGCGGGCCCCGCCGCGCGGCCACCCCACCCGCTCCCGGAGTAAAAAGTTTGTGGGCAGCCGCAGGGGCGGGGCGGCGAGGGGTGAAACTTTGAGTCCCGGGCCGGGGGCGGGGGGCGGGAGCGTCCCCGTCCCCGAGCGCCGCGACACCCACGTGCGGGCCGGAGACCGCCGCCGCCGCCGCCTCCCCGGCCTCCCGCGCCGCCGCCGCGCTCTCCTTTCATTTTGCCTCTCTATCTCTCTCTTTCTCTCTCTCTCTCTCTCTCTCTCCCTCTCTCCCTCTCCCCCCCCTTCGCGCGCTCTCCTCCCTCTCTCCCTTCTTCCCTTCCCCCTCTCCCTCCCTCCCTCCCTCCCCCCCCCTCCAGACGCCATCTCTCCCTCTTTTCCCCAGCTCTCCCTCTCTCGCTCCAGCTCTCCGGCATGAGGGAATGTGGAAGTGAAAGGAAAAGACGACATGTTTGCAGCGCGGCTTGCGGGCCTGCGCGCCGCCGTCCCCGGGGAGAGGCGGGGGGCGGGTCGACCGCGGCCGCAGCGACCCACCCCCGCGCCCCCAGCCACCCCGCCGCGGGCCGCCCGGGGGGGGACCGGCGGGGCCGCGGGCCGCGCGGGACACTCACCCTGGGTCCGGGCGCGGCTCCTCGCGCGGGGGGCCCTCGGCTGGCCGGGCCGGGCCGGGCGGGCCGGGGGCTCCTGCTGCCCACCGCCCGGGCTGCTGCTGCGCGCCGCCTCCACGCGCGCCCGCCCTGCTCTGCCACCCTCCCTCCGGCTCCTCTCTTTCTCTCTCCCCCTCTCTCTCTCTCTCTCTCTCTCTCCCTCCTGCTCTCTCTCGCGCTCGCTCGCTCGCTCGCTCGCTCGCGCTCTCTCCCTCCCTGGAAGAAGGGAATGAGGCAGGGCTGACGTGAAGGGATGCTAAACAGCTCCTCCTAAGCCAGCTCGCAGAGGAAGAGAGAGACAGAAAAGCAGCCCTTTTATCTCTCTTTTGTTTTCTCACTTCCTTCCACCACCCCCCCAGCACCCCCCTCTTGCCGGCCCAAGTTTTCTTTTTCTCTTTCTACCGCAGAGAGGATTTTTCTCCTTTTCTTTCTCTTTCTTTCCGTGCAACTCTCGTACTCGAATTGCAAGCCTGGAGGCTTCTCTTTTTTTTTTTTCTTCCTCTTTCCTCTTTTCTTCCTCCTTCCTCCTTTCTTATTTCTCTAAAAGGGTTTTGTTTGCTGTGGGAGTTTCGTTTGAAAATCGAGTCACGCCTTTTTCCTTCTTTTCTTTCTCCCTCTCCTTTTTTCCCCCCCTCCTCTCAGCAGAAAAGGGGAACAAAGATTAACAAGCGGGGGAGAAGGGAGCCTCAGAACCTCGAATGGAAATGGGGGGCTGTCCCTGCCAGGCACAAAGGGGGCCCGAGAGAACAGCCCCCCCCCCAGGAAGCCTGGGGTGTCCTATCCCAAAGAAGAGCCACTGGGATGGGGGTCCGGGGGAGCCCCTGGGTGCCCAGTCCTTCCGAAAATATGGGTAGGGGCTCTGAGTCCGCCCCCTCCCAGCCAGGGGTGGAAGCTGGGGGGTGGGGGGGGTGCTCTTCACTTAATATATTTTTTAAGTGGGCAGATGGGCTTGGAGCAAACGCAGCCGCAGAGCCCTGAACACTAAAGCGCCTTTAAACAGCTGTTCAGAGCCCTGGACGGTCAGACTCGAGGGAACGGCTCCGGCTGTGATCGCCGGGACCCGTGTGCGAAGGGGTTCAGGGGAGTTCAGCTCCTCAGGCCCCCCCAAGCCCAGGGCCTAGGTTCGGCCCCCGGGGTGCACGGCTGGGGGGCGCCGAGGCGTGGTCGTTAGCTGAGGTCTGGGCCCTTGTGGCTCCCTGCGGGGCCCGGGGTTCAGCCTAGCCTGGCCTCCTCCCAGCTCTGGGACAGGCCGGACACCCCGCCTCCAACCTCCCGGACACCCGCCACTCAGCTGCGCCGCTCGACTCCGACGCAGGGCGGGTGCCGAGCCCGCGGACAGAGCCGGGCAGTGTCGCCACCAAGGGTCAATTATTCATGGGGCGCCTGGGCGTGCTCCCAAGACCAGCTCTGTCCTCGGCTTCTCCGGAGGAGTGGAGACAACACGGGGGAAAAGTTCCCAGAGCAAAGTTGGCCACATTTCTTATTTTCCCAAGTAAGTATTGAGCACCTGCTGGATGCCTGGCCCTTGGACTGGGGCTGCAGCTGGGCGAGAAACGTGAGGTCTCGGCGGGCCCAGACAAAGCGAGGGAAGCTGCGGCTCCGGACCAGGTCACCGAGCAGAAGAGAAGCCTGGATCCTCTCCCCTCCCTGCGCTCTTCCTTCCCCTTCCCTCCTTCCTCCGGGCTGCATCTCCTTGGCTCCACCCCTTCTCATCAATTCCTCCCACACTTCCCTGCTCTCCCTGGCTTTTCACTGGAGGGTCCCTTCTCCCAGCTAGGAGCAGACGCTGAGCCCCATTGTCTCTCCCCCAATGACTGCAGCCTCCCAGGGATAGGACCAGCCACTCCTTCCCCTCCCCCCAGCCCAAAGGCCTGGGCCTTTACTGACAGGAGCCCCAAGGCCACTGCCCCCTCGCCCCACCCTACACCAGCTCACGGAGCTGTGAGCAATGACTCCAGTCACTCAGAACATGATTTATTTCTGGCAAGGAGTGAGAAAACAGAAGCCAGAGAGTTTGGTTCAGCAAGAACGACCCCATGATTTCAGGCTCAGCTCACTGGGCCTCTCTAGTGACCCCAGCGGCTTCCCAGTACACCCTTTTAGTAGGGAATGCAGGAAGCCACAGCCCTGTCATTACCTGCCCCTCTTCAGAACACCCAAGCCATGTCCTCCAAAAAAGAGACAAAGTCATCTCTGAGAGTCGAGTATTCATTCAACTACATTCACTATGTACCTGCTGTGTGCCAGCTCCTCAGCCTGGTGCTCCGGACTTAACCACCGACCAGTCTGGTTCCTTGTTCTCTGGCTTTGCAAACTGGTAGAGGAGCAGGAGACAGCTGGGCCTCAGAGCCAGGCATCATGGTGCATACTTGTAGTCCCAGCACTTGCAAAGCTGAGGCAGGAGGATTGTCAGGAGTTTGAGGTCATCGTAGGCTACATATTAAAAACCAGGATAGCCAGACCATTATTGCAAGGCCTTGTCTCAACAGAACTAAGAAGAGAGAGGCACAGTTGTGCGTGATTATAATCGCAGAGTCTGGAAGGTAGAGACAGGAAGATCAGAAGTTCAAGGCCAGCCCAAGCTACATAGCCAGTTCCGGGCTGGACTAAGTGAGACCCCTTCTCAAAAAAATAAAAAAAGCGTGGGGGTGGTGACAACAGTGCAGTGTGTGGCAGCACCTCAGAGGACAAGGGTGGTCAGTGGAGGCTTCCTGAAGGTCATCTAGGTAAGTAGGGCTATGCTAGTCTAAAGCATGGGAGGGAGCCAGGCGTGGTGGCACAGGCCTTTAGTTCCAGCACTTGGATGGCAGAGGCAGGCAGATCTTTATGAGTTTAAGGCCAACCTGATCTATGTAGTTCCTGGATAGCTAGGACTACACAGAGAGACCCTATCTCAAAACCACAACAAAAAAGCGTGGGAGGGAACAATGTGTCTGCAGGGCAAAAAAGGACATTCTAAATTTTAAGAACTGTTGAGTTCTAGCAGCCAGGCCTGGTGGTGCACGCCTTTAATCCCAGCACTGGGGAAACTGCAGAGGCAGGTGGATCTCTGTGACTTTGAGGCAGCCTGGTCTACATAATGAGTTACAAGCCAGCCATGATTATATAGAGAAGTCCTGTCCAAAAGAAGAAAAAAAAATTCAAGTACTTGCAGAAAATACAGAGTACATGCTGGGGAAGAGGACGGTTGTGGGCACAAGCAGAAGACAGTGTTAGTGTCAGGGAAATGTTCAAAGTTTATCCCATTTCACTTGCCAGCTTCCTCAACATAAGTGACTAATATGTTCAGTAAATAATGTAGCCCCAGTTTCCGGCCGTATAAAAATGGAGGTAACTGAAGTCAGGTGATGATTAGACACACCTTTAACACCAACGCTCTGAGGCAGAATCTGGTAGAGCCTGTGAGTTTGCAGCCGGGCTGGTGTGCCTAGAAAGTTCCTGTTTGAAAAGAGATCGAGAATCAAAATAAGTAAGTAAAAGAGCTGTAATTCTAGCTACCTGGGAGACTGAGGCAGGAGGATCAAAATTTGAAGGCCAGCCTGGGCAACATATAGAGACCATGTCTCAAAATGTAAGAAAGAGGGCTGGGAATGTAGCTCAGTGGTAGAGCACCTAATCTAGCCTGAGTGAGGGCCTGTGTTGAATTCCCAGAGCTACCAACATAAAAAATCTAAGTTCAAGGCCAGCTTGGGCTACATGGTGAGGCCCTGCTTCAAAATATTAAACAGAGGATATAAACGTGGGGGAAGCCGGGCGGTGGCGGTGGCGCACACCTTTAATCCCAGCACTCGGGAGGCAGAGGCAGGCAGATCTCTGTGAGTTCGAGGCCAGCCTGGTCTACAGAGGAGATTCAGGAAAGGCACAAAGCTACACAGAGAAACCCTGTATCGAAAAAAACCAAAAGTGGGGGGAAGGGGATAGACCTATGGGTTGTTGAGTATCTTGTGTTCAAGTGCCCAGACTTATGTGGCATAGATCTGTGGCTGAGTCAACCACTGATCTACTCATCTATAAGGCTGCACATACCTGCTTCCCAGTGAGCAGTGCGGCTTAGAAGAGCCCACACCCCTTGTGCTGTTTGGTGCATGAGCACCAGCAATATATAGTAGCTTTTATTCACCTTAACTCTAAAATGAAGGTGTGTCAGGGAGGCGTCCTTACAACCTAGAAATGGGAAGATGGGCTGAAACCAGAGTGACTCACAGGCTACAAAGGCAGAGAGCCAGCTGTGGCAAAGACACTCCTTCAAAGATGCCTTGTCCCAGTGGGTGGCTGGCATGGCGAACACCCACATTTGATCGAGATGGCCAGGATGTCATCCCAGGAGCATGATGGGAATGAACTGGCTACAAAGGCCTGGCCTGATCACTGGAGTTCTAGCCTGCCTGAGGAACTAGTAGGAATCAGAGGAAGATGGGCCCTGTGACATCAGCAAAGGCTCCTAGGAGCAGGATCAAAAACAGACTTCAGACTTCAATTTACACATGGTGGGGAGGGATTTTTGAGTTCTCCAGAGTCCAGTCAAATCTCTGTAAGACTCCTCGTCCATTACATGGGTCTTGATTCTCCGGGCACACTGAAAATGAACACCACAGCAAGATGCCCTGTGACTCCAAGGACCCAGGCAGACACCTGTGTCCCACCCTTCCATAGTGGACACCGTGCACTTCTATATTGTAGTTTATCTTGGTACTGGGAATGGAACCCAGGGCCTCCTACATGCCAAGTAAATATCTCCAGACTGCCTCTTCCCTCTTGTCTACGTGCCTCTCTCCCCTCTCTCCAGGGTCTCATGGAGCCCAAGCTGGTGACCTTGTATCCCAAGTGCTAGGTTTACAGGTGTGCACAGCCTCACACCTGACTTTCTCTTATCATTAGCACAAATACATTGTGACCAGACTGAAAATCAACTAGGAACAGCTGAAAACCTCACAGACAGACATTCCGTTTTAGTGTGTAGCTGTGGGCATTCCATCTCCCCATATTTACATGTAAATGCATATAATAAAACTACACAAAATAAATATTGTTCAATAGCTGGCAATATATATAAATGTTAGCCTGGAATGGTGGCTCAGCCATTAAGAGGGCTTCCTGCTCCCATAGAGGACCCAAATTTGATTCCCAGCACCCACATCTGGCAGCTCACAATCACCTGCAACTCCAGCTCCAGGAGATCCAATGCCCTCTTCTGGCTTCTGAAAACATGTACATGCAGGTGACATATACATTAACATTAAAAAAAAAAGTTGCTGGGAGTAGTAATGTGCCTTTAATACCTCTGAATTCAGGGCCAGCTCTCTCTGGTCTACAAAGCACAGAGTGAGTTCCAGGATGGCCAGAGCTACAGGGAGAAACCCAGTCTAGGGAAAAAAGAAAAGTCGAGAACTGTAGAGGCAAACAATTGACATTGAGAACTGTAGAGGAAAACAATTGACATCAACACACACACACACACACACACACACACACACACACACACAAAGAGCACACATGCATAGACATACACATAGAAATAAATAAAATGGCAATACAATAAATAAATGGGATTTAAAAAATAAATTTAACAAAATTGCATCACGTAAGTCAGTTGCAATCAGTTTGATCAAGTAATAGGCTACAAATACTTTTCCTGTCTGTAAACATCCACAGTATCATTCATAACACATTACACTCTTCCATAGTATGTATGTATACAAAATGTTGGAGGGTGAGATGTATGCAGATTTTCAGTGTTATGAAACTGCTATTGATAAACATGCCTATTTTTGCTATTGTTTCTGTTTTAAAGGGCTACAAATATCCTTATTTTAGCATTTATTTATTTATTTTCTTGGAGTGTGCGCAGGCCATGGTCTTCTACCAATGGGTCCCAGGAATGGAACTCAAGGCATCAGGCTTGGCTTCAGTCACCTTTAGCTGCTGAGCCATCTCACCAGCCCTTGAGTGTCTCAGGTTAGCCTTGAACTCACTAGTAACCCAAGCTAGCATGGAACTCTCAAGATCCTCCTGTATTAGCCAGGTGCACATTCTTCTACAGCCTTCTTTGTGCCAGGCTTTGACAGCACTTTATCATAACTAAGCCAGAATTTATAGCCAAGGTTGGGATTTCTGTGCCTGGTCTGGTTTATCTCTTTACCTAGGAGCCGGTGTCCCTCAGGATCTTCCCTGCCTCTGTCTCTGTCTCTCTTTCTCTCAGACAAGGTCTCATGTAACCCAGGCTAGTATCACACTTGCTGTATAGCTAAGGAGAGCCTTGAAATCCGATATCACCTCCCAAGTCCTTCCCCCATCACAAGCAGATTCCCACTATCATCCTTACATATTGCCTCCCAGAGAGAACCTGTCTGGGCAGATGCCCCGCCTTTTACTCTGACATCTTATTAACTAAAATAATTAATGCCATATCCTGGAGTTGCTGGGAAGAATGAAATCAGGTAACTAGCAACAGAAAACACAGGATATTGTATCTTGTAGATTGTAAAGGCTCTTTGAATGTCAGTAGATCCCAGTGAGGGCCCAAACTCAAGACATTACCATTTAGTCAAATACCCTGATTTACTCCAAGCGGAAGAGATTCTTCCATATTGACACGAGAGAGCAACTAGCTGTTTTCTATTCCAAGTGGCACATGCAGCCCTCTTCCCAGTGATTCAGAAGCCTCAAAGTGGTCTCCCTGAACTAAAATTTGAAGGTAGATATGTTTTAAGGTGATGATGGTGCACACCTTTAATCCCAGCACTCCAGGGGCAGAGGCAGGGGAATCTCTGAGTTTGAGGCCAGCCTAATCTATAGAGTGAGGTCCAGGACAGCCAGGGCTACATAGAGAAACCCTATTTCTCAAAAAAAAAAAAAAAAAAAAAAAAAATTGTGTGTGTGTGTGTGTGTGTGTGTGTGTGTGTGTGTGTGTGTGTGTGTGTATGGGAGGGGGAGAACCATGAATCCTCATTATTTCCCTGGGGGAGGAACATTTGTGTTTCCATCTCTGAGAGTCTGAGGGATCCTGTAAGCCAAGAAAAGGGATGAAGTGCAGTCCCACCCCCATCCCGATTCTTTCCACTACAGTGATTCTGTGGGGAGATTAACTGGCGCTTATTAAGACCCCTGTCTTTGGCCAGGCATGGTGGCATACACTTTTAATCCCAGCACTCAGGAGGCAGAAGCAGGAGAATCTCTGAATTCCAGGCCAGCTTGGTCTACAGAGTGAGTTCTAGAACAGCCAGGGCTGCACAAACAAACAAAAAGACCAGTGTCTTTCACTGGATGAGCCAATTGAACCTTTTAGAGGATATCACCAAGTTTGCAGTATCTAATATTCATAATATTCAGTTTTTATTATTTCCTTTTTTTTTTTTTTTTTTTTTTTTTTTTGGTTTGTTTGTTTGTTGAGACAGGATTCCTCTGTGTAACAGCCCTGGCTATCCAGGACCTCACTCTGTAGACCAGGCTGGCCTGAAAATCAGAGATCCACCTGCCTCTGCCTCCTGAGTGCTGGGATTAAAGTGCTGGGATTAACCAGCTCACATAGCTTGATACTTGGCTTTTAGTATCAGACCTCCCAACTAGCATCCAGCTGAAGAGCAGAAGGACCCCAGGAGTCCCACAGGGGCTGCAGAGAGCACAAACTGGTGCTGTGCTCCTGACCAGATGTGCTGCTTCAAACATCAGGAGAGCCGGGCGGTGGTGGCGCACGCCTTTAATCCCAGCACTCGGGAGGCAGAGCCAGGCGGATCTCTGTGAGTTCGAGGCCAGCCTGGGCTACCAAGTGAGTCCCAGGAAAGGCACAAAGCTACACAGAGAAACCCTGTCTCAAAAAACAAAAAAACAAAAAACAAAAACAAACATCAGGAGATAAAGGCCAAGTGTGAAGTGGTATACCTGTAACCCCGGCCCCTTGGGAATTGGAGGCAGGAGAATCAGTTCAAGGTCAAGGTCACCCTTAGCTACATGGTGAGTTTGGGGCCAGCCTGGGCTAAAAGAGGCCTTTTCCCCCCTCTCCCCTCCCCGGAACAAAAGAAAACTAAGAAAGCCAGATGTGGTAGTGTGGTGCATGTCTGAAATCCCAGTACTCAGGAGGTAGAGATGGGGAATTGGGAGTTTGAGGTCACCCTCAAGTACATAGTGAGTTTAAAGCTAGCTAGCCTGAGCTAATGTCACACCCCACCCCCCAGAAAAAAAGAGGAAGAAAAATTTGCCACAGAAAAGTTTCATAATAGCTATAAACAGGCGACAGCTAGCTTCCTTAAACATGAGAGATAAATAAGACCATGAGTATACAAATTATTATGCAAATTGATGCAAAGCCTGGGCAATAATTAGATAGTACAGATGAAGGGAAGTTTGGGCTGGAGAGATGGTTCAGTGGTTGAGAGCTCTTGCAGATCTTCCAGAGGACCTGGGTTCAATTCCCTGCACCTCCCTGTCTTGGTCTGTGACCCCAGTCACAGGGGATCCACTGCAAGCATATGGTACACAGACATACATGCAACCAAAACACTGTTCACATAAAGTAATAAAAACAAGTCTTTAAAAGTATATTTTAAAGTCGGGCGGTGGTGGCGCACACCTTTAATCCCAGCACTCGGGAGGCAGAGGCAGGCGGATCTCTATGAGTTTGAGACCAGCCTGGTCTCCAAAGCGAGTTCCAGGAAAGGTGCAAAGCTACACAGAGAAACCCTGTCTTGAAAAAAAACCAAAAAAAAAAAAAGTATATTTTAACTCAGAGAGCTGGGGGTGGTGGCGCACGCCTTTAATCCCAGCACTCTGGAGGCAGAGGCAGGTGGATCTCTGTGAGTTCAAGGTCAGCCTGGCTACAGAGTGAGTTCCAGGACAGCCAGGGCTACACAGAGAAGGCCTGCTTCTGGCGGGGTGGGGTGGGGAACCTAATAAATAAATAAAGTGAAAACAAGAGTAAAAAAAAAAATATTTAGGGGTTGGGGATTTAGCTCAGTGGTAGAGTGCTTGCCTAAAAGCACAAGGCCCTGGGTTCGGTCCTCAGCTCCAGAAAAAAAAAAAAAAAGCATATTTAAAAAGGGAAGTTTGGCCGGGTAGTGGTGGCGCACACCTTTAATCCCAGCACTTGGGAGGCAGAGCCAGGCGGATCTCTGTGAGTTCGAGGCCAGCCTGGGCTACCAAGTGAGTTCCAGGAAAGGCGCAAAGCTACACAGAGAAACCCTGTCTCGAAAAACCAAAAAAAAAAAAAAAAAGGGAAGTTTAATAGTTTCTACCTCCTGTTCCCCCCACCCTTTGGTTTTTTGAGACAGGTTTTCTCTGTGTAGCCCTGGGTCCTGGAACTTGTTCTGTAGACCAGGCTGGCCTTGAACTAACAGAGGTCTGCCTGCCTCTGCCTCCTGAGTGATGAGATTAAAGGCTTGTGTCACCACCGCCCGGCCTCTTTTTTTTTTTTAAAGTGAAGTTCTAGAATTTTTATTTTATTTTTTGTAACACTGGAATTGAACCTAGGACCTTGCACATGCTAGGCAAGAACCATGGGTTAGATCTTTAGGCCTCTTTTTGCTTAATATATATATAATGTGTATGTATGTGAACTGTATGTGTACAGTGCCCAAGCAGACCAGAAGAAGACACCAGATCCCCTGGAATTAGAGTAAGAAGTATTTATTAGAGTTAGAGCTGCCATGTGGGTGCTGGGAATCGAACCTGGGTCCTCTGCAAGAGCTATGAGTGCTCTTAACCACTGAGCCATCTCAGCTGTTGCCTTTCATTGTTAAGATTCTTTCGTTCTTCCCTATTTACTTCCATCCATGTACCAAGCAGGCCTGGCCCTGCTTAGCTTTGAGATCAGAGAAAATAGGATACATTCAGGGAGATATGGCCAGAGACACTGTGCTATCCTTTAAATTGAAACTTTATTTTTGATTTATCTCTTTTATCCCAGAGCTACCTTGGAGAATCCTCAATAACCGGTTCATAACATTCATTTCCAGTTGTAGCATTTTGGGAACAGGGAACATGGGTCAGATGACATCTGCATTTTCAGATTTATTAGGATTTTTTCCCTGTGGTGGAAAATAAGATCCCTGTTTAAAACTGTTTTTCAGCACCAGGAAACTTGTCTGGGTAACTTAAGGGTGGGAGCCAACAGCAGAGCTATCTAGAGGAAGAGGAAAGAAGAGAGAAATGGGAACAGGAAGTAAGTTTCTGAGAGGAACCGGTCCTGATAGCCAAGGGGCTGAAGCCACTGCTGTGCACCTGATGCATGCTGGGAGGTGGGATTCTAGCCTGCGGAGGTCAAGTTAGTTGCTTCCCAAGTCGTTCTCGCTAAAGAGTCCTTCCGTCTTCCTAAGTAAAGCAAGGATTTTTGTCTATTTGTTTTTTTGTGTTGGACAGTCAGTCTAAAGAGACCCAGTGTCAAAGCAAAAACAAACAAAACCCGAACAGTAGAAACAACAAAAACAGACCACAGTTCTCTTTAGCTTCAGCTGGCCTTGACTCACAGGGGGCCCAGGCCTGGACTTAAACTCAAAGCAATCCTCCTGCCTACCAAACCTAGCTTACTTTCATTTGAGAGAGCAGGTGAAACTTAGCCTCTCAGTCCTGTGGTTCCAGGACCGGTGGGGTGAGGTACTGGGTTCATCTCCTGGACCGTAAACAAACAAACAAACAAACAAACAAACAATAAATTATAAGGCCAGGGGCAAGGAGTCCCATTCTTGAGGCCAGCCTGGGCTACAAGAGACCCTATCTCAAACAAAAACAAAATACAAGGCAAAGGAAGGAGCCAAAAAAGGAAAAAAGAATAGCTTGGTAGTAGAAAATGTGATTATAAAAAGAGAATTTATATCTAAAGCATCCACAGGTCAGGCACGGTGATATATGCCTTTAATTCCAGCATGCTCTGGAGGGAGAAGTGGGTGGATTTCTGTGGGTTTGAGGTTAGCTGGGTCTACATAGGAAGTTCCAGGGAAGCCAGTGAGGGTTACATGGTGAGGCCTTGTCTCAAAGCAAACAGAACCAGTACAGCATAGGCACAGTAATCACTGGCGGCAGAGGCAGGAAGATCTTGGCAAGTTCAAGGGCAGTCAAGACTGCATAGTGGAACTGTCTCACAAAGAAAGAATTAAAAACCGCAAACAAAACACTAAAGATTCACACAGATAAGTCCTAGGCATTGTAAATGCTTTCTAGAGATCTGAAATCAGATTCTTCTTCTTCCTCTCTGTCTCTCTGTCTCTGTCTGTTTCTGTCTCTGTCTCTGTCTCTGTCTCTCTCTCATAGAATTTCACCCCGTGGCCCAAGCTGGCCTAGAACTCACAGCGATACTCCTGCTTCAGTCTCCTAATTGCTAGGATTGGATTATAGGTGTGAGCTACCATACCTGTGTCTCCAGAATGTTTACTGAATGACTTAAAGGAAATTCAGAAGGATAATCCTAAACACACAGCTTACTCAGGCTTACCATGATTTTCAAGGACAATGACTGTTTACTGAGCCTGTATGAAGGTGGCTTTGGGTACAGGGCTGGTCATGGACTCACAGACCGAGGGACAGGCTAAGGAGGACGACTTGCTGGGACTTTCGGGTGGCCCTGCTCGAAGTCTGCCCACGGGATGGTTCCGTCTCAGGTCCCCTGAGCTCTCTGCCAGCCCTGTCTCCTCCTCCCCCATCCTCCCCTCCCACCCTACAACCTCTTTATCTCTCTTCACAAAAAGCTCCATTCTCTTCTTGCACAATACACTTCCACAATAGACACTCTATTCCACCCAGAGCTTAAATCAGCAACCAAAAGGCTGGTTCCTCTTCCCACCCAGTTCTCCAAACATTTCTAAAGGAAGAGAAGTAATTGCATTGCGCAACATAACCTCCATTTGCCTGGCTGTTTCTCCTACAAACTGGAAGCTCCCTGAAGGCTCTGTGTGGGGCCTTTGCCTCGGACTGGAGAATGCAAAAGAAGCCTATGCCTTGTTTTCTAAATGTCCAAGCAACTGTTTCAGAATAATGTAATTATTCTGGCCATGAAGACAAAACTAGGTTAACCAGGAAAGTTCTGGAGGGGACAGATGTGCTTGTGAATCCCCTTGACTACTGTGACATAACATGTAGCACACACATGTGCAAACTCACCAAGCTTATCCATGGATTATGTGCAGCCTTTACATACCAGTTAGATATGTTTTAGCAAAGCTAGATAAGGGAGGGGAGAAATATGGTTTGTTTAAGGAAGAGAAAAAAATGTATACTCATTAAAGAAATTTGACAAATCCTCTCTAACCGATAGAACATAGAAACTAAAGGGCTGGAGAAATGGTTTGGCAGTTGAGAGCACTGGCTGCTCTCGCGGAGGACCCAGGTTCAGTTCTCTGGGGATCTGGAAGATCCGAATTCAGAGGACACCTGCGTTCATGTGCGCACGCGCGCACGCACACACACACACACACAATTACAAGTAAATTATCTTTAAAAATAAAAATAAATTAACACCTATAATCCCAACAAATAGAAATAGCTGACAACTTTTTAAAAAGTATACTTCTTTATTTATCTTATGTATGTGTGTGTGGGCACAGGTGTGGTGGAGGTGTGAGGGCAGGGCCATTCTCTCCTTTCACAGTGTGAATTCTGGGGTGGAGCAAAGTGAGGTTTGGTAGCAGGAGCTCTTACACTCTGAGCCACGGGGCCACAGAGATGGGAAAATCATGTGTGGTTTGGATGAGAAAGGTCCTCACAGGCTCCTATGTTTGAATACTTAGTTCCCAGTTGGTGGAACTGTTTGGGAAGCATTAGAAGGTGTGAACTTCTAGGAGGAGGGGTGTCATAGGGGGTGGGTTTGAGGTTTCAAAAGCCTATGTAATTCCCAATTAGTTCTCTCTGCCTCAAGCTTACGTATCAAGATGAGAATTCTCAACCACTGACCTACCCCACGCCTGCCTGCCTGCTGCCATGTTCCCTACCATAATGGTTGTGGACTCTAACCCTCTAAAACCAAACTGTAGGCCCCAAATTAACTTTTATAAATTGCCTTGGTCATAGTATCTTTTTGTTTGTTTGTTTGTTTGTTTTGGTTTTTTCGAGACAGGGTTTCTCTGTGTAGCTTTGGTGCTTTTCCTGGAAACTGACTCTGTAGCCCAGGTTGGCCTCGAACTCACAGAGATCCGCCTGGCTCTGCCTCCTGAGTGCTGGGATTAAAGGCGTGCGCCGCCGCCGCCGCCGCCGCCGCCGCCGCCTCCGCCGCCGCCACCACCACCACCCAGCTGTTCATAGTATCTTATCATAGCAATAAAAAAGTCAATAAGACAAAACATCTTGTAGTTGGACTTTCCTTTGGGCCACCAGCTCACAAATAATAACATGGAGGGTTATTAATTATGAAAGCTTGGCCTTAGCTTAGGCTTTTTCCCAACTAGCTCTTATAATTTAAATTAACCCGTTTCTATTAATCTCCGTTCTGCCACGTGGCTTGGTTACTTCTCTATACCGTATGTCTGACTTCTTAAGTGTCTTGTTGGCATCTCTCGAGAGCCTAGGTTCATCCTGAGTTCATCTCTCTGCCCAGAAGTCCCACCCAGTCTCTCCTGCCTACCTATTGGCCATTCAGCTCTTTATTAAACCAGTCACAGTGACACATTTTCACACAGTGTACACCAATATTCTGCAACAACATTTATTTTAAAAAATAATTTTGTATTATATGTGTTTATTTATTTTCAGGGGAGACCCATGTACCAAAGCCTGCATGTGGAGGTCAGAGGACAACTTTCTCTGAGGAGTCTGTTCTCTCCTTCCAATGAATGGATCTCAGAAATGGAACTTTGGTTAAATCTGGGCATGGCAGCAAACGCCTTCATGTATTAGCTATCTTGTAGTGTCCCCTCTTTTGTTCTGGGGACAGGGTTTCCCTGTGGAGCCTAGGCCGGTATCAAATTCATGAGATCCTCCTGGCTTAAAGTTATCATGATCAGAAGTAATGACTCTTCCCCCCGCCCCCCAGACTGGCCTCATCACAGAGATCCACCTGCCTCTGCCTCCCGAGTGCTGGGATTAAAGGTATGCGCCATCATGCCTAGTGGAAATAAACTTTTTAACATACATTTTCCAGGTATTTTATGTGCATTTTTCTGGATAAAAATGAATGTATACACAAAGTATTACAAAAATGGAATTCTGATTCATGTATAATGTGCTATCTTACTCAGGGTGTTACAAACATCCCCACTGTTAAGTATTTTTCAAAAACTCGGTGGTTAAGACGTGTGGCTCAACGGTAGAGGATTTGCACAGCACGCTCAAACTGTGGAGTATCAGGTTCTTTTATCCTGGTGTGCTGCAGGCCTCGGATCCTAGCTATCAGGGAGGCTGAGGCAGGAACGAAGACAGCCTGGGATGTAGAGGGAGCTCAGGGACCTCTGGAGTAAGCTGGCATGACAGCATCTCAGGATTTCAAAGCAAGGGGCTGGAGAGCCGATGCAGTGGAGAAGAGTGCTTGCTCTTACAGAGGACCAGAATTCAACTCCCAGCACCCATGCTGGGCAGCTCACAACTGCCTGGAACTCCAGTTCCAGTGGATCTGACGTCTTCTCGTTGCCTCCCAAGACATCTGCACACATGTGGTACACACACAGACACTCACACATACACACATAAAACAAAATCTTTAAAAACAAACAAAATGCGAAAAGAAAGTGATGAAGAAATGCCTCCGTGGTTAAGAGCACTGGCTGCTCTTTTGAGGAGGCAGGTTCGATTCCCAGCACCCACATGGCAGTTCACAACTACTTCTAACTCTAATCCCAGGGGATCTGGTGTCTTTTTCTGGCCTGCTTGGGCACTGTACACACATGGTTCACAGATATACAGACACCCACACATACATACACATAAGATAAATATATTTTTAAAGCAAAAAGAGGGCTGAGGATCTAACCCAGTGTTAGGGTTCTTGCCTAGCATATGCAAGGTCCTAGGTTCAATTCCATCTGTTCACAACCATCTGTAACTCTAGTTCCAGCCTTCTTATCTCTTTGTGCACCAGGCACGCTTGTAGTGCACATACACACACACAGGTAAAACATCCATCCATCCAGGAATGCATGTAGTACACATAAATACATGCAGACCAAAAAAAATCCATACATAAAATTACACACACACACTATAATATATATACATATATATACACATACGTATATACACACACATACATACGTATATACATACACACATACATACTTATATACACACAACACACACATATGTATGTATATGTGAGGGTCTGGAGAAGTGGCTCAGCAGTTAACAATTTTGTTTTTTTTTCCCCCGGAGCTGAGGACTGAACCCAGGGCCTTGCACTTGCTAGGCAAGCGCTCTACCACTGAGCTAAATCCCCAACCCCCCAGTTAACAAGTTTTTAACAGTTAATAACAGGGCCTCTTTTGGGGGCCCTGGGATCAGTTCTCAGTGCTCACATGATAACTTCAGTTCTTGGGGATCCAATGCCCTCTGCTGGCTTCTCTAGGGAACTACATGCATACAGAGCACAGACATAGACACAGCCCAAACATCCATAGTACAAATAAAAACAAACCACATTTAAAAAACAGTTTTTGTGGGTCAGTGAGATGACTCAGTGGGTAAAGGCACTTGGCATGAAAAGCTAGGGCCTGAGTTTGATTCTTAGGACTCATGTAAAGGTGGAAAGAGAAAATGGATTCCACAAAGTTGTCCTTTGACCTCCACACTGGTCACACACACACACACACACACACACACACACACACACACACACACACACACACACTTTTTTATTGCTATTATTATTTAAATAAAAAATGAGTTGCTTGGTGGTGGCCCACACCTTTAATCCCAGCACTCAGGAGGTAGAGGCAGGTGGATCTTTAGTTTGAGACCAGTCTGGCCTACAGACTGAGTTCCAGACCAGCCAGATATACACAGAGACACTCTTATCTTGAAAGATAAAAATAAAATGACTCACCCGGGCAGTGGTGGCACACGCCTTTAATCCCAGCACTTGGGAGGCAGAGCCAGGCGAATCTTTGTGAGTTCGAGGCCAGCCTGGTCTACAGAGTGAGATCCGTGACAGGCGCAAAGCTACATAGAGAAAACCTGTCTCGGAAAAAAGACCCACATGATGACTAGCAACCATCTTTAACTACATTTCCAGAAGACCCAACACCCTCTTCTGACCCTCATGGGCACTGCATGCTTGTGGGTGCACAGACATGCAAGCATGCAAAACACCGGTACACACATAAAATTAAAAAAAAAGTTTTTTTAAAGAGTCAAGGCTAACTAACCTTGATTACATAGAGTTTGAGGCCAACCTGGGTCCCATGAGGCCTTGACTCAAAAAAAAAACAAAAAAAAAACAAAAAAAAACAAACAACAACAGAAAATAAATTTATTAAAAAATAAATAGGGCTGGGCGGTGGTGGTGCACGCCTTTAATCCCAGCACTGGAGCCAGGCGGATCTCTGTGAGTTCGAGGCCAGCCTGGTCTATAGAGCGAGATCCAAGAAAGGGGCAAAGCTACACAGAGAAACCCTGTCTAGAAAGATCAAAATAAATAAATAAAAAATAAATAGGAAGCCGGGCAGTGGTGGCGCACGCCTTTAATCCCAGCACTCGGGAGGCAGAGGCAGGTGGATCTCTATGAGTTTGAGGCCAGCCTGGGCTACAAAGCTACACAGAGAAACCTTGTCTCAAAATAAACAAAGAAAGAAAGAGAAAAGAAAAGAAAAGAAAAAGAAAAAGAAAGAAAGCTGAAGCCGGGCGGTGGTGGCGCACGCCTTTAATCCCAGCACTCGGGAGGCAGAGCCAGGCGGATCTCTGTAAGTTCGAGGCCAGCCTGGGCTACCAAGTGAGTTCCAGGAAAGGCGCAAAGCTACACAGAGAAACCCTGTCTCGAAAAACCAAAAAAAAAAAAAAAAAGAAAAAAAAAAAGAAAGAAAGCTGAGAGCAATGGCCCATGTGGTTATCCCAGCCCTTGAGAGGCAGAGGCAGAAGGATCACAAGTTCAAGGCCAGCTTGGTCAACTTCAGATCCTGTTTCAAAACAAGAGGAGGAGGAGGAGGAAGAAGGAAAGAAAATAGAAAATAGGGTAGAATTAACACCCTTGTCCTTGGGCTGTTTTATTTCTGTAAAGACAAAGTCTAATTAACACAGGACTTCAGAGAAAGGGCTAGATAGAATAACAAAGAGAAAGATATTAGAAATTTAAAAGAAGTCTAGCTTTGATGGTACACATCTGTAATCCCACAACTCAGGAGGGCGAGGCAGGAGAATTTCAAGTTCAAGGCCAGCCTGGGCTACACTAGGAGAGCCTGTTTCAAAATAAAATAAAAATAAGAAGTATTGTGCTTTGGATCAGAAATGTCTCCTGCAGGCTCACATGTCAGAACCCTTGCACCAGCTAGCAGCACAGTTCGGAGAGACTGAGCCTGGCTGGCGGAAGTGGGTCACCGGGAGTGGTTCTCTGAGTTGCAGCCAGGCCCAGCTTCAGCTTCCATTCTCTCTGCTTCCTGAGCTGTCAAGATGTGTGACATGCTACGACTGTCCCCACACACTGCTACCTCAGCAGAGCTGTCTCCCCTGCCTTCCTGGACATGGTGGACTAAGCATCCGGGACCAGAAACCCAAGCCAATCCCCCCTCCCCCCGGGTGCTTCTGTCGGGTGCAGGAGAAAAGGACCAACACAAAACACCATCAGGCAAAGGTGCCGACTAATCTTAGGACCTCTGTGAAATAATTTCCTGGACACCGTAATAGAGAAGTTTTTATGTTGCACAGAGCCCAAAAAAGGAGATTAAGATCACCTCCCTCCGACTCCGCCCTTGTGCTCCCCGGGCAAGAGGCCTCCCCACCTGCCCCACAAAGCCCCCTCTATCCGGAGTTCTCCTCCGAAGCGTCTCCCAGCACTGATGCGCTGCACACGCTTCTTCACTCAGTTCCTTTTCTAACCGTGAGATTATGAACTTCTGAGAAATGGTTTTCTTCTTAAAGTTTAAACACTTTTTAAAACTGTGAGATTATTCTCTAGTCATTGTAAGAAAGTCGTTTGCTGGCTGCTGTGTTTCCCTACTATCCAGAGCTGTGGGGTTCCGGGACAGAATGAAAGTTTAGGGCTGCCAGAGCTCAGAGGCAGAGCACCCCCAGTTCTGCAAACACGCACTTTTTTGCTTTGGGGAATGAATCGAGGAAGAGTTCAAAAAAGGTGTTAGGAACACTGAGGCATGATCAAGGAAACCCCAGACACGGGCATCTGGCTTCCACATGCAAATGCACACACAGGCAAATGCACCTGTATGCAGCCATGCACACACCCACAGGAAAGGTACGTATGCCTTGTATACATACATCAACACACCCAAAGCTGGGAGTGGTGGCGGGCACCTGTAATCCCGGCACTGGATAAAGGCAGGTGGATCCGAAGTTCAAGGTCAATTTAGGGTACATAGAGAGTTCAAGGCCAACCTGAGCTCCCTGAGAGCCTGGTAAAAATTAAACGGATTAATGAATGCTAGTAGAGGAGAAGAGCATGCATTTAGCATGTGAGAAGCCACCGGTTTGGTCTCCAGAACCCATGCCCCCCACACGAAGGTAGCTCCAGACTTGACATTGATATGAATATTAATATGTGATGGAGGCACCAGGATGGGGACAGAAGTGTTCTATTTGGGGCTGTCAGGCATGCTGACACACACCTGTATCTACTCAGGAGGCTGAGGGAAGCAAGTCCTTTGAGTTCACAGGTTCGTGCCAGTCTGGGCACTAGAGAACCCCATTTCCACATGAAATGAAGACACTCCATCCGCTTTTTTTTTTCCTCCTTTGGAGACAAGGTCTCAAGTAGTCCAGCCTGGCCTCGAAGGTGCTATGTAGTTGGGAATGACTTTGAACTTCTGATTCTCCTGCCTGTTGTAAAACGGTGGGAGAGAGACCTTGGTGAGATGGAGCCCAGAAGCCCCATGGTGGGTGCAAATATGGCCGGCGGCCAAAGGGGGCAGGGTGGAAAGTCACCTACACCATGCAGATGCGGCACCCAGGTGGAAAATAAATTGCCTTCAATACATATTTTTGGGTGTGTGTGTGTGTGTGTGTGTGTGTGTGTGTGTGTGTGTGGTGCCCCAAGATGCCGGAAGAGGGGATTGGATCCTCTGGATCTGGAGTTACGATTATGAGTCACCTTACATGGGTTCTAGACACCCAACTTGGGTCTTCTTCAAGAGCAGCAAGTGCTCTTAACTGCTGAGCCATCTCTCTGTCTCCATCTATGAGATATTATTATTATTAATATTTTTTTAGATTTATTTATTTATTGTGTATACAGTGTTCTGCTTGCATGTGTCCCTGCAGGCCAGAAGACAGCAACAGACCTCATTATAGGTGGTTGTGAGCCACCATGTGGGTGCTGGGAATTGAACTCAGGACCTTTGGAAGAGCAGTCAGTGCTCTTTTTTTTTTTTTTTTTTAAAGATTTATTTATTTATTATGTATACAGTATTCTGCCTACATGTAGGCTTGCAGGCCAGAAGAGGGCACCAGATCTCATTACGGATGGTTATGAGCCACCATGTGGTTGCTGGGAATTGAACTCAGGACCTCTGGAAGAACAGCCAGTGCTCTTAACCTCTGAGCCATCTCTCCAGCCCATCAGATATTATTAAACCAAGAAAGCACGAGCCAGGTGTGGTGGCGCAGCACTCTAGGGACTGTGGCAGGGGAGTTCAAGGTTGGCTTGGGGCTTCCTAAGGCCTGTCTAAAAGGAAAGGAAAGGAAAACAGAAATACAGTATTCTCATAAAAATTAAAAATACGTTGGGAGCCGGGTGGAGGTGGTACATGCCTTAATCCCATCACTCGGGAGGCAGAGCCAGGTGGATCTCTGTGAGTCTACAGAGCGAGATCCAGGACAGGCTCCAAAACTACACAGAGAAACTTTGTCTTGAAAAACCTGTGTGTGTGTGTGTGTGTGTGTGTGTGTGTGTGTGTGTGTGTGTGTGTGTGATGATGGCATATACCTATAGTCCTAGCACTAGGAAATGGAGACAGAAGGTTCAGGAGTTTAAGACCAATCTTGGCTACGTGATATCCTATCTCAAAAGTCTGAAAAGAGGGAGGAGGAAGAAGAAAGAGGAGGAAGGAGGAGAATAAGAAGAGGAGGTGTCGGAGGTTATCTGGGTGTGGTAATGCATGCCTATAACCTCAGCACTTGGTGGGTAGAGACAGGAAGACAAGGACTTGCAGGCCACCCTCAACTACATATGAATTTGAGACCATCCTGGGCTACATGAAACACTCTCTTAAAATTCCAAAAGAAGCCCAGCGGTGGTGGCCCACACCTTTAATCTCAGCACTCAGGAGGCAGAAGCAGGTGGATCTCTGAGTTCAAGGCCAGCTTGGTCTACAGAGCGAGTTCCAGGACAGCCAGGGCTACACAGAGAAACCCTGTCTGGAGGGGTAGGGGCGAGGGAGCCCCAAAGAAAAAAATGACAAGATAAGCAGAAAGTCAGACTACTTTAAATATTTCTACAGCTATTTTTCTATTAAATGATTAGATGCAGGCTACACATTATATATAGATGGTCCTACAGCAGAGGGGAAGGGCAAGGGACAGTAACAGAGGGAGTCCCCTGCCCAAAACCTCTAAGGAGAGAAGCCTAATGCAGTCTGATTGGCCCCCTGCTGTGGTGGGTTGTCTTGTCACCCACCCCTCACTTCCCTAGCCTTTCTGTGACAGGAGTGTACTGGGGAACTGAGGCAGAACAGGGTTCCTTATCCAGCATCCCCACACAGGTGTCCCTCCTGGGAAGAGATCGACTTCGTAGCTTCCTTGAGACCACAGAAGAAATGAAGGCAGATGATTCATGGGATTCATTTCCTTAGTAGTCGTTCATTCATTCATTCATCTCGTGTACCTCATCTCAAACTGGCCTCATATTCACTGCTTAGCCTTGGCTGACCTTAAACCTCCGGAGTGCTGGGATTATGGGTGTGTACCACAGAGTATGGCTGACAAATGAGATTTTTAAAAATTACATTTTGTGTGTGTGTGTGTGTGTGTGTATGTGTGGTGTGTGTGTGTGTGTGTGTGTGTGTAAAAATATCAGGGCACACAAGCACCACAGGGTGTGTGTACAAATATCAGGAGTCATTCTCTCTTTCCACCTGTGGGTCCCAGGGATCTAAGTGAGGTTGTCAGTAAACACCTCTACCTGCTGAGCCCCCTCGCCAGCCTGACAAGCGGGCTCTAACGTGCTGGCGGTGCAGCGGAACCCCTGGAGACTGGCACCTTCCCTCAGGCTGCGCAGATCCCTACTGTTTGCTCACACAGAGCGAACAGACTGCAGAAGGCTTAGCCCTCAGTTTCCAGACACCTGGGACTTAAACCCCAGATCCGCCTACGACCTGCTACATGGAAACCATGGAGCCTCTCTGAATTCTGTTTCTCTTTCTTTTTTTTTTTTTTTTTTTGGTTTTTCGAGACAGGGTTTCTCTGTGTAGCTTTGCGCCTTTCCTGGAACTCACTTGGCAGTCCAGGCTGGCCTCGAACTCACAGAGATCCGCCTGGCTCTGCCTCCTGAGTGCTGGGATTAAAGGCGTGCGCCACCACTGCCCGGCTCTGTTTCTCTTTCTAAAGGTCTGTTTAGGAGGGCTGCTACAGTTAGGGCTTAGGCACCACACAAGGCTTGCTTCCGGATGGGAGCGGGCCTTCTCCAGTGGCTCCACTCAGCAGCGGCTAAGCGCTCACGGGGTTTGAATTGTGTGGCTCGTGGCTGCTGGCCCACGCCACCTGTACACTGTCCTGATGAGTCACTTGTGTAAAATAGAGCTCCCCACGCCCTGCCAGCTTGCACACCAAGCCTGCCGCACATTGGGCTTCATCCAATAGTACCAATGTCCATCGTGAACCAACTGAAAACCTGACATTCCCTCTCCTCCACCTCCATGCTCTAAAGCATCCAGGACTAATTAGGGTTTCCCCCTTGAATCTAGAGCCCAAGCAATGCTCACTCTGCTTTCAGCCATGTCCAGCCCGTGTGGTGATATTTTATTTGTGCTACAATGTGATATTTTATTTGTATGTTAATAAATAAAGTTTGCCTGGAGATCAGAGGTCATAGCCAGCCACAAAGAGAAGTCAGGTGGTGGTAGCACAGGCCTGACTAATCTGATCACATGGCAGACTACCGAACAGAATCTCTGTTCAAGGACACAAGCCTTTAATCCCAGTACCAACCATAAAGACCTGGAGGTCTGTATAGACAGGCAGTGAGGAAGAAGTGAGGTGCTGGGTTAAGAGCTAATGAGAAGGCAGAACAGCAGGGCAATAAAGGGTCAGGTTAGACAGGAAGAAGTTCTCTTGGGAAGCTAAGGCAACGCGGTGAGCTAAGGTTAGTTAGTTGGTGGCTATTGCTGTGATCTCTGCGGCTTGCACCCCTGTATCTGGCTCTGTGTTCCTTATTTAATAAGACTGTTTAGAAATTCGTCTCCAAGCCCGCATCATCTCCCTCCCCTCTAACAGACTGGACCGACTTTAAGTGTGTGCTCTGAACTCCTCAGACCACCGTCTTTGTTTTTGACAGTTTCAAGTAGTCCAGGCTGGACTTGAACTTCTGATCCTCCTGTCTCCATCACCCAAGTATTGGGATTACAGGCGTGGGCCATCACGACCCATTTACTTGGTTCTGGGGAGTGTGCATGCTAGGCAAACAATCCACCAACTGAATCACTCTGAGCCCTAGACCTGTGCTCTTGAAAATGTTCTCCTAGGGTTCAGCGGGTGCAGTGGGGCTCAGCGGGTGCAGTGGGGCTCAGCGGGTGCAGTGGGACTCAGCGGGTACAGTGGGGCTCAGCGGGTGCAGTGGGGCTCAGCGGGTGCAGTGGGGCTCAGCGGGTACAGTGGGGCTCAGCGGGTGCAGTGGGGCTCAGCGGGTGCAGTGGGGCTCAGCGGGTGCAGTGGGCTCAGCGGGTGCGGTGGGCTCAGCGGGTGCAGTGGGGCTCAGCGGGTGCGGTGGGCTCAGCGGGTGCGGTGGGGCTCAGCAGGTACGGTGGGGCTCAGCAGGTACGGTAGGGCTCAGCAGGTACGGTGGGGCTCAGCGGGTGCGGTGGGGCTCAGCGGGTGCGGTGGGGCTCAGCGGGAGCAGTGGAGCTCAGCGGGTGTGGTGGGTGCGGTGGGGCTCAGCGGGTACAGTGGGGCTCAGTGGGTTTGGTGGGTGCGGTGGGGCTCAGCGGGAGCAGTGGAGCTCAGCGGGTGTGGTGGGTGCGGTGGGGCTCAGCCGGTACAGTGGAGCTCAGCGGGTGTGGTGGGTGCGGTGGGGCTCAGCAGGTACAGTGGAGCTCAGCGGGTGTGGTGGGTGCGGTGGGGCTCAGCGGGTGCAGTGGGGCTCAGCCGGTGCAGTGGTGCTCAGCGGGCTCAGCGGGTGCGGGGTGCGGTGGTGCTCAGCGGGTGCGGTGGGGCTCAGCGGGTGCAGTGGGTGCGGTGGGGCTCAGCGGGTACAGTGGGTGCAGTGGTGCTCAGCAGGTGCAGTAGGGCTCAGCGGGTGCGGTGGGTGCAGTGGGGCTCAGCGGGTGCAGTAGGGCTCAGCGGGTGCGGTGGGTGCAGTGGGGCTCAGCGGGTGCAGTGGGTACAGTGGGGCTCAGCGGGTGCGGTGGGGCTCAGTGGGTGCAGTGGGTGCAGTGGGGCTCAGCGGGAGCAGTGGGGCTCAGTGGGTGCGGTGGGTGCAGTGGGGCTCAGCGGGAGCAGTGGGGCTCAGCGGGTGCGGTGGGGCTCAGTGGGTGCAGTGCCCGCTGTACAAGCAGATAGCAGTGCTTCAGCTCCCCAGTGCCCATGGAAATGCTGGGTGAGGTGCTGCTTCTCTGGACCTCCAGGAGTGGGGATTGGGGTAAGGATAGGTTTCCAGGGCTGTCCCAAACTGAGAGTTCCAGCTTCAGCCAGAGACTGAAGGTGGACAATGATAGAGGAAGATAAGATACCCAAAGTTAACCTGTGGTCTCCACAGGTGCACATGCAGATGAGTGTGTGAGTGCACACACTCGTGGACAAGGACCATGGACACACGCACACAAATAAACATATTTTCTCATGTCACTTCTCAGTCTCTTGGCTCAGAGCAAGTATAAAATTAGGTCTATCAGATTAAAGCCCCTTCCTCCACGTTTTTTTCTTTTTTAGAGCAATGGACAATCACCCAGGGCCTTGAACATGGTAGGCAAGTGTTCTACTGTTGAATTAATATCCTCAGCCCCCCCCCTTTTGACTTTTTTGAGACAGGGTTTCTCTGTGTAGCTTTGGCACCTTCCCTGGAACTCACTCTGTAGCCCAGGCTGGCTTCGAACTCAGAGATCCGCCTGCCTCTGCCTCCCGAGTGCTGGGATTAAAGGCCTGCGCCACCATCGCCCGGCCCCACCTCCCTTTTTGATTGTATTTGATTTTTGTTTTTGAGACAGGGTCTTACTCTGTAGTTCAAACCAGCCTGAACTGGCTGTGCAGACCAGGCTGGCCTCAAACTCTTTGTTAATCCCCTCTGCTCTGTCTCTGGAGTATGGGAAGATGTAAGGATTATGTCCTTAATCACGTCACAAGCCTGCGACAGTGTCCCAGCCTAAAAAGTGGGTGGGACCTCTGTGCTCTCTTTCCACACTCTCCTTCAGTACTTTCCTTCTTCTGCTCGGTCTCTCTCTCTCTCTCTCTCTCTCTCTCTCTCTCTCTCCCAATAAAGCTCTAGAAAGGTAACCATGGCTTGTGACTCTTCCGTCACCAATACATCCAGCACTCTCCTCCATAGGCATGGCCGCCACTTAACCAACAGATGGACTGGTGTGTGTTGCCATGTCCTGCCAGGCTTTGTTTGTGTCATGAGTTTTCTGTTTATTTGTTTTGTTTTGCAATAGGGTCTCACTTTCTTGGTCTGGAACTCTCCAGGCTGCCCTGCAACTCACAGACATTCACTTGCCCTTGTCTCCAAGCGCAGGGTTTAGAGGTGTGCACTATCATGCTTGGCCGGCTTGAAACAGGGTCTCACCGGCAGCCCTGGCGCACCTGGTCACCTGGTGCCCACCAGACAACCCACCTGGTCTCAAACTCCTCCAAGTGCACCATGCCCACCAGACCTTGTTTTGTTTTGTTTAAGACAGAGTTTACTTTGTAGCTTGGGCTAACCTGCAACTCCCTGTTTTGCCCAAACAGGCCTTGAATTTTTTTTTCCTAGACAGGGTTTCTCTGTGTAACAGCCCTAGCTGTCCTGGAACTCACTTTGTAGACCAGGCTGGCCTTGAACTCAGAATTCTGCTTCTGCCTCTCAGGTGCTGGAATTAAAGGCCTGTGTTACCACATTTTTTTTTCAATGACCTTTTCTTTAAAAGAAAAAAAAATTGCTGGGCGGTGGTGGCACACGCCTTTAATCCCAGCATTCCGGAGGCAGAGGCAGTCGGATCTCTGTGAGTTTCAGGCCAGCCTGGTCTCCAGAGTGAGTTCCAGGAAAGGCGCCAAAGCTACACAGAGAAACCCTGCCTCGGAAAAAAAACAAAAAACAAAAAACAAACAAACAAAAAAAAACCAAAAAAGAAAAAAAAGAAAAGAAAAAGAAAGAAAGAAGCCGGGCGGTGGTGGCGCACGCCTTTAATCCCAGCACTCGGGAGGCAGAGACAGGCGGATCTCTGTGAGTTCGAGGCCAGCCTGGGCTACCAAGTGAGTTCCAGGAAAGGCGCAAAGCTACACAGAGAAACCCTGTCTCGAAAAACCAAAAAAAAAAAAAAAAAAAAAGAACTGCCAAGTCACCTCTCCAGCTCCCCCCCACCTCCCCTTGTGTTTAGAGACAGGCTTTCTCTGTGTAGTTTTGGTGCCTGTCCTAGATCTCACTCTGTAGACCAGGCTGGCCTTGAACTCACAGAGATCCACTTGGCTCTGCTTCCAGAGTGCTGGGATTAAAAGTGTGCGCCACCACACACGGCTTCAGCTCCTTTTTTAATGGTCTTAATGTGTAGTCCAGGTTAGCCTGGAACTCATTCTGAGCCCAGGCAGGCTACAGACTCACCAGAAGAGCCTGGAACTCCTGATCCGCCTGCCTGTAACTCCCACGTGCTGGGATTATAGGAGCGTACTACCATGCCTAGTGTGATCAAGCCTTTATCGTGAGAGCCTTGTGGGGACACTCAACATTGAAAGTGTTCTTGGGAGGCTGAAGCAGAAGGATCAAGAGTTCGGGGCCAGGCTGAGCTACCCATAAACACACAAATCCAAACTGAGGCAGTTACTGCGACGTAGGGGTGCATGAGTTTGGATGTCTTTTACAGCAGGAGAGCATCACAGCTGTGACTCTTTCCTCGGGCAGACACAGGCCATTCCTTGGAGAACAAGCCCTACGCATCCTCCTGATTCATGACTTATGAAGCTTTCCTTGACCCCGGCCCCTCTCCTGCCACCTCTTAAACCACTCTTGGCTCAGGAGCTGTGGGACAGCCTCCTGCTCTCCTTGCCCTTCCATGGATCCCATTTGTGGGTCACAATAGGAGTCGTGGTACCGTTGCAAAGAGTCACGTCTTCTTTGTGCACCTACAAAGAGAAGATACAAGGAACGTTCTGGATTCATCTCCACCTAGAGAAAGCAAAACCACAACATAGGAAGGGAAATTATGCAAAACAGAGAGCCCCATTGTCAAACTTGGAGACCCTGGAAAGGCTTCGAAGCCCCCTCCGGGTCCCCGACGGAGCCTCCATCTGCCAGTCCGTGCTCATTAATTAAGCCTTCTTTCTCTCAAGCACCAGCGCTCCAAACACACAGACAGTAGCTTTCTGAGGTGCCATCTAACCTTGTACATTTGGATTTCTAGTTTTCATCGCAAATATCTAGTATCTTCACTACATTACAGGTGAAATAATAAGTATTTCTTTAGGCTAGCCTGGGATATTTACAGTGACTCACACACACACACACACACACACACACACACACACACACACACACACAGGTAAAAATGTACTGACTTCCAAACAGATTAATAAATGAACTTTTGAGCATACCTGTCCTGGAAGCTGTTTGCCTCTTTGCTTTTAATCCCAAATGGAGTTTTTCCCCAGTTTACCTGTCTTCCTCCACCCTTTCTTTGTTCCTTCCTCCCTCCCTGATTCTTACCTTCCTTCTTTCATGCCCCATGTTCCATCCATCCTGCTGCTTTGGGCGTGTGTATGGTGCAGGGAGCAGGGTGAGAGAGAATCGAACCCAAGACCCCACGTATGCCACGTGAGCATTCTGCCACCGACCTACATCCCCAGCCCTCCTTCCACTTTTTATTTTGAGATAGGATCTTGATCAATCTGCCTCAGGCTCTCAGGTCATCTGAGTTACAGGCCTGCTTCACCAAGCCTGGCCGACCCTGCTTCTTGGAATGTATCCCACTAATGTCTGAGAATATTCCTCCTCATTCTACCCATGTCTGTGAGGCTGGTGCTGCTGACCCACCCACAGGTACTCAGGCCAGTAAAGGAGCTCACCTTTCCTTTCCTTTCCTTTCTTCTTCTTCTTCTTCTTCTTCTTCTTCTTCTTCTTCTTCTTCTTCTTCTTCTTCTTCTTCTTCTCCTCCTCCTCCTCCTCCTCCTCCTCCTCCTCCTCCTCCTCCTCCTCTCTCTCTCTCTCTCTCCTCTCTCTCTCTCTCTCTCTCTCTCTCTCTCTCTCTCTCTCTCTCTCTCTCTCGCTCTCCTTTTTTTGAGACAGGATCTCATGTAGCCCCGACTGGTCTCAAACCATGTAGACGACTTTGAATGCGTCTGACCCTCCCAAGTGCTGGGATCACACGCACATGCTAACACATCTGGCTGACATCACGTTTTCCTGGTCCATATTGAGCCATCCGAGCCCATGAGACTCAGTTAACTCATTGGAAACACATGTTCCTGAAGGGCTCTGGCAGGCCCGAGCATGTCAAACAAACATGTCGCCTTTTTCCCTTCTCCCCATCCCTCTGCCTTGGTAAGAACTGTTAGATTACACTCCTAAAGCTAGCCACCAAGGTCTATGCCCTTATTTGGCTGCTTCCTCCTCCTGAGGCTGGCCATCAAGGTCCAGCTGTCAAAGTGTTGAAGTCCAGCAATCAAAGGCCCCCTTTTGGCTTCCCTAACTAACATGCTCCATCAAACTACATAACTCCTCCGAATACAGGGTTTCACCATTTCCCTTTGTAAACTGCCATTTATTTGCATATGAGCCTAGTCTGTCTCCTCTCTATCCAGAGTCTCAGTCCTTTGTCCCCAGTGACAAACAAACATCCCTTCCCCCCTCCCTTGTCCCTTTTCCCTTCTTCCTCTTCTGTCTCTTGTCTTTGTCTCTTTTTCCCTGCCCTTTTCCCCTCTGGGGCAAACAGATCTCCTTTCTGCTGAGAACTTGATCTTGGTGTGTCCTGAGTCTACCTTCCTTTCAATTCCCTTTCCCTGAGAGGAGATAAAGCTTAAATACGAAATATCCCTCTGGACTCACAACTTGACTGCTTGGTCCCTAGCTTGTGGCTCTATTTTAGGAGGTTCCAGAAACCTGAAGAGGGGGACCCTAGCTAGAGGAAGTGGGCCGTTCCTTAAGCCGGGGGGGGGGGGGGGGGGGGGCGCGGGGGCGGGGCGGGGGGTGGGCAGTGGCAATGTCCTGGCCCCTTCCCAACACGGTCTCTGCTCCCTGTCTATCATGAGGTGAGCAGCTTTCATACCACAGGCTCTGCCCAAGCCTTTATGGATGGAATTCTCTGGATCTGTGAGCTCAAACAAGTCATTCCAATGTGGAGGGCCCTAAAATAGCTTGACCACACAGCAGCCATGACAGGCTTAGAGGCCTAGACACAGCTTCTGTGACAGGCTTACTGGTAGGCAACACCCGGATCCAGGAAAAGCCTTAAGCTGATACCACCCAGGGATCCACCCAGGGATGAGGAAGTACCTGACATCCCAAACATTCTAACTATTAGATAAGGTGGCCAGATGCCTTTGAGTCTAGCACACATCTATTTTTGTTTTACAGATACCCCTATGTCATTTTGTAGACAATTGTCAATCAGGGTCCTGGATCCTGGAAATCCCCTCACCCCAACTTCTCCTATGATAAAAACTCTGCCTCACCTGAGCTCAGGGTTCTCTACTCTAACCGCTGTGTTGGACAGACAGAGGGACCAAGTTCTGGAGCTTGAAATAAAGGCTCTTTGCTTTTACACTTGGGATTTGGTCTCCCTGTCTTTTGGGGGGTCCCCGCGATCTGGACATCACATCCTCCTTGGAGCTGCCACCTCAGGTGCTTTGGTCCCCATGATGAAAGAGTACCTAACACAGCAGCCATCATGCTTTGAGAGAGAAGGTGAAGTTCAGGAGCAGGACACAGAACTGGGAGACGGGACCTGGCCTCTTGATCAAGCTGCACCTGAAGACGGGCCAGCTCCTGGGTTTTCTGCTCTGTCCATCAATGTGTGTTTTTGCTTTAACTAATTAGGGTTGGTTTTCTGTTGTTTGCAACCAAAAGATCCCTCCCTGGTTTCCTGTCTCTAATGTTCACATACTCCTACACGAGGGAGTCCCACAGCCAACTCACGGGTCCCCGATTGGGATTTTATGCTGCTCTTTCTCTTCTTTGGAAGATGAGTGCTGCACACACATCTCGCTCTAGAGAAAGGAACTGTTTCGGAATAGTCTAGTCTCCTCTGTGCCTCCAAATAGACGTGTCACATATGTTCCCAGGGTTCCAGCAGACATTCTAGCTGTCAACTGGCTTCCATCCTGAAACCCAGACAGCTCTTCTGCAGGGAAGCAAAGCCAGCCTCAGGCAGAACCATGGAGTCTGGGAAGCCAGGCCAAGCACATCAGGCCTGTGGACTCCATCCTGCCTCCAAAAGCAGAGAAGTCGAGAAACAGTGAACCCGGCTGGCAAGGTGGGGGGTCAAAGTGCTGGACCCAGGAATCAGCCAGATTTGGGCTCCATCTTCCCGATACTCACAAGCTGTGTGCTGGTGGCAAGCTCCGAGGTCTCCTGAGCCCTGGGAGTTTTCTCCTCTGTCAAATGGGGGTCGGGGGAGCAGGACCCACCTCATAAAGTACTTTGTGGGGACTGAAGTACTAAGTACTGAAATACTTAGGGTTCCCATTGCTGTGATAAAACACCATGACCAAAAGCAATGGGTCATGGGAAAGGGTTTATTTCAACTTACAGTTTATCCTCCAAGGAAGTCAGGGCAGGAACCTGGAGGCAGGAACCTGGAGGCAGGAATGGAAACAGGCCATGGAGGAGCGCTGCTTACTGGCTGCTCTCTGTGGATGCTCAGTCTGCTTTCTTTATTTTTTTCTTTATTTTTATTTTTCATTTTTTTGGTTTTTCGAGACAGAGTTTCTCTGTGTAGCTTTGGTGCCTTTCCTGGAACTCACTCTGTAGACCAGGCTGGCCTCAAACTCACAGAGATCCACCTGCCTCTGCCTCCCGAGTGCTGGGATTAAAGGCATGTGCCACCACCGCCCAGCTCAGTCTGCTTTCTTAAATCACCCAGGGCTACCAGTCCAGGTTTGGTACTCAGCATTCATGGTGGCTCACAACCACTAATCACTCCAGTTTCTGACACCCTCTTCTGGTGTCCTTGGCCACTGTTCCCAAGTGGAGCACTTACGTACATGCAGGCAAAATACATACACATTAAAAAAAAAAAAAGCTGTGTGTTAGGAAGAGGGGGAAGGGTTGTTTGGTGGGGGGCCTTTCTGGGCTTGCTTCCTGCCAGACTAGCTCCAGGTTCATCGAGAGACCCTGTCTCAAGGGAATAGAGGAGGGAGTAACAGTGCAGGACACCTGATGGCCTCTTCTGGTTTCTGTACATATTCACAGGTGAAAGCAGGCTACCATACATGTGGATAAACACCACAGAGAGAGACACACACATCGACATAGACACAGACGCAGATACAGACACACACACACACACACACACACATGCACACACACACATGCACGCACACACACATGCACACACACACACACAGAGACACACACACAGACACACAGATACACACACACAGACACACACACAGACACAACCATAGACACACACACACACACAGAGACACACACACACACACACACACATGCACACACATTGTGTGAGTAGTTTGAGTGAGAATGACTCCCAAAGGCTCATATGTTTGAAGACTTGGTCTCTAGCTGGGTGGGACTGTTTGGGAAGGATTAGGAGGTGTGGTCTTGTTGGAGGAGGTGTGCCACTGGGAGTGTGGGCTTTGATGTTCAAAAGACTCACGCCATTTGGAGCTAGCCCTCTCCACCTATTGCTCATGGCTTAAAGTGTGAGCTCTCAACTGTCCCTGCTGCATGCCTTTGCTCTGCTGTCATGGACTCTAGCCCTTTGGAACTCCATGCCCAATTCAATACTTTCTTTTATAAGTTGCCTTGGTCATGGTTCTTTATTACTATAGAAAAATCAACTAATACAATGAGTGTGATGATGAATGCTTTTAGTCCCAGCACTCAGGAGGCAAAGGCAGGCAGAGCTCTGTGAGTTGGAGGCCAGCCTGATCTACAAAGTTCCAGGACAGCAAGGGCTACACAGAGAAACCCTGTCTCAAAACAAAACAAAACAAATAAACAACCCCCCCCCAAATTAACTAATATATACACACAAACATTCACACAAATAAAATGAACAACCTTCCCTTTAAGTGGAAATGGCCAGAAAATTTAACCAGAAAGCAATCATTCTGTGCAGGAAGCCACGAGCAGCCTTCGGAACCTTTGCTAACTCATCTGTCAAACGGGCAGGTGGAATCCCACCTCTGAGCCCTGTGTGTGATGCAATGAACTCACAGAGTCACCTGCCTGCATTGTTGCTGGAAGTGCAGTAAGTGTTGAGAACAGCTCACATATGACCCTGGGCTGGCTAGGCAAGGGACAAGTCCACAGTTAGATTAGCAGGAGGGAGGCTGCGCTTATCTTTATGTGGACAAAGTATTACTTAGATGGGGATTTTATTTTATGGGAAGAGGAGAGGAAGAGGAACCAGAAAAGAGGAAGGAAGGATCATGGGCACACAGCAGTGCTATGGAGGAAGAAGGACATGGAGTGACCTTGCCCTAAGGTCTGTAAGCACAGACTGCTGCTCCCTGGGAGCTGTGGGACCCAATCAAAATCTCCGGCACTGGTTTGAGAAGAGCTGGGTTTGAGCCAGCACCTCTTAGGGCCCCAGAAACTCCCTTTAGTTCTAGCCAAGACATTTCCCTCGTTATTTTGTATTACCACAACAAACTACCGAAGGCTGGGCACTTTATAAAGAAGGGAGGGTTGCCGAATGTGGTGGTGCAGCCCTGTCACACCAGCCACTCAGAGGCACAGAGAGGAGAGTGCCGTAAGTTTCAGTCCAGTCGGGTTTATGAAGGGAGTTCCAGGCATGTAGAGGAGACTGTCGTGACATGATGGATGGCACCGTGGATAAACAGCAGCATGGCAGAAGCCTCAATGCCAGGGTCGGGGAGGGGCTGCATGGGCATAACAAGGAGCCAGAGCACGGCGAGGGGGCTGGGCTAGCCCTTCTTCTTCTTCCTCCTCTTCTTCCTCTTCTTCTTCTTCTCCTCCTCCTCCTCCTCCTCCTCCTCCTCCTCCACCTCCTCCTCCTCTCTTCCTCTTCTTCTTCTTCTTCTCCTCCTCCTCCTCCTCCACCTCCTCCTCCTCTTCTTCCTCTTCCTCATCCTCTTCCTCCCCATTCTTCTCCCCCTCCTCCTCCTTCTTCACAGGGTCTCACTGTGTAGCTCTGGCTGTCCTGGAACTTGCTCTGTAGACCAGGCTAATCTTGAAATCCTTGAACTCACAGAGATCTGCCTGCCTCTGTCTCCTGAGGGCTGGAATTAAAGGCCTGTGTCACCACCTGCAGACCTATTTTATTTTATTTTATTTTATTTATTTATTTTTTTTTTTTTTTTGGTTTTTTCGAGACAGGGTTTCTCTGTGTAGCTTTGCGCCTTTCCTGGAACTCACTTGGTAGCCCAGCTGGCCTCGAACTCACAGAGATCCGCCTGTCTCTGCCTCCCGAGTGCTGGGATTAAAGGCGTGCGCCACCCACCGCCCGGCTTTTTTATTTTATTTTTTATTATTCTTACTTAACAATTAACTACTTGCCGGGCGGTGGTGGCGCACGCCTTTAATCCCAGCACTCGGGAGGCAGAGCCAGGCGGATCTCTGTGAGTTCGAGGCCAGCCTGGGCTACCAAGTGAGTTCCAGGAAAGGCGCAAAGCTACTCAGAGAAACCCTGTCTCGAAAAACCAAAAAAAAAAAAAAAAAAAAAAAAAAAACAATTAACTACTTAATTAATGTGCATGTGTGTGCACTCGAGCATGCATGCACCCATGGGCACCTCCATGTCGCAGCACACATGGAAGTCAGAGGACAGCTTTTGGAAGTGGGTTCTCTTCAGTTGGTTACGCCATCTTGTTTCTGAGGCAGGGTCCCTCCTTTTGTGTCAGCGTGAATACTTGACTCCCCATCCCACCTTAGGAGTGTTGTGACGACAGATTCAGGACGACACGTCCAACTGCAAAAACAACAACAACAACGACAACAACAACAGCAGATCCATAGGTTCCAGGGACTGAACTCCAGCTGTCAGACTTGTGGCCAGCAAGGTTTCTGCCTTCTCAGCCTGTCACGGGCACACACACACACACACACACACACACACACACACACACACACACGTAAAATTAAAAGTACTAATTCTTTCTTTACTTATCTCCCTCCCTCTATCACTGAGCCATGTCCCCAGCCTTAGTATTTCTCTGGCTTAGGATGGCCAGGCATGGACTTTCATGGGCAGTTGGAAGGGAGATAGCCAGGGTTGGCAGCTGGGACCCCAGGAATCCCCCATCCAGCAGAGCTGCCTCGGTGTCTAAGTTCTAGGGATTTGCTGTTAAAGAGTTTGAAAAACTACCCCCATCTGGAGATGTTGCTTCCCTGGGTGGCTGAGACTCTCCTGTGACCTATCAGCAATGGGAGATTAACTGCCTCTCTTTTCTGGAATTGGAATGTCGTGCTCTGTCCTGACCATGGATGTTCAACTTCTAGATCTGATTTCTAGAATTCTCCGCTATATAGAAGTCTCCTCTTACTGAGTTTCTGCAGCTCTAGGGCCCTGCTGATGTGCTGCTCAGGAGGGCCTGGGGACAGAAGGCCCTCCTGAACATCAGAAGAGGGAGGGAGCCCAGAATCCTCAAGTAATCAATCCTTGGGGATGGGGTGGGGGCGTCTCAGGTCTCTGAGGCCTTTAGGAACATGAGCCCTGGCCTTTGTGAAGCCATAGGCTGCTGCACAACAGGCTGTAATTAATATCATGAAGACTCTTGAAAGACATCCCACTGCTCTAATAAAAAATGAAAACCCATTGGGCCCAGTGCCCAGAGCCTGCAGACTCAGCCAGGCCAGAAGTCTCCAGCAGAGGGTGCTCACAGGGACCGGAGGTCCTGCTCCCCCAAAGTCAAGCAAGGCCCGCATTGCCAATCCCAGCTGGTCTCACTCAGCCGGAGCAGAGCAGCGCAGATGGCAGAGACCTGCTGCCTCAGGGTGTGAGTCATTCAGAGGAAAGGCCTGGCTGGGCATGTGGGGATGCCGGGAGGAGAAGGGACGTGGACTTGGGGTACTTTCCTTTGACCGCTGACCTGCTCATGTATTTGTTACCCATCTTGCTGACTGGGCTGAGGGGCAAGGGTCCAGCCAGTTCTTCCTCACACACTGTGGGAAACACCCCTGGGGTCACCGATTCTGCTCAAGGAACTTCCATGACTTTCTGTGGACCTCACAGGGCCGTCTCTGCCTGGTGTCAAGGCCTCCTCCACTCTTTGCCAGTGCTTGCTACAAGCTGTGCGGGGTGTCTCCATTCGGACTGCAACAAACAGCCTTCCACGTTCACTTCCCCGGAAAATGCAGAGGGCTGCTGCTCCGAGGGATGAAGGGGAGAACGCAGGTGACCGACCACGATCACCGGGCATGCAAGGGCGTTTCTTCGTGGTGGCCTTGAATTTGATACTCAGCAGGGGATGATCTTGAACTCCTGATCTTTCTGTCTCCACCTCCAAGTCCCAAGTACTGGTGGGGTTAGAGACATGGGTAACCACACCCATTTCTTGTTTTGTTTCATAAAGTTAAATTACACCACAATTTATGTGTATGAATATTTTGCCTACATGGTTGTGCGTGCACCACGTGAATGCTTGGTAGCTGTGGAGGCCAGAAGAGGGCATCGGAGTCCCTGGAACTGGAGTTACACAAGGTTGTGAGCTGCGTTGTGGGTGCTGGAAATCGAATCAGGGTCCTCCAGAAGAGCAGTTCTCTTGACTGCCAGGCCATCTTTGCGGCCGGTTTCTTTAACAATGTAGGCACTTCCAGCTACTCACTTCTATCATTTTCTAAGTTTTGTTGCATTTTGTTTCTATTTGTTACAAAATATTTTTAAATTTTCCTGTGATTTTTCCTTTGGCCCTTTGGTTAAGAGTCTATTGGCTAGCTGTCCGGTGGTGGTGCATTTCCTTAATTCCAGCACCCAGGAGGCAGAGGCAGGTGGCTCTTTGTGAGTTTGAGGCCAGCCTGGTCTACAGAGAGAGTTCCAGGACAGGCTCCAAAGCTACACAGAGAAACAAAACAAAACTAACACCCCACCCCACCCCCGCCCAAAGTCTATTGGCTAGGGGCTGGAGAGATGGCTCAGTGGGTAAGAGCATGTACTGCTCTTGCACAGGGCCCTAGTTCAGTTCCTAGCTCCTGCCTTGGATGGGTTCCAGCTCCAGGGGAAGAACATCAGAGTGCACATATACCATAAGCTGTTTGCTTCCCCCAGTTAGTGGGTTTTTGTCTCCTTCTGATGTTGGTCTCTGGTATTTCACACTTACTGAAACAGACTCTTTCTATGATTTCAATATGGGGGTCTATCCTGGAGAATGTTCTAGATGCCCTTGGGAAGAATGCATATTCTACTGTTCTGAGATAAATATATCTCCAGTTGGTCCACAGTGTTGATAAAATCCCATATTTCCTCATTGATCTTCTGTCTGGTTGTTCTATTTCTTTCCTCTAAAAAATTTATACTGTGTATTAAAAGGTAATACATTCACAAGGTTCAGAATTTTCACAGTCCATTCCTGACTCCCAGCCCCCATTTGTCTTCTGTAGAGACACCTAGTGTTAATGGTTTCACGGGTGTTCTTGAAGCACTTTAAACAAAATATTTAAAAAAATTTATTTTTTATGTACTTTAAAATTTTTATGTATTTAGTTTTTATGCGTGGGTGTTTTGTCTGCATCTGTGTCTGTGCACTACATGCATGCAATGACCATGGGGGCCGGTAGAGGGTGCTAGATTCCCTGGGGCTAGAGTTACAGACAGTTGTTAGCTGCCTTGTGGGTGCTGGGAATTGAACCCAGATCCTCTGGAAGAACAGCCAATGTTCTTAACAGCTGAGCCATCTCCATTCCTTTATTTATTTAAAAAAAATTGTGTGTGTGTGTGTGTGTGTGTGTGTGTGTATGAAACAGGCTTTTCTAGTTTAGCCCAGGGTGACTTGAATTGGAGATATTTCTGCCTGAGCCTCCTGAGTAGCTGGGATTACAGGTATGCCCCAGCACATCTGAAAATCAATCTCTTTTTCTTTCTCTCTCCCTCCTTCCCTTCCTCTGCTCCGTCCACCTCCTTCTCCTTTCCTCCCTGGCTCTCTTGCCCGCTCCTTGCTGTACATCCCATCCCGGCTTGCCTCAGACTTGGTAAGTAGATCAGGCTGCATTAGGCCCCAGTGTGCTGGGATTTATAGGCATGATTCACTGTTCTTGGTCTCAAAATACGTATCTGTAAGCCCTTTTTCAGAAGGGTGTGTGTGTGTGTGTGCGCGTGTGTGCGCGTGCGTGCGTGCTGTACATATTTGAATGTACATGTGTGGTATGTGCACCTGTTCATGTGGGTGAGTGTGAGGTAAGGCCTGTGCCTGTGAAGGCCAGATGTCAACATGGTGTCTTCCTCAATTACCTTCCACATTATTTCTGGAGACAGGGTCTCTCACTGCACTTGGAGACCTCTAATTGGCTAGTCTGGTTGGACAGCAAGTCCTAGGAATCCTCCTGCCTGCCTCCCTAGAGCTGAGATTGCAGGTGAAGCTGCTGTGGCCTAGCTTTTCCCGTGTTGTTGGGATCCCAGCTCAGGAAGGCCCTCCCCATGCTCCTGCAGCAAACACTTCCTAGCAGAGCCTTTGCCCAGCTTTTCCAGAGGGTTTACGTTTGGGATCTGGAGAAGTTTTTGGGAAGCTGTTCTCTATAAGTCTCCCTGAGATCCAGATACTCCAGCATTTGAGAATGTGTGTGTGGTATGTAACCCCAGCTACACAGGAGGCTGACAAGTTCAAGATCTGCAGAGTGAGTTCTAGGCCATCCTGGGTGATGTAGAGATATTGTCTCAAACAGTATTGCTCTGTGGTGACTCATACATACAATCCCAGGACTTGGGAGGCAGAGGCAGGAGGACTACTACAAGTTCTGGGGCAGCTAGGGAGGAACCTCTAGACCCTGTCTCGATAAGAAACAAACAAATATCATAAAAACAGAGTTGAGGAGCTGGAGATGGCTCAGTGGTTAAGAGCACTTACTTCTGCAGAGAACCCAAGTTCAGCTCCTCGCCCCCACATCAGGCAGCTCACAGCCAAGTGTATCAAATGCCCTTATAGTTTCTTCAGGCACCGGCACAGAGGTGGCACACACCCACTCACATACATACACATGAATGAAAGTAACAAAATAAGGGCCGGAGACATGGCTCAGTGTTTAAAAGCATCCACTGCTCCTGCAGAGAACCTGGGTTCAGTTCCCAGCACCTATGTCAGGCAGCTCAAAACAGCCTACTACTCCAACTCCACTGTGGTGGTTTGGAAGAAAATGGCCCTCAAGGGGAGTGGCACTACTAGGAGATGTGGCCTTGTTGGAGGAAGTATGTCACTGTGGGGACAGGCTCTCTCTCTCTCTCTCTCTCTCTCTCTCTCTCTCTCTCTCTCTCTCTCTCTCTCTCTCTCTCTTTTGTTTTTCGAGACAAGGTCTCTGTCCTGGAACTCCCTCTGTAGACCAGGTTGGCCTCGAACTCACAGAGATCCTCCTGCCTCTGCCCGAGTGCTGGGATTAAAGGCGTGTGCCACCACCGCCCGGCTTGCTTTGTGATCTCTTAAGCTTCATTCAGTGTGACAGTCAGGCAACTTCCTGCTACCTCTGAGTCAAGATGTAGGGCTCTCTCAGTTCCAGCACCACACCTGCCTGCACCCCGCCATGCTCCCCATCCTGATGATAATGGACTGAACCTCTGAAACAGTAAGTGAGCCCCCTCCCCTCAGTTAAATGTTTCTTTATAAGAGTTGGTCATTGGGCTGGAGAGATGGCTCAGCCGCTAAAGGCTAGGCTCACAACCAAAAATATAAGAGTTATATTATAAGAGTTAGTCATGGTGTCTCTTCACAGCAATAGAAAACCCTAACTAAGACACAGCTCTATCCCACGAGGCCCCTGCATATTTATATTTTGGAGGGCCAGAGGCATGAGCTTGGTTCCAGGTCTCATGAAACATTAAAATGGGTCTGTGTCCACATTGAAGCAGCACCTAATACCCATCCACAAGAGTCCTGGTGCCACTGGGTGCTGGGCACAATGCTTTCATTGGTTTTCTAGACAGGGTCTCATGGAGCCTAGGCTGGCCTCAAACTCCCTTTGTAGCACAGGATGACTTGAATTTCTAATCCTCTTGCCTCTACCTCCTGGTGCTGCCTCTACCTCCTGGTGCTGGGTTACTGACCGGGTCCACAAGCCCAGGTTATGAGACGCTGAGAACCGAACCCAGGACTTCATGCATGCTAGGCAAGCGCTCTACCAATTTAACTGCACCCCAGCCCCATCCGTTGTTGTCATTTTGAGACAAGGCTTAGGCGACTTTGAATTCACTATGTAGGCCAGGCTGGTCTGGAACAACACACGTTACATTATGCAAATAGTTGACTATATGTTAGCCGTGATTAAATCATTTTGATAAAAAGAACTTTGGAGTCAATCTTTTGCTTTTTGGCTTTTTTGGGGGGGGGGGGCAGGGATGGTTTCAGTCTGTAGCCCAGGCTGGCTTCAAACCTTGTGACCTTCCTGCCTCCTCCACCTTCCAAGTTCTGGGTCTAGAGGAATACAGATTATATACTACTGTGCCCTTCTTGGAGTCAGTCTTCTTGTTGAGGCTTGAACTCAGGGCCTGCACAGGCCTGAGTATGCTAGGTGAATAATCTACTGATAAACTACATCCTCGGCCCTCTTCTTACTAGTTATCTTGAGACAGGGTCTCACTAAGTTGCCCAGGCTAGACTTGCACTCATTTGATAGCCCAATCAGATCTTGAACTTGCAAACCTCCTGCCTCTGCTTCCTATGGAGTCAATCTATTTTGGTTCCTGTTGTCTATTTTTTCCGAATTTTAATATAATTTTATTTTATGTGCATTGGTGTTTTTCCTGCCTGCATGTGTGTCTGCGTGAGGGTGTCAGATCCCCTGGAACTGGAGTTACAGACAGTTGTGAGCTGCCATGTGGGTGCTGGGGATTGAACTCAAGTCCTCTGGAAGAGCAGCCAATGCTCTTAACCTCTGAGCCATCTCTCCAGTCCCCCCCCCCCCCCCCCCGCCCCCCCGTTGTCTATTTTTTAGGTTGCCAGTATTTTGCTTGGCTTGGCACTGTGGCACAGTGCCTGGTGGGTGAAGCAGCTTGAGGCATGCCAGGGGCATTGGGTGACAGTTCTAGGAGCCTCTGACTCAGCAGGCAGTTTTCTGAGGTCATCATTGTCTCCATCTAAGAGCATTGTATTTCAGGCTAGCTACTATCTACGGAGCATCTCATCCCTGCCAGATATCATTCATCATCAGGAACACTGCAAGAGCAGCTACAAAGATGACTCCGTGCTTAAGAGCACTGCTATTCTTCCAGATCATCAAGTTCGATTCCCAGTGCCTGTACCAGGTGGTTCAAAACCGACTGATGGGTACAGTAGTCTATGACCTGTACTCTTCTAGTTCTAGTGACTGGGTGGTAGAGGAGGCAGGAGGATCACAAGTTTGGACACACCCACACTCACTCACATACACACAAATAGAAATAAATTTTTAAAAAGGTCCTTCGAGAGGATGTACTATCCTTAACAGGAACTAGGAGGACATGCTTCCAGGCAATTTGATGATTTTACTGACAGTGAAATTGTCTAGCATCGTCTAGCAGCTGCCACTCAAAGTATGATTCCTGGACCAGCAGCAGCTGGGAGGGGACGCTCGTTAGAAAATCTAGTCTTGCGTCTCACTAGACCTACTGGATTGGAATCTGCATTTCATAAGATTGCCAACAGTCATACGCGCATGACCATTTGAGAAACACAGCCCTCGTCCCCAAATACCATGATGATCTAACTGGTACCTAGACCTGGGCTGAAAGCGGCCATACGCTTAAGGGCTTATTTTTAGTTAAGATATTTTCCACATTTATTTATTTATACGTGGGCATGTGACCTGCAGTGGTCAGAGGACAGCCTCTGGGAGCTGGTTCTCTTATGTAGGTTCCGTGCAGGTCCCAGGGATCCAGCCCTGGCCAGCGGGCTAGGCAGCAAGCGCCTGCACTGGCCAAGTCATCTTGCTGCCTCTATTTGTAACTTAAGGATGAACGTCACCTTGGGCCCCAAACAGCACAGTCTCACTGGATGCTCCTTAGTTTCCCACAGACTCCGGCACAAGCCTTCCTGATTGTCGTGGGATCATCAGGTGGCAACTTGCGACAGTAGAGAGCTTGTCTTCACGGAAGGGCAGAGCGGCTGGCTTGGAAGCGCCGGCACAGCTGGAATTCCGAGTTCCTGTGCCACCCCTGTGGTAAAGGAGCCGTTTGCCGTCACTTCCCTGGGCGACTGGCTGACTCCTTTGTGCCAGGCATTTTGAAAACACGCGATTAGTTTGTGCAATAGTGTCTCTACTCGGTGAGATGGAAGCTAAGGCTTGGTGGTAGGCCACCCACCCCGGCCTCCCGGGGGTCTGGACTGAAGGTCTGAACTGAGAACGCCCAGTTACAGATCTGATAAGGGCTTCAGCCTGAGACAGCCCACCTCTGGACTCTTGAAGGATACCCTGGTCCTCAGTCAGGGGCGCTCTCCTGTAAGCCCTGTGTGAGGGCTCACCGTGTGTCTGCTTCCTCTGGGGTTTTTCGAGTGTTTTAGTCACTAAGACGACGAATACCAGACAAGAGCAGCTTGAGGAAGGAAGGGTTTAATTCAGCTCCCGGTGTGAGGGTACGGTTCACCATGGCGGGGGAGGCATGCTGGCAGAGGCTTAAAGCAACAGGTCATGTGACATCCACAGCTCACTTTCTTGTCTTTATTAGATCACCACAGAGCGTAGGGAATGGGGTCAAAATGATGCCACCCACATTTGAGGTGGTCTTCCAACCTCAAAGAACCCAGTCTAGAAAATCCTGCGCAGACAGGTCCAGAGGCTGACAGTCAAGCTGTCAGTCCATATTAACACAGATTGTTGACTTTCAGTACCTTAGTTTGTATTATTTTAGTAGAGCATATCATTCTAATTCACATCTTTTCAGTTTTTCCTTTCTAAATGGCTTCATCCCTCCCCCCCCATTTATCCTTTCAAACCTTCTAAGCCTTCTGATTTTCATTCATTCTTTCCTCTTTTGATCCAGGACCCCCAGCCATGGAGTAGCATCACCCACATTTAGGGTGGGTTTTCTCACCTTAGTTAACCCAGTTTAGAAACTCCCTCATTGACATGTCCAGGGGTTTGTTTCCACGGCAACTCTTTTTTTTTTTTTTTTAAGATTTTTATTATTTATTTATGTATATGAGTGCTTTATCTGCATGTACAACTTTACGCCAGAAGAGGGCATTAGATCCCACTAGAAATGGTTGTGAGCCACCATGTGGGTGCTGGGAGTTGAACTCAGGACCTCTGGAAGAATAGACAGTATTCTTAACCACTGAGCCATCTCTCCAGCCCCATCCACTGCGACTTTTGATCCTGTCATTTTACCCCTCACACAGGATCTCACCCTGTAGCCCAGCTAGCTTCGTAGTGGTGATCCTCCTGAAGCAGCCTCCTGGGGGCTGGGATCATAGGAATATGCCACCAAGCCTAGCTTCACTCAGGTTTTTGATGATAATTATATCAGGCCCACTTCTGTGTTTTGTTTTTCCACTTAACACCATACGATAAGCATCTTCCAGCACCTGCCCTCAGCATGGCTTCCTTCCAAGCCCAACTACCTTAAAATTGACCCCTAGGACCTACATGGTGAAGAGAGAACCAACCATCTCCAGAAAGCTGTCCTCTGACCTCCATATGCATGCCATGGTAGATTCCAACCCCACCCCATCCCTAAATACACAAATGTAAAAATAAAATAAAACTCTCTTGACTGCTAGACTGTACCAATTTCCTATCTTTTTTTTCTTTTCTTTTCTTTTTTTTTTTTTTTGGTTTTTCGAGACAGGTTTCTCTGTGTAGCTTTGCGCCTTTCCTGGAACTCACTCTGTAGACCAGGCTGGCCTCGAACTCACAGAGATCCGCCTGCCTCTGCCTCCCGAGTGCTGGGATTAAAGGCATGTGCCACCACTGCCCGGCAATCAATTTTATTTTATGTATTTATTTAGAGGCAAAGTCTTTCAACATAGCCCTGACTTGTCTATTACACATGGTGTAGCCCAGGCTGACCGAAACTTACAGCAATTCTTTTCCCCCCGTCCCCTCATCCCCCGGGAGCTGGTGTGACAGGCATGACCCACCAGGCCTGGCTTCTAGTTTCTGATCACATATCACCACAGCTGAGCACAACTTCTGGTTTCGATGTCCGTATCATCAAAACTGAGAGCATCTCTAGGCACAGGACCATTCATGTCTCCGTATTGCTGGCATATCTTCTGGTGTTGAATGATGAGTTAAATGATCCCCTGTGCGATGACGCTGTAGCCGTGTGAGCCGCAGCCTGCCGCATGGCTGGGGTAAGGATGGTGTGACCCTGCCAGGCTGCCTCTGTCCGCCACTGTCTCAGTCAGGATGCTGGGATGGAGACTGGGAGAGGGTGGCAGTGCCAGAAGTCTGGCCAGCCCTAAGAGAAGGGACCTGGCAGCTGGTCAGCAGATCCAGGCGGGATAGCAAAGGTGATGGCCTCCCTTGTCGGAAAGCAGCCTGGAATCTTCTAGAACCAGGGCCTACAGGGAGGGAAGAGGCAAGAAAGATGAAATAATTCTTGCGCAGTGCTTGTCCAACACCGAGTTCCCAGCTCAATGGAGCACAAACTTCCGCTCCAGGAGTGAGTCTGGGAGAGAAGGGTTTAGACCCTACCTGCAGTCAGGAATGTGGGTTTTGCTAGCAGATTCTCCCAAGCCAGGAAGATTAATCTACTCCAGTGGTTCTCAACCTGTGGGTCTCAACCCCTTTGGGAGTCAAATGACCGTTTCATAGGGGTTTCATATCAGATATCCTGCATATCAGACATTTACATTATAATTCATAACAGTAGCAAAATTACAGTTATGAAGTAGCAATGAAAATAATTTTATGGTTGGGGGTCAGCACAACATGAGGAACTGTATTAAGGGGTGGCAGCGTTAGGAAGGGTGAGAACCACTGCTCTGCTCATTAACATTTAGGGCTTTGGGGTCTAGGCAGATAGTTCAGCAATTAAGAGCTCTTACTGCTTTTTCTGGGAACCTGAGTTCAATTCCCAGAACCCACATTGGGCAGCTCACAGATCCTGTAATTCCAGTTCCAAAGGATCCATCACCTTCTTCTGGCCTCCACTGGCACCTGCAACATATAGCATATACAAACTCATGCAAGCACAAACACATACATAAATCAAGATAAATCTTGAAAAAAAGTCTTAAAACACGTACCCTTCTGTCTCTTTGTGTTTATTATTAAGAAAAAAATAATCTGAAGTATTAGGTGTTAGCATTTTGAACCACCCCTTGGGGCCGCCCAGAGTCCTGAAGTAATTTTATGTAAAAGCCTCCTTTAAGGAAAAGCTCCCCCACTCCCCTCGCCAGAGGTCAGTGCTCACCTCCCTCTTTTTCTCTCTCTCCCTCTCTCTTTCTCTCTCTCCTCTCTCTCTTTAATAATAAAACCTTCCACGTGGACATGTGTCTGCATGGTGTGAGTAACTTTCCACAGCTTCACACAGCAGCCTGCCACGGCGTCAGCGTGTCTCCCTCACCCACGGGACACTTTGGCCCAATCCGCCAATGACTCTGAGCACCATTTCATAACATTAGGGATGGGACTCGGTCCTTAGATATGGAAGACAAGGGCTCTACCGCTAAGCAATGTCCTTAGCATACTTTTATTTTGAGCAGGGTCTCAATAAGTTACCTCGGCAGGCCTTGAACTTATGATCCTCCTTTCCCAGCCTCCTTGAAATTACAAGGGTTGGCTTTGTGTCATTTTGTTGAGGCAGGGTCTCTCTTTCTATATATATCCCAGGCTAGTCTTGAACTTGCTGTGTAGCCAAGGCTGGCCTTGAACTCCTGATCCTCCTGTCTCCACCTTCCACATGCTGAGATTACAGAGGGGTACCACCACACTCACCTGCGGTCCATTTTTTTTTTTTTTTTTTGACAGGATGGGACCTTGGCTGGCCTAGGACTCTCTATTAGACCAGGTTAGCCTGGGACTTGCACCAGCCCTCCTTCTGGGATTACAGACTTCCACCACCTTACCCAGTTGCTCTTTTAAATCTCAACAAAGCTGCAGTGAGCATGTCCCATCGCCCCTGCCTAACTCATCACCGTAGGCCTCCTTCCTGTTCTCCGGTGACGTTCTAGGGTTTTCTCTAGCACTTAGGCATTCTGCAGCTCCTATTTAACGTGTTCCTACATAGTATTGTGAACCTCACTGTTTGCATATGGACTCATGTCCAGGGGCACGGCCCGTTTACACTGTTCTATCCACAAGGCTGTCAACCTTTCCCTTCGTCCTTGCCATTTTGGAATCGGCTTCACAAGGACTCTGCTCCAAGATTGTGGAACTATTTACTCCTATTTTCTCCTAAAATGTTTGTACTTTAAAAAGTAAGCTGTAAGTTTTTTTTTTTTTTTGCGTGTTTATTTAGCATCTGGGATGAGGTAGGGCTCAACTTCATCTTCTAGTTTTGTTAGCGGCAGAGTCAAGGAAATGCATTGAACTGCCCATCTTTTCCCCATTGATTCAAAATCCCACCTTTATCACACCTCAAATTCTTATACCTATTGAATCTCTTTCTCAGTTTTCTATTCTGTTTTATCGATCTGTTGGTTTATTCCCTGGTCAATACCACAAAATGACTTTATTTCTTATTAGAAAAGCAATAAAGACTTATTACAGAAAGATCAGAAAATACACAGACACACACAAAACCAAGCACAAACCACTTGTGATTGCATCCCAGAGATAACTACCATTTCATTGTGGTGTATATCACACCAGACCCTCTACTTTATATCAAAGTGCATAGATAAATATGTATTCATAAAGCAAAATCAAAACCACACCACATGTATACTTTGGCAAACTTTTCCCATTTCATGATACTTCAAGCACACGTCTCCTTGCCAATCAATAGTTTTCTTTTTTGTTGTTGTTGTTATATTGTCTTTATTGTTACTGTTATTTTTGCAGGGCTGGAAGTGGAGTTCGGGGCATTATGTATGCTAGGCAAGTGCTCTTCCCCTGGGCTGCAGGTCCTTTTGAGGCTTTTAAGTGACAAAATACAAGGTATATTCTTATGTCTATATTTAACTAGATAGAGAAAGACACAAAGCAGCATGCTTGCCTCCACATTGATTAAAAGTGATTCCTGTGTCGTGGATAACTCACCTTTGACCTCCCCCCCCTTGTCATAGGTTCACACTGACTCGCTACCTCCTCCCTCACAGCAATAAATTCATGTTTTTCTTTCGGAGTTTTACTACCTAAACTTTTTTTTATTTATTAATTTTTAAAATTCATTTTACAGCCGGGCGGTGGTGGCGCACGCCTTTAATCCCAGCACTCGGGAGGCAGAGCCAGGCGGATCTCTGTGAGTTCGAGGCCAGCCTGGGCTACCAAGTGAGTTCCAGGAAAAGGCGCAAAGCTACACAGAGAAACCCTGTCTCGAAAAACCAAAAAAAAAAAAAAAAAAAAAAAAAAGATTCATTTTACATACCAATCACAGACCCCTCCTTATTTTATTTATTTATTTATTTATTTATTTATTTATTTATTTATTGGTTTTTCAAGTCAGAGTTTCTCTGTGTAGCCCTGGATTTCCCAGAATTCGTTCTGTAGATTAGGCTGGCCTGGAACTCAGAGATCAGCCTGCCTGTGCCTCCTCCATAGGTGCTGGGACTAAAGGCGTGCACCACCACCTCCTGGCCAAGCTTTTTTTTTTATTTTTAAAATTTAATTAATTAAGCCAGGCGGTGGTGGCACACGCCTTTAATCCCAGCACTCGGGAGGCAGAGGCAGGCAGATCTCTGTGAGTTCGAGGCCAGCCTGGTCTACAGAGTGAGATCCAGGACAGGCTCCAAAGCTACACAGAGAAAACCTGTCTTGAAAAACCAAAATTTAAAAAAAAAATTAATTAATTAATTTGTTTTACATCCCTATCCCAGTCTTTCCTCCCTCCTTTCTTCCTATTCCCTCCCCCCGCAAGCTTTTATTTTTAAACAATAGTTTGGTGTTGTCTCATTTTGTTTGTTAGTTTGCTTCTAATTCTTTCAAAACATTTTTATATATGTGGGTGGTTTCCCTGTAGATATCCCTGTGCACCACTTGTGTGCTCGGAGCCCACGGAGGCCAGAGAAGGCGTCAGATGCCTGGAACTGGAGTTATGCATGGTTATAGGCAGCTGTTTGCTGCGGCCGGCAGTTAGAGAGGCAGGAGCTCTTAACTGCTGAGCCATCTCTCTGGGACTGTTCGCTCCAAAGTTTCATAGAGCCGAGGAGGTTCCACCTTGCAAGTACTGTGATTGTAGGCACAGTATTTTGTTTCGATTCCCCCCCCCTTTTTTTTTTCTTTTAAATTAGTCTTTAAAACATTGTTGCCAGATGCCACAGGTGCACACGCCTTTAATCCCAGCACTGGGGAGGGAGGCAGAGGCAAACAAATCTCTGAGTTCTAGGCCACCCTGGTCTATGGAGTGAGTTGCAGGACAGCCAGGGCTACACAGAGAAACCATGTCTCAAACAACAACAACAACAACAAAACTGTAACAATAAAACAAAACAAAATAAAAGCTATTGTTGCCAGTAACCCCGGTTGGCCTCAAACTCTCCATCCTCCTCTTGCCTCAGCCTTTCTGAGTGCTCTAAGATTACAGGCGTGAGTCACTGCACGCACAATACTGCCCAGCTTTTTTTTTTTTTTTTTTTTTAAGATTTTATTTATTTATCATGTATACAGTGAGTGTTCAGCCTGCAGGCCAGAAGAGGGCACCATATCGCATTGTAGATGGTTGTGAGCCACTTTGTGGTTGCTGGGAATTGAACTCAGGACCTCTGGAAGAGCAGCCAGTGCTCTTAACCTCTGAGCCATCTCTCTCCAGCCCAAGCCCAGCTTTTTAATACTGGACAGGTGGAATATTTGATCCATGAATTCTTTGGTGGCAGGCTTCTTTCCCTCAGACTTTTATTTATGAGGGTCTTCCTCGCTGTGAGTAGCAGGGGCTTTATCAAGGACTACACCACAACGGAGAAATTGTTTTTTATTTTTACCTCTTTTGAACCAGTGTCTCATGTAGCCTAAGCTGGCCTCAAAATTCACTGTGATGCTGAGGATGCCTATGAACTCCTGGTCTCGTTCGTCCCCACCTTCCAAGAGGATTTCAGTTTGAGTCTGAAACATCTTCCACAGGTTCATGGATGAAGGACTTGTTCCTCCTGGTGTGCTGGCTTGTGGGGCAGCAGAGCCTCTAAGTGGTGCCTGCAAGTGGTGGGGTCTGGCTGATGGAAGTGGGTCATCAGGCATGGGCTCTTCGAGGTCATAGGCCAACCTAGATTGCAGTCTATCTCTCAAGCTGCCTGGTCCCCCATGGCGGCAACTCTCCCACAGCCTCAGAGAGAGTTGTTTGCATAACCTTGTGTGTTCTACCATGATGGACAGAAATCTCTCTGAATCTCTGAGTGAAGATAAAATTAGGCTGGAGAGATGACTCAGAGGTTAACAGCATTGGCTGCTCTTCCAGAGGACCCAGGGTTCAATTCCCAGCACCCACATGGCAGCTCACAACTGTCTCCAACTCCAGTTCCAGGGGATCTGACAAGGTCACACAGACACACAGGCAGGCAAAACATCAATGCACACTAAATAAAAAGAAACAATTTTTAAAAAGAATGTAAAATGAGAGAATTAAACACACACACACACACACACACACACACACACACACACACACACACACACACACATTCTCCCTTAAGCTGTTTCTGAAGGTGTTGCTCTTTGGATGAGGCAAAACCAGCAAACATATACACTTACAGGAAAAGAGGCCAAGCCACGTTACCCATGACAGCTCCACGCTGAACACAAGCCACATGTCAACAGAAAGTAGAGGTTAGGGCTGAAATGGAGCCAAGATGGTAGACTGTTGGCTGATCGAGTGTGAAACCCTGGGTTCCCTCCCGAGCCCCTCATAAAACCAGGCGGGAAGATACCTGAGACTCTGTCTCAAATTATCACAAAGGACATTTTACACAGTTCAGTGTGATGGCCCACACCCACAAAAGGAGGTAGAAGTGTGAACACCAGGAGTTCAATATCATTTTCATCTACATGGGAAGTCTAATGCCAGCTTGGGCTATATATCACACAAAAAGCAAAAACTAAAACCCCAATAGACTGGGCAGTGGTGGCGCATGCCTTTAATCCCAGCACTTGGGAGGCAGAGGCAGGCGGATCTCTGTGAGTTCGAGGCCAGCCTAGGCTACAGAGTGAGTTCCAGGAAAGGCACAAAGCTACACAGAGAAACCCTGTCTCAAAAAACCTAAATAAATAAATAAATAAATGTTCATAAAAAACAAATAAAGAAAAAAAAAACCAACAGTAACAACCCAGCTTCAATCCATAACAGTAACAGTATACACTGGTGCATATTTCTATGGGTCATGTGCCCAGGAGAGGAAGAGACGTGTAGGATTTGCATGTGTTCAGCTATCATAGATACCAAAATAGCTTCCCAAAATGATTGCAATGTCCTACCGGCGATGTATGAATTCTAGGTATGTCAAACTTTATATATATTCTGGATATGGAAGCTGGAGAGATGGCTCAGCCATCAAGAGCACTGACTGCTCCTACAGAGGATCCACACAGTGGCTTACAACAGTCGATAACTCCAGTTCTTCTGGCTTCTGTGGACACCAGGTACACAGGTGGCACCCAGAAACACAAAGATTTTTTTTCCACTATTTTTATTTGTGTGTGTGTTTGTATCTCTCACCTGCATTTACATTTGTCCAACACCTGTGTGTCTTATTCTGGAAACCAGAATAAGAGATTGGAGCCCCTGGAACTCACTATATAGACCCTGGGACTCACTATATACTACCAGGCTGGCCTTGAACTTGTAGTGAACTGCCTGATTCTGCCTTCCAGCTGCTGGGATTAAAGGTAGGTGTCACGGACCCTTATTTTCACAGATTCCCTGGTCAGTAGTGTTCAGTTAGAGAAACAGCCTAAGAGAGCAGTGGCATCTGAGTATACTTTCAGATACGTTTGCTCCCTATGGACAGATGTTCAGTATTTTTCATATCTTACGGATCATTTAGGTGCTTTTCTATTTTCAAGTTCTTTGCTTTTTGTCTCCTATCGTGTTGTCTTTATTTCTTGTTGACTCTTGATGTTCTTTGTGTTTTCTGAATATGAGTTCTATTTTGATTATAGGTGTCATAAATATCTTCTACCGTGTGGTTTGCCTTTGTATATTTAAGAAAAAATGGGTTATATAGCTTCATGCCAAATAGCTCACCCATTTAGAAGTGTGCAATTCAGTGGCTTTTAGTATATCCGTAGTCCTGTCTTCAACACTACCTCAATTTTAGAACATTTTTATCTCTCAAAAAAATGACTCCCACATCCACTGGCTGTCATTCCTCAGTTCACCCATTACTCCTGGTCCTAGGCAACTAGTGATTGGCTTCCTGCCTCTACAGATTTGCCTGTTCTAGACATTGTGTATAGAGAGTATCTCAGTTTGGGTTTTTATTGCTGTGAAAAGACACCATGACCACAGCAACTCTTATTAAGAAAACATTTGATTTTTTATTAAATTGGCTCACTTCCAGTTTCAGAGGTTCAGTCTATTATCATCATGGTGGGGAGCAGGGGGACATGCAGGCAGACACTGTGCTGGAGCTGAGAGTCCTACCTCTTGACTCAGGCAACAGGAAGTCAACTGACTGTCACACTGAGGGAAGCTTGAGAAAGAGACCTCAAAGCCCGCCCCCACAGTGACATACTTCCTCTAACAAGGCCACACCTCCTAATAGTGTCACTCCCTTTGGGGGTCATTTTCTTTCAAACCACCACAGAGAGGGGATCAGATAACATAGTCCTGTGTGACTGACTTCTTTCATTTAGCAAGATCTCAAAGTTAACCGGTGTCCCAGTGTAAATTTTCTGTACATTGCCAAAGGCCGTTGTAGCTTATGTGCATATCCCACATTTGTCTGTCCACGTGCCATAAGACGGGCAGGAAACTGGTCTAATTTTTGACTATTAAAGAATAATGCTGCTAGGGGTTGGAAAGATGACTCAGCAGTTAAGTGCATTGGCTGCTCTTCTAGAGGTCCAGGGTTCAATGCCCAGCACCCACTCAATTGCTCACAACTGTAACTCCAGTCTCAGGGGATTCAATGCCCTCTTCTGGCCTCTGAAGGCACAGCACACACATGGTGCACAGACATACATGCAGACAAACACCCATACACATAAAGTAAAACAATAATGCTGCTATAAACACATACATACAGTTTTGCATGTAGGGATATGTTTCCACGTCTCTCAGGTATATACCTAGGAGTGGAATTTCTGGGTAATATTGTAACTAAAATGTTTAAGCTTCAGAGGAACTGACAGCTTCCCAATGTGGCTGCACTATCTTATATTCTGGGTAGCAGTGTATGAGAGTCCCACTTTCTCCAGATTATCAAACATTTTTTATTATTACTTTACTTATTTATTTGGTCAAGAAGAGTGCATGTGAGTCACTGTGCATATGGTGTGTATGTGTGCGGTATATGTGCATGTGTTGTGTGTATGTGTGTATGTGGTGTGTGTACATACGTGGGGTGTGTGTGTGTGTGTGTAAGGACAATTTGCAGGAGTCAGGGCTCTCTTATGACCATGTGGGTTCTGAGGATTGAATCACATCATCAGGCTTGGTGCCTTTATGTGCTGAGAGCTCCCTCCCTCCCTCTCTCTCTGTCTCTCTGTCTCTGTCTCTCTGTCTCTCTCTCTCCTTTCAAGACAAGGTCTCACTATGTAGCTCTGGCCATCCTGGAACTGACTATGTACTTGAGGCTCATCTTGAACTCAGAGATCTGCCTGTCTCTGCCTCCTAAGTGCTGGGATCAAAGGTGTGTGCCTATGCACAGCTAAATGCAATTAAAATTTTTGTTTTGGGCTTTTTCTTCTCTTCTCTTTCTTTCTTCCTTCCTTCCTTCCTTCCTTCCTTTCTTCAAGATTTATTTATTGTATATACAGTGTTCTGTCTGCATGTATGCCTGCCAGCCAGAAGAGGGCGCCAGATCTCATTACAGATGGTTGTGAGCCACCATGTGGTTGCTGGGAATTGAACTCAGGACCTCTGGAAGAACAGCCGGTGCTCTTAACCTCTGAGCCATCTCTCCAGCCCCTCTTTCTTTCTTTTTTGAGACAGGGTTTCTCTATGTAGCCCTGGCTGTCCTGGAACTCACTCTATGGACCAGGTTGGCCTGGAACACAGAGATCCACCTAGCTCTGTCCCAGAGTGCTGGGATTAAAGGCAAGTGCCACCATGACTAGCCTCCATCTCAAGATTCTTGCCAATATTTTTATTGTTTGTCTTTTGATATAGCTGTCCATGTTGGTTTTGATCTGCATCTTTGAGCTAGCTAATGATGGCATTGAACATCTTTCGTGGTTTGAATGAGAGTGGCCCCCATAGGCTCATGTATTTGCTTGGTTCCAGTTAGTGGACCATTTAGGAAGGATTAGGAGGCCTGGCCTTGTTGGAGGGAGTGTGTTACTGCGGGTGGGATTTGAGGTTTCAAAAGCACACACTATCCCCCGGGGGCTCTCTCGCTGCTCTGTGCCTGTGCCCACTTTTAGCTGCTGCTCGAGTCAGGCCTGCCTGCTGCTGCCATGCTCCCCACCAAGATGGTCCTGGACTCTAACCCTCCGAAACTGTGAGCCTAATAAACTCTCCCTTCTATAACTTGCTTTGGTCATGGTGTCTTAGCACAGCAATAGAAAAATAATTAAGGCCAGGTGGTGGTGGTGGTGGTGGTGGCAGTGGTGGCGGTGGTGGCGGCGGCGGTGGCGGCGGCGGCCCCGGCAGCGGCGCACACCTTTAATCCCAACACTTGAGAGGCAGAGGCAGGTGGATCTCTGTGAGTTCAACGCCAGCTTGGTCTGTGGATTGAGTTCCTCGACTGCTAGGGCTACACAAAGAAACCCTGTCTTAAAAAAACAACAAAAAAAAACCAACAAAAAAAGAAAATTAAGCCGGGCGGTGGTGGCGCACGCCTTTAATCCCAGCACTCGGGAGGCAGAGCCAGGCGGATCTCTGTGAGTTCGAGGCCAGCCTGGGCTACCAAGTGAGTCCCAGGAAAGGCGCAAAGCTACACAGAGAAACCCTGTCTCGAAAAACAAAAAAAAAAAAAAAAAAAATTATGAACTTCTGTTTTTGGTGTATACTTTTAAAATTATGGAATAGATGCTGTAGTGAGAATCACTGGGCAACTCTGAATACCTGAATACTCTTAAAACCCACATTGAGGGGTTGGGGATTTAGCTCAGTGGTAGAGCGCTTGCCTAGCAAGTGCAAGGCCCTGGGTTTGGTCATCAGCTCTGACCAAAACAAACAAACAAACAAACAAACACCCACATTGAGCTGGGCGGTGGTGGCACATGCCTTTAATTCCAGCACTTGGGAGGCAGAGTCAGGCGGATCTCTGTGAGTCTGAGGCCAGCCTGGTCTACAGAGTGAGATCCAGGACAGGCACCAAAACTACATAGAGAAATCTTGTCCCGAAAAAAACCAAAACCAAAACAAAACAAACAAAAACCCCCCACAATGAAATTAATTGATTTATTCACTTACTGTTTTTATTAAGGAAGGGGCTCATGTAGCCCAGGCTAGCCTTGAACTCCTGAGCCTCTGCTTCCCCTCCCAATTCCAAGAGGGCTGGCCTGAATTACCAGATTTGTTGTTGTTGTTGTTTCCATATTTGTTGGCAGATGTATGGATGTATTTATTTACTTATTTAATGTGTGTATGTCTGGCCTGCACGCATGGATGTACTCCAGTGCATGCTTGGTAGCCACGGAGGCCAGAAGAGGGAACTGGATACTGCGGAACTAGAGTTACAGGGGTTTGTGAACTGAGCCTGGATCCTCTGGAAGAGTAACCAGTGCTCTTGACCGGCGGCGAGCCGGCTCTCCAGGCCCAGCGCTCAGCCTTGTTTGTTTCCTTGAGACAAGGCGTGCCTCTGCAGCCCTGGGGGCAGGGTTGCTGGATTTTTTTTTTTTTTTGTTTTGTTACCTGTTTATTTTTATTTTACTGTTGAGTCAGGGCTTCCTCTAGTCCAGGCCGACTGGAGTGTGGTGGAGCACACCTGTAAACCTGATGCCGGAGGAGAGGAAGCAAGGGCAGCAGAAGTTCAAGGTCATCCTCTGCTATGGAGCAAGTTTGAGGACCGAGTAGGTTACAGGAGACCAGGTGCAGAAAAAAGGATGGGGTGGGCTGCGTCCTGGGTGGGCCGCGTCCTGGTTTTCCTTGGTCAAGGCAGCTGTTCTCCAGCGTTCTAGCTGTGTCTATTTTTGGCTTTGCACACATGTTCCCAACTGTCACTCCTCAGCTCACACTGTCACTCACTTTGTCAAAGGGGCAAGCTATGGAACTGAATTTGTTTTGGTTTTGTGAGACAGGGTCTCACTGTGTAGCCCTGGCTGTCCTGGAACTCGCTCTGTAGACCAGGCTGGCCTCAAACTCACAGAGATCTGCCTGCCTCTGCCTCCCGAGTGCCGGGATTAAAGGTGTGCACCAGCACTGCTGGGCTGAACTGGAATCTTTTTTTTTTTTTTTTTTTTTTGTTTTTTTTTTGGTTTTTCGAGACAGGGTTTCTCTGAGTAGCTTTGCGCCTTTCCTGGAACTCACTTGGTAGCCCAGGCTGGCCTTGAACTCACAGAGATCCGCCTGGCTCTGCCTCCCGAGTGCTGGGATTAAAGGCGTGCGCCACCACCGCCCGGCTGAACTGGAATCTTTAAATGGTCAACTCCATTGGGTTTTTGGTTTTGATCTTTTCTTGCTCGCTCCAAGGGAAGGAGGCTCCGTTTTCTCCAACTGTCCCTGAAGCTTCTGTGTTTCCTGGAGTCAGGTGCAGCAGTGTGTTCTCTGCCTTGTCTGGGGTGGAGCTGGAGCTCACAGGGAGGCCTCGCCTGTGCTAGGCAAGTGCACTCCTCTGAGCTAGACTTCAGTCTTAGATTTCGGAGACAAGGTCTCATTGTGTACCCCAGGCTGGTCTCCGATTTGTGACCCTCATATCTGCATCTCCTGAGTGCCGGGTGACAAGTGTCACTGCACCTGGACATCTTCACACATTTGCTCTGGGAGATGCTCAGCCTTCCCTGGGAATGCTGCCATTTATACCGTGACCGTGTTAGGCGGCTTCCTGTCACAGTGACAAACTAGCTTAAGCTGGGCCTGGTGGCTCATGCTTGTCGTTCAGTACTTAGGAGGCCGAGACAGGAGGATAGGTGTGAATTTTAGGCCGGCTTAGGCAACAGAATAAGGTGCTACCTTAAAAATCGGGCCTCTCAGCCGGGCGGTGGTGGCGCACGCCTTTAATCCCAGCACTCGGGAGGCAGAGCCAGGCGGATCTCTGTGAGTTCGAGGCCAGCCTGGGCTACCAAGTGAGTCCCAGGAAAGGCGCAAAGCTACACAGAGAAACCCTGTCTCGAAAAACCAAAAAAAAAAAAAAAAAAAAAAAAAAAAAAAAAAATCGGGCCTCTCCCTCTCCCTGCAAAGAGGAATATTTGTTTTAGCTCACAGCTACGGAGGGTTCAATCCATAGTCACGTTGACCCCATTGTCTGAGGGCCACAGTGAGGTAGTTCCTCACTGAAGTGTGTGGCAGAGGGAAGTGCTTACCTCACGCTTACCAAGCAATGACCGAGGAAGGCCAGAGGTGGGCCTCAGTATCCCCTCAAGGACCTGCCCCCAGATCTCACTTCCTTCCATGAAGACACATCTCCTAAAGGTTCCAGCACCTCCCAGTGACATCACAGGCTGGGACCAAGCCTTCCACACAGAGCCTTTAGGGAACATTAAGATCTAAACCACAAGATTGCCTTTTCTGTCAATCTCTTGAATCCATGACTACCAAAGAAACTGTTTGAGTCTCCTGAGGTGAAGGAGAGAAAGATGTCTTGTGTAACAGAGGTGGTGAGGACTGCTGGCCAGGGTTCTGCCTCCTCCTGGCTCCCTCTGAGCACTTGTGCAGGGTGCTGGGCTGGGGTGCAGGCAATGGTGGGCCACTTGCTGGGCATGGGCGGGGCACTGGGCTGGGGTGCAGGCAGTGGTGGGCCACTTGCTGGGCATGGGCGGGGCACTGGGCTCTGTCTTCTGCACTGAAGAAAAAAATAGAATTAATTCTCCAGCATTGTGTTCCTTGACTACCTTATTTTAAGAATATTGTATTTGCTCATTCATTCTTTTATTTTTATCTTGTGCATGTATACATGCAGGCATGCACTTGCCACGGCACACATGGAGGTCAATCTGCAGGATTTGGTTCTCTCTTTCCACCATTTGGATCAAACTCACAAGTGTCTTCCCCTCCTGAGTCACCCCACTGGCTCCCTACCCTCACTCATTGTTGCTACTTTTTGGGGTTGGTTTTGGTTTTTGTTTTGTTTTAGATTTTTTAAATTTATTTTTTCACGTGTATTAAGTATTTTGCCCTCATGTCTGTATGTGTACACGTGCAAGCTTGATGCCCATGAAGGCCAGAAGATGGGGCAGATCTCCGGAGTTACAGGTGATTGTGACTCAGTCCTTTGGAAGAGCAACAAGTGCTCTTAACCACTGATCTGTTTCTCCAGCCTCTGGCTTTGATTTTGAACTATTCTGTAGTTCAGGCCATCCTGGAACACACTATGTAGACCAAGCTGGCCTTACAGCCTTGGCAATCTTTCTGTCTCATCCTTCTGAGTTAGGGGTGTGAGCCACCATGCCCTTTTCCCTGCTTTTTAGAGATGAGGTCTCAGTACGTAGCCCGTAGCCCGTGTAGGCCTAGACCCCTTGGTGATTTCCTGCCTCCTGAGTGCTGGGACACTCACTCAGCTCCCCTCCTTCTTTATGGATAGCTCATTGCTGCTGACCCATCGATGTTTGTTGTCAGTCAGACTTTATATCACTGTGACAATTCACCGAGAAAACATCTTGAAGGTGCTGAACATCTGTGATCACTCCAGCTCTTCTTGCTTTTAATTCAGGACCAAACATCCCCAAGTCTTTATTGACCATTCCTTCTGTTTTCTCACCTGATGTCAGGTGACTCACTCCATTATTTACTTTCGGTCCCTGCTCTAATCACCTCCCTAGAAATTCTTTTCTCAGTCACTCCGTGAAACCCTGCCCGCTATAGGACTCCCGTTGCTTTCCTGTATCGTGCATAACCTCTCCTAATACGATGTATTGTTATGTGTCTGGTCGCTCACTTGAATGCAAGTTCAGTAGCTTCCATTCCATTATATTCAGTCCCCCAAATTGTCCTGTCACACAAGAAGCAGATCTGGTCTCACTACAGAGCCTCAACTACCTAAGAATTCTTGCTTTCTTTCTTAGAGATTAATTTTGCAAGTGTACATGTATATATATATATATATATATATATATATATATATATATATGTATGTCTCTGTGTGTGTGGTACATGCATGTGCGTGTTTGTGGGTGCTCATGACTGTATGCTCTTGGAATGTCCCCTTTTATCACTCCTTGCCTCATTCCTTTCAGGCAGGGTCTCTCCCTGAATCTGGAACTTGTGTTTTTCAGCTAGGCTCATAGCCAGTGAGTCCCAGTGATCTTCCCGTCTCCATTCTCCTAAGTGTCGGCGTCACAGGTGTGTACAGGTTCATCCCCAGATTATTATGTGTGTGCTGAGATCTGAACTCAAGGCCTCATGCTTTTGTGTAGCCAGTAAATTTATCCATTGAGCCAACCCCATCAACTCTTGATCCTTCTGCTGGGCTTTCTGAGTAGTGGGGAAATGTTGTGTACATACACAGTGGAGCACCACTCAGCCACAAAGAATGAAATCACATCTGGGAGAATGGATGGAACTGGGGATAATCAAGCCACAAGATAAGCCAGATTCAAAAAAACAAAGACGACAAGTCTCCTCTCATATGTGGACTCTGAAATCCCACCTTCTACACTGCGGGTTGTTATGCCCATCTGGGCCTGAGTTTCTACCAGTACAAATGGAAGCAGTAACACTTTATTGGAGGGACAGAACGTATCCTGAGATGACCTTTGCCAACTTCTTGTGTGTCTAGGCATGCTCATTCTGAGACCTGGCAGGTCCCGTGACAGGAGAGACTGTGGAAGAGGACCCTGGGACTCCTAAGCAAAGAAGATGGAGTCAGAGAAGGCAGGACTCCAGGATGATGTTCATTGTTAAATGTTCATTTTGTTATGAAATAGATTCTCATTCTGAAGCCCCTGGAATGCATACCAAGCCAGCCTTCCAAGTTCTGAGATTGCAGGAGTGAACTCCAGTTTGATGTCATCAATTTGTGACACACATCTTTAATCCCAGCACTGTGGGGATAAAGGAAAATATATCTTTGGCCAGCCAGGACTACATAGTGAGACCCTGTTTCAAAACCGCCGCCGCCACAACCACCAGCACCACCAGCACCAGCAGCAGCAGCAGCAGCAGCAGCAGCAGCAGCAGCAACAACAACAACACTGAAGGGGGAGGGGAGTGAGGGAGCTGTGAATCACCAGGCCCTGCCAAAATGTATTTTAAAAATGGCTGAAGAGTCTCTGGAGAGATGGCTCAGCAGTTAAGAGCACTGGCTGCTCTTCCAGAGGACTCGGGTTCAATTCCCAGCATGCACATGGCTGCTCACAGCGGTGTGCAATTCCATTTCCAAGCCATCTAATGCCCTCTTCTGGCCTCTGAGGGTACCAGGTGCACAAGTGGTACACAGACATACATACAGGCAAAGCACCCATTCACATAAAATAAAAATTTAAAAAGCTAGAAGAAGCAATATTAGCTGGGTGTGGTGGTATACACCCATTATTCCTGCATTTCAGCAGTGGAGGCAGATAGATGGAGCCCAGGCTGGGCTATGTGAAATCTTATCTCTAAAAACTTAGGGGAAAATGAAGCAAAACATAAAAACAAACAATTATAATAAAAAAACTAAACGACTCACTGCCTGACATATTTGAAGTATCTAGGCAGCTTGGGAGTTGGGTGTTAGTGATGAGGGCATAGAAACTGAGTGAATTTAAAAATAAAGCAAAAATTCATTTGAAGAAAAAAAGCCATTCCCAGAAAATCAACCAAATTATGGAACTCTGCATGAACTGTAAGCATTAAGGAAAGACCTCCCCAGAGAGTGCGCCTGACTATGTGACTCTGTTGAGGGTGGGGAGAGGCAGCGGCAGGCATGCTCCCAACTGCTTTGCAGCTGTTCTAATTGCTTACAGTGGGAAGTCATCTGATCAGGTCCTAAGCTGAGAAATCAGACAGTTGCCCATGTTTGCTCTTAGAAGCAAAGGCAAGATCAGGAAGGAAAAATAAAGATGTTAAAATGGTCGATGCTTAGCAGCAGGACTGTGATATAGAAATGTATTATATAGAAGTGACAGGATAAAGGGGTAGATGATTGAGTCTACTCTGAAAAGAAGAGGATATATAGGATAAAAGCGTAGATTATTGAATCTACTCTGAAAAGGATATATAGGATAAAAGCGTAGATTATTGAATCTACTCTGAAAAGAAGAGGATATATAGGATAAAAGCGTAGATTATTGAATCTACTCTGAAAAGAAGAGGATATATAGGATAAAGGGGTAGATTATTGAATCTACTCTGAAAAGAAGAGGATATATAGGATAAAGGGGTAGATGATTGAATCTACTCTGAAAAGAAGAGGATATATAGGATAAAAGCGTAGATTATTGAATCTACTCTGAAAAGAAGAGGATATATAGGATAAAAGCGTAGATTATTGAATCTACTCTGAAAAGAAGAGGATATATAGGATAAAGGGGTAGATTATTGAATCTACTCTGAAAAGAAAAAAAGGAAAATATGGATATGATAAGATAAAAAGGTAGATTATTGAATCTACTTTTAAAAAGTAACTACTAGTTTTAAATTGGATTGGAGTTTTGTATATTGTATACAAATTTTGTATATTGATACAAAGTTGAGATTAATTTTGTTAGAAAATACTGTACATACACTTCTAATCATGTTCAAGGTATTGTATCTATACAGTTCATTTAACAATGTAAGGCAAATTGCTAGGCACTGAAAGTTATTATTACTAACTAATTAGGATATAAAGAAATGAAAGTTAGTGGTTAGTTATTATAATTGAACTTGTAATCATATTAGGTATATTTTCAAGGTCAAACGGATATATTTTAGATAGACAGGTCATCTTCAAACACTCCAGAGATCTATAGAATGTGGCATTTAAGATTTTTAATAACATAGGTTTTTTTTTGGTTTTCCGAGACAGGGTTTCTCTGTGTAGCTTTGCACCTTTCCTGGAACTCACTTGGTAGCCCAGGCTGGCCTTGAACTCACAGAGATCTGCCTGGCTCTGCCTCCCAGTGCTGGGATTAAAGGCGTGCACCGCCACCGCCTGGCAGCTTTTTTTTTTTAAATGACAATGAGACATGTCTGTTCCTTGCAACACCAATCTACTTCAGAGAAGATGACAGGTATTGAAGAAAACTCCATATGGAGTTTACTTTCTTTGTGGCAAAAGTTAGCCACTGGGCAAGAAAGTGCCCTTGCCTCGACTGCTGACAGTATGCTGTCCAAATGGGACAAGCAGGACACAAAAGAAAGGACCGCCGATCCTTGCCAAGACAAGGTAGGAAGGTCCTTTAGAAAATCCTGTTTCACAGATAATCTGTCAGATATGCTAGGCCTATAGGCTGAAGATGGATGCCCCAGCATTGCAGAGGAACCTTGGGTGACTGTCCAGGCAGCCAGGTGTTTTTGTCATTTCTCACATTTTTTGGAAGTCACTTATTTGCACTTCCTGCTTACTCGGTTAATATTATTTCCTTCTCAGGTCTCTGAGGGAGTTGAAGATTAGATAGTTAGAGTTTTCCTTGCTAACAAATTCAGAAAAGAAACTCCCTAAAGAGGTGTAAAGTATATAAGTTTGAAAGACATCAAAAGATAGTTTTTAGTTGGTAATAAAAGTTAAGATAGAAGGTGAATTAGCTACAACATTTTGGACTCACCAAATAAATAATGGAGTATTTTTTTCTGAATCTGTCAAATGATTATGGGCTGGACATTGTTATTGTAATTCTTGACTGCACATATTGTATATACTAATTGTATATAGTTTTTCTTATTTAGTTATAACTTTCTTTTTTTTATTTTAGACAAAAAAGGGGGGAATGTGGTGATATATTGTGTACTCTAATAAACTTTGCCTGAAGATCAGAGAACAGAACAAGCCATTAGATTAAACCTGGATGCCAGGCAGAGGTGGCACACACCTTTAATCCTAGCACTTGGGAGGCAGAGATCCTTCTGGATCTCTGTGAGTTCAAAGCCACCCTGGACTACATGAGATTGACTCAGTCTAGGAGAGAAACAGAGCCAGGAAGTGGTGGCACACACCTTTAATCCCAGTACTTGGGAGTCACACGCCTTTAATCCCAGCACTAAGAAGGAAGTGATATGGTGGGCGGAGAAAGGTAAATAAGGCATGAGAAGACAGGAACTAAAGCCTTTCCAGGCTGAGGAGTCCTAGAGGTAAGATGTGTCAGTGGCTTGTTCCTTTGCCTCTTTGATCTTCAGGCAAATTTTATTAGGGTACACAATATATCACCACAGGACTGAGTGGTAGGGAGGGAATGTGAACCTATTTACTTTAAAAAATTATTGTTTTCCCAGCTGGTGGTGGTGCACGCTTTTGATCCCAGCACTCAGGAAGCAGAGACAGGCAGATCTCTGTGAGTTCAAGGCCAGCCTGGTCTACAGAGAGAGGTCCAGGACAGCCAGGGCTACACAGAGAAACCCTGTCTCAGAAAATAAAATCGAACACCCCCCTCAAAATATATATAGTTTAAAAAAAAAGAATCTTAACTAGAGAAGGGGGTGAGGAGAGAGGTGGTTCAGTGGGCCAGAGTGTTTGTCTTGCAAAGGACCTGGCTTTGGTTCCCAGCACCCATACCTGGAAACCCCAGTTCCAAAGAACCTGATACTCCATTGGTACCTGTACATATGTGGTGCACAGACAGACATTTGTGAAAGTGTATGTACATATGTGTGGAGGGCAGAGATTGATGTAGGCACCAATTACAGGCATGCCGTGTTCAAATATTTAAAAAAAGATTGATTTATGTGTCTATGTGCGAGCCTGCATGAATATATTCATACCATGTGCCTGGAGGAGAATGAGGAGATCAGAAGAGGGTGTTGGGTTCCCAGGAACTGGAGTTACATGCAGTTGTGAGCTGCCATGTGAGTGCTTGGAACTGAACCCAGTCGTCACCTTTAACCCCCGAGCCCTGTCATGTTCAAATCTTAAGTAGCTCTGAAAATAAAGTTGTTCAAAATCTTCTCTTTTAGTTGGGGCTGGTAGTACAGGACTATAACCTCAGCTACTCTGGAGGCTGAGGCAGGAGGATTACAAGCCTGTACCTGGGCTGTTGTAGGAATTCAAGGATAGCCTGGGTGACTTACCCACATTCCGTCTCAATCAATGGATCAGTGAATCAATGGATGAATGAATCGGTCAATCATTGGTCAGGTCTGCTTAGCAGATGGGACACCCTAGCTTCCAAGCCCAGAACTGCAAAAAAGAAAGAGTCCTTTTTTTTTTCTAACCTTTTTGGAGTCCTCAGTACATTATCACTGTTATCTGTGATCACCGTACCATGTAGCAGACTCCACAGCTTCTTGCTTTTGTCAACAGCAGCTCAGGACTTTGGGAAATTCTCATATGTAAATAGACACTTCTAACCAGGGAGAATCTAGTCCATGCTCTTATAAGCTACTATTGCCCAAGATAATCCATGTTTCCTGTTTCCCATCAGTCTCATGAAGTAAATGTGTAAAGGAGATTGCTTTAATTTTGTTCTTTCTTTTCTTTTTTATATTTAAAGTTATTTATGATGATAGTGTGTGTGTGTGTATGCGTGTATGTGTCCATGTGCATGCGCATGGGTACTGCTCACGTGGAGGTCAGAGGACAACTTGCACAGTTAGTTCTCTCCTTCCTTTTTTTTTTTTTCTTTCTTTCCAGACAGGGTTTCTCTGTGTAGCCCTGACTGTTCTGGAACTCTCTCTGTAGACCAGGCTGGCCTGGAACTGAGAGATCCACCAGCCTCTGCCTCCTGAGTGCTGGGATTAAAGGCGTGCGCCACCATGCCTGGCTTCTCCTTCCACTTTTATGTGGGTTGGGGGATTGAACACAGATGCATGGCGAGGGCTTTTACCCACTGAGCCATCGTGCTGGCCCTAGGAGATTTCTTCTCACATTAGTAACTAAACACATTTTAAAAAACAAGGCCTAGTGGCTGCAATCCTCTGTCAAGTACAAGTTATTTGTAGAGCATTATTACCTTCAAATTGAAAAGAAATCCAAGCAACTGGATCAAGCCATGCAAGTGTTTACACCACCACAGCAGAATCAGGAATCATCATTACAAATGCCTGTCACTAGATACAGAAGTCACCACATGACTACTGAAGGCAACAATGACATCAAATTAATAAAATGTTCTTTTTAATTTTAACTTAATTTTATTTTATTTTTTGGAGCTGAGGACCGAACCCAGGGCCTTGTGCTTGCAAGGCAAGCACTCTACCACTGAGCTAAATCTCCAACCCCATGTTTTTTAATTTTTAAAAAATGATTTTTATTTATTTATTTATTTATTTATTTATTTATTTATTTTTGGTTTTTCGAGACAGGGTTTCTCTGTGTAGCTTTGTGCCTTTCCTGGAACTCACTTGGTAGCCCAGGCTGGCCTCGAACTCACAGAGATCCGCCTGGCTCTGCCTCCCGAGTGCTGGGATTAAAGGCGTGCGCCACCACCGCCCGGCTTATTTTTATTTTTATTTTATATGCATTGGTGTTTTGCCTGCCTGCATATCTGTGTATGGGTGTCGGATCCCCTGGAACTACAGACAGTTGTAAACTGCCATGTGGGTGCTGGGAACTGAACCTGGGTCCTCTGGAAGTGCTCTTAACTGCTGAGCCATCTCTCCAGCCCTAATTAAATGGATTTACCTGTTACCAGTTGTAGTTGGTTTGAATGAGAATAAGCTCCCCCTACCCAGTAGGCTCATGTTTGCATGCTTAATCCCCTGTTGTTGAACTGTTTGGGAAGGATTAGGAGGTGTGGCCTTGTTGGAGTGGGTGTGGCCTTGTTGGAGGAGGTGTGTCCCTGGGAGCAGGCTTTAAGATTTCAAAAGTCCACACCAGGCAGGGCAGTGGTAGCACACACCTTTAATCTTGGCACTCAGGAGGCAGAGGTAGGTGGATCTCTGCATTTAAGACTAGCCTGGTCTACATGGGGAGACAGCCTGGGCTACACAGAGAAACCCTGTCTTGAAAAACAAACAAACAACAAGTCCACTCAGGCCCAGTTGCTCTGCCTGCTGCCTATGGGTCAGGATATAAAGTTCTTGGCTCTGTGCTGTGGCTCCAGTACCATGCCTGTCTGCCACCAGGGTGCTGGAGTACCACCCCAACATGGTGATCATGGACTAACCCTATGAGACTGTAAGCAAGCCCCCAATTAAATGCTTTCTTTTATGAGTTGCTGTGCCCAGCACTTGGGAGGCAGAGGCAGTCGGATCTCTGTGAGTTTGGGTCAGCCTGGTCTACAGAGTGCGTTCCAGGACAGCCAGGGCTACACAGAGAAACCCTGTCTCGAAAAACCAAAAAGAAGAACTGCCATGGTCATGGTGTCTCTTCACAGCAACAGAACAGTCACTGAGATACCATTCCAGCTGTTATACTTTAAGATAAAACAAATGACTATAGTATATTTATTTATTTATTTATTTATTTATTTATTTATTTATTTATTTATTTATTTATTTTTTGGTTTTTCGAGACAGGGTTTCTCTGTGTAGCTTTGCGCCTTTCCTGGTACTCACTCTGTAGTCCAGGCTGGCCTCGAACTCACAGAGATCCGCCTGCCTCTGCCTCCCGAGTGCTGGGATTAAAGGCGTGCGCCACCACCGCCCGGCAGTATATTTATTTATGATGTTGGGGATTGAACCTGGGGCTTTGAGCATATTAAGAACATGCTCTATCAGGGAACTCCACTCCCAGTCTGTAACCATAGTTTTAATGAAGATTTTTTTTAGTAAACAATTTAGTGTAAATATTTCCTCTTAACTGGAGCCTTCCCTCCTGGAGGAAGGAGAGGCCTGTTAGACTCAGGGAGCTGATGAAACTCACAAGTCACAGACATCTCTGAGAGTTCCATGGTTTCAGGTGGCTCCCCAAGGTTAAAAAGTGTATTGCTGTGGAACAATCCTTGTATACTGTAAATATGTCTTACTCTCATTGGTTAATATAGAGCTGACTGGTCTATAGCTGGGCAGGAAGACATTGGGCAGGAGAGCCAGACAAGAGAACACAGGGAAGAAGAAGGGTGGAGTCTGAGGAGTGGAGAGCCAGACACAGAGGAAGCAGAACATGAAGAGAATGAGGTAACGAGCCATGAGCCATGTGGTATTACAGTCAATCCATGTGAGTCTATTAAATGGTAACAGCATTTATTAAAATATAAATTGAGGAAATACACTCATGATTATAGAACGGAGTAAACAGCAGAAGTCATCCTCTGATCTGACCGGGATCGAGTCCATTTCACAGGCAGGCACAGGGAGAAGGGCATGTGATCCTTCTCCAGTTCCTTATCAGAGGTCACATACAATGGCAGGAAGCACCACCTCCTTTGGGCCATGTGGCCCAGGGTCATGGGCGGAGCAAATACCACTACAGTGTGGTAGAACTTAGTAAGAAATATGGGTTAAGTTGAAAGAGCTGGGTAGTAACAAGCCTAAGTTATAATTTATAATTAATATTAAGTCTCTGTGTGGTTATTTGGGAATTGGCCAGTGGTCCTGATGAAAAACTCTGCCTACAGTGTGTGTGTGTGTGTGTGTGTGTGTGTGTGTGTGTGTGTGCATGTGTGTATGTGCATGTGTGTGCATGTATGTGTATGTGTATGTGTGCATGTGTGTCTGTGTGTGCATGTGTGTGTGCATGTGTGTATGTGCATGTGTGTGCATGTATGTGTATGTGTGCATGTGTGTCTGTGTGTGCATGTGTGTGTGCATGTGTGTGTGCATGTGTGTATGTGCATGTGTGTGCATGTATGTGTATGTGTGTGCATGTGTGTGTGCATGTGTGTCTGTGTGTGCATGCGTGTGTGCGTGCATGTGTGTGTGTGTGTGTGTATGTGCGCGCGTGTGCGCACGCACGCATGTGCATGTGTGTGTGTGTGCATGCTGTGGAGGGAAGACTCTGGTGGAGCAAATGCAAGTTGGATGCGGCTGTCATCGTCATCACCCGTGTTGGGGTGGCCTGGTCAGTAATGGGGTTGCTTGATTCGTCCATCTCCATAAGTGACCCCAGCAAACGCCTTGGTTCCCCACGCTGGACTTGGGTAGCCTTGTTTTCTCTGATCTGTTGTCTGGGGATACTACCCCAGGAAAAGCTGCAGAATGCTTCCTAAATCCAAGGGGGTCACAGAAGTCGACAAGAGTTCGTCATCGGTGAAGATGCATCTGTCCTTCAGTCACAAACGATGCTGGACGCATGATGAATGGAGTCTCCATCAAGTGGATCTTTGGAATCTAAAACAAGATACCGAGGAAGACTGGAAAGCTAAATTGGATGGCCCCTTTTGCAGAGTCAGGGCCCTTTAGGAATTCTTTGTGATATTTATCGATCATGACTGCATTCCCTGATCTATTGAGCACACACTGGCATCTATTTTTGAACCAGAGTAAGAAGTTTGTATTCGAATATATTGATTATATTTGAGGGTATCACAGAAATCCCTGTGTAGGGGAGCTTTTTGTTTTTGTTTTTGAGGCCGGGTCTAATGGTGTAGCTCAGGCTGGCCCACAGCTCTTGGCAAGCTGATTGTACAGGCCTGTACAAGCTCCTGCCAAGTGCTGACTGTACAGGCCTGCTTCACCAGACCCACAACTATATCACAAGAATCTTAAGCCTTTCCCAACAGTCCTGTGTGAAAGATGTATCAGCCCTTAAAACAACTGTGCAAATACACTCCCTACTCACTCATTTTCTTGTAAAAATATACTTATTATTATCAAATGTGTGCGTGCGTGAGTGCGTGCGTGCGTGCATGTGTGTGTGTGTGTGTGTGTGTTTGCACGTATGCCCCTGCGATCTGGGGGTCATGCATGTGGAGACCAGAGGACAACCTTGCAGTCATTTCTCTCCTGTGTGTGCATGCGTGCGTGTATGCGTGTGTGTGTGTGTGTGTGTGTGTGTGTGTGTGTGTGTGTGTGTTTGCGTTTGCGTTTGCATGTGCGCCCCTGAGATCTGGGGGTCATGCATGTGGAGACCAGAGGACAACCTTGCAGTCATTTCTCTCCTTCCACATTTATTTGGGCTTCAAGGATCGAACTCAGGTCACCAGAGTGTGTGGCGAGAACGGTTACCCACTGAGTCCTCTCATCAGCCATATTTATGCATATTCTCGTGCTAACAATGGAAGGAGAAAGTACAAACAACCAAATAAAACCACAGGAGACCGGGGGAAAGGGCTGGGGTAGGCGCTAGGCTTTTTGAGACAGCTGGTTTTTTGTAGCTTTAACTCTGGAATCACGTGAGTGTTCAGCCTATGAGGAAAGCTAACTCCAATCAACACGTATCGATAATTTGCGTCTTCTTTCACTTCTCTTGATCAGTCTATCTAGAGGTTTATCAATGCCATCGATCTTGCCAGAGAAGCAGCTTTCAGGTACATTGATTTTTCCCTAATGCGTGTCTGTTTTCTATCCCATCGATTTCTCCTCTTACTTCCTTTACTTACTTTGAGTTTAATTTGCTCTTTTTCCTCTAATGACTTAGAAAGTTGATTTTCAAACTTTCTTCATTTTTAAGGCAATAGTCCTTCATACGTGTGTGTGAAGACTTTATTTTTTGCTTAGGCTGGTCTTTTTTTGGGTTGTTGTTCTTGAGATAGGGTTTTTCTCTGTAGCCCTGGCTGTCCTGGCACTCGCTCTGTAGACCACGCTGGCCTCAAACTCGCAGAGATCCGCCTGCCTCTGCCTCCTGAGTGCTGGGATCAGAGGCATGCGCCACCTCTGTCTGGTGTTTAGGCTGCTCTTAAACTCACTATGTAGCCTAGACTGGCCTCATATGTACCACAAGGCTTCTTCCTCCATCTCCTAAGCGGCTAGGATCGTGTGGTTGAACATTTTCTTTGAAGCGGGGTGTGGTGGCACATGCCTTTAATCCCAGCTCCCATGAGACAGAGAAAGGCAGATTCCTGAGTTTGGGGATAGCCTGGTCTATGGAATGAGTCCCAGAACAGGAAGGGCTCTACAGAGAAACTCTGTCTCAAAAAACAAAAACATTTTTTTTCCCTGTGAGATAGTCTCTGGTGTTGAAGGATAACACTGAACTTCCAATTCCTCTGCCCCCATTTCCCTGAGGTTACAAGCTAGAGCCACTGTTAGTGTTGGGGACAGGACTCAGGGCTTTGCTTATACTACCAACTAAGCTACAACCTCAGGTTTTGTTCTGAACACACGTTCAGTTTCTTTCAAAGAAACACAGATCCTCAGACTGCCTGTTTCATGGTTTTTATTCTTACTTATGGTTTTTTGAGACAGGGTTTCTCAGGGCAACAGCCATGGCTGTCCTGGAACTCCCTCTGTAGACCAGGTTGGCCCTGAACTCAGAGGTCCACCTGCCTCTGCCTCCCAAGCATTGTAATTATAGGAATGAGCCATGCACCCAGCCCCATAAGGTTTTTTTTTTTTTTTCAACAAGTTCTCACTATGTGGTACTAATTGTCCTGGAGCTCACTATGTAGACAAGGCTAGCCTCGAACTCACATAGTTCCTCCTGCCTCTGTCTTTCAAATGCTGGGATTAAAGGCGTGCACCACTGTGTCCTCTCCATTAAGGACTTCTTTAATCCATGTGTTGATTAGTTTCTTGTCAACTTGAACAAGCTAATGTTGTCTGAGAAGAAGAAACCTCAACTAAGACAATGTCAGTGTTGTTGTTTAGTTTTTGGCTCTTTTGGGGGGTCCACCACCCAGCTCCCAAATAAATCACACATGGGGGCTTACTCTTAATTATGAATGACCTGCCTTAACTTGGCTTAGTTTCTAGCCAGCTTTCTTTAATTTAAATTATCCAGTCTACCTTGCTTCTGGGCTTTTCCCATTCTCTTACTTCTGTAAATCTTACTCTTACTCTGTGGTTTGCTGTGTAGCTGGGTGGTTGGCCCCTGGAGTCCTCCTCCTTCTCTGACTCCTTCATCTCTCCTCCCAGATTTCTCCCTCTATATATACTCTCTGCCTGCCAGCCCCGCCTATTCTTTCTCCTGCCTTGCTATTGGCCAGTTCTTTATTAGACCATCAGGTGTTTTACACAAGCACAGTAACACAGCTTCACAGAGTTAAATAAATGCAACATAAACAAAAGTAACACACCTTAAATAATATTCTCCAACATATCAGATTGGTTTGAAGACAAGCTGTGGGGCATTTTCTTGATTGATGATGAAGGACCTAGCCCAGTGTGGACAGTACCATCCCTAGGCTGGTGGTTCTGGATGTATAAGAAAGTAGATAGAGGAAGCCAGAAGCAAGTCAGTAAGCCACACACCTCCATGGTCTTGCTTCAGTTCCTGCCTTGGCTGCCTTTCATGATGGACTGGAAACTGTGGGTGAAATAAACCCTTTTCTCCCCAGGTTGCTTTTGCTCATGGTGTTCATCCTGGTGTTAGAATGCGAACTAAGAGAGATTTAAGTTGAAAAAAAAAAAAAAATGCAAACCAAGAGAGCCCCGGAGTTGTTTTGCAGTCTGTTACAGAGTTTCCTCAGATGTAGATATTTAAACCCCTGGCTTTGGTTACCATATATTAATTGCACACATTAATAGGGCTTGTTGTGATATTTCAGTACATGTTAGCATGGACCAGTCAAGTCCAGCTTCCCTTATACCCACTCCTCCACCCCTTCCCAACCTCTAGAAATCACATTTGGGATGGATTTTAAATTTCTACTTTTTGTAATTAACTTTTAACTTTACTATGCCTTGTTCAGACAGAATGACCTGTTTACTCCCTGTGCATTGAGAATGGGTTGTGGTTTCCTTAATTTTTGTTAGTGTTTCATGTGTGAATGAGAGAAAACAATCGTTCCTCCCACTGTTGGCCAGAGCTCTCTCTTTATTCATTAGGCCAAACTTGCTAATGTTGTTGTCCAGATCTGTTTTGCAGTTTTTCTGCCGTTCGGCTCACTTAAGAGCAATTCGATCAGATCTCCCACTCAGAGATACATTAGGCATTGCTCCTCGTGGCTCTATCAATTTTTTGCTTCATATACTTTATTAGGTGCACACAAGTTTAAAATTGCTACCACTTCTTGGAGAATGATGTCATTCATCATAATAGAGTGAGTTTGCTCATTTGTAACAATGTTCTGTGGCTAAAAGACCATTGTATCTAATATGAATATGATTACATACCTTTACATTTCTTTGTTTGCTGTTTTGAGTTTATGCAGTCCAGACTGCCTTCTTTTTTTTTTTTTTTTTTTTTTTTTTTTTTGGTTTTTCGAGACAGGGTTTCTCTGTGTAGCTTTGCGCCTTTCCTGGAACTCACTTGGTAGCCCAGGCTGGCCTCGAACTCACAGAGATCCGCCTGGCTCTGCCTCCCGAGTGCTGGGATTAAAGGCGTGCGCCACCACCGCCCGGCCTCCAGACTGCCTTCTAACTTGCTATGTAGCCAAAGGTGTCCTTGAACTCCAGATCCTTCTGCCTCCACCTCCCTTCGGCTGGGATTACAGGCATGCGCTACCATGTTTATCCTTGCTTGACAAGACTTTTTCCGTATTTGTCTGCCTCTGTCAACCAAGTGTTTGGGAATCAAAGCATGTGACGTAATGTCTGGCTCCATTCTTTGCCTGCATGTATGTCTCCACATCACATGCATGCAGTGTCCATAGAGGCCAGAAGAGGGTGACGGATTTCCCCTTGAATAGAAGCAGCAGATGGTTGTGAGCTGCAGCTGTCTCGGTGCTGGGAATCCAACCTGGAGCCTCTGGAAGAGCAGCCAGTGTTCTTAACCACCAAGCCAGCCCTGGCTCCATCTTTTTATTCCAACATCCAAGTATCCTTATAACTTAGGTAGATTGTGTATAAAAAGCATATAGCTGGGATTTTGGGAAATCCAATATGCACTTCATTGTCTTTGTGTGTGTGTGCTAGGGACTGAATGGGAGCCTCACGCACACTAAGTGGTGTTCCACTGTGGAGCCCCTCCAAGCCCAACTCACTGTCTTACTGTGTCTACAGCTAGTGCTACCTCACCAGACCTAACTCACTGTCATTTGGGGTTTTGCTTTAACTCTGTGTGTGTGTGTGTGTGTGTGTGTGTGTGTGTGTGTGTGTACATACATGCAGAGTCCACAGGAGGACACTAGGCATCCTCTGTTATTCTTCATCTCATTCCCTTGAGACAGGGACTCTCGTGGGGACCCGAAGCTTTATGTTGTGGCTAGGATGACTGGCCAGTGAGCTCCCAGAATCCACCTGTCTGTGCCCAGAAACCCTGGGTTACAACCATCCGCAGCCATGCTCAGCTTTCTGTGTGGGTGCTGGGACTTTGAATTCAGGTCCTCATGTTCTTACCCGCTGAGCCATCTCCCCAGTCCCACTCTCTCTCTTTTGAAGGAGGACTTTGGAGCTTTTAAATTCATTTGTGTTATTAATGTAATTGGGAGGTTTATTTATTTATTTATTTTTATTTTATTTTTTGAGACAGGCTTTTACTTGTTGCCAAGGCTGGCCTCAAATTCCTGAACTCAGATAATCCTCCTGCCTCATCCTCCTAAATAGCTGGGACTATAGGTGTATACTTAGTACCTGGCAGTTACTTCTTTACTTAAATCTTTTTATTTTCTTCTTTTTTTGTTTTTGTTTTTTGAGATAGGGTTTCTCTGTGTAGTCTTGGCTGTCCTGGAACTGACAGAGATCCACCTGCCTCTGCCTCCTGAGTGCTGGGATTAAAGGCATGAGCTACCACTGACTGTTTTGTTTGTTTGTTTGTTTGTTTTGTTTTGTTTTGTCTCTTAAGAATTGAGATCTTAGCCAGGCGATGGTGGCACACGCCTTTAATCCCAGCATTCGGGAGGCAGAGCCAGGCGGATCTTTGTGAGTTCAAGGCCAGCCTGGTCTACAGAGTGAGTTCTAGGACAGTCAGGGCTACACAGAGAAACCCTGTCTGGAATAAAAAACAAAACAAAAAGAGGTAACAGGGCTGGAGAGATGTGAGGAGCTGGCTCAGGACTGAGTGCTTGCTGTTCATTCATGAGGACTGTAGATCACACTCCAGAGCCCATGACCCCCAAACGCCTGCAATCACAGCTCTGAGGGGTCTGTTGTCCTTTTTGGGCCTCTGCAAACTCACAGATGTGGGCACTGGAACAGACAGACAGACAGACAGATAAATAGAATAAACCTTTAAAACAAGGAATAACCACATCACATTGATATGAGAATGTTTATCCTTAATACTTTCTTTTAGTGTGTGTGTGTGTGTGTGTGTGTGTGTGTGTGTGTGTGTGTGTGTGGTGCTGGGGGTCAAACCCAGGACCCCTCTTGCTATGGATTTGTTCTATCATTGACCTACAATCCCAGCCCCCACCTTAGACTTTTAAAAAGACAAAAGTGATCATTTTAACTTACTTTACTTCTTCTGGAGTCGACCACATTTCTCTCTCCTTCTATTTAAGTACTTTAGTCAAAACTAGGTCTAGGGTGAGTCTTTGTGTAGCAGGCCTTCGCAGGCTTTCTATGCATGATGGGATTTTTTTTTTAAGCCATGGTCTCACAGTTGAATGAAAGTTCAACTGGATGTAAAATTCTAGGTTTTAAAATTCTTTCTTGTCAATCGTTTGAAAATGAGGCTCCATTGTCTTTTTAATCTCCATTACTGCAATTGAAGAGTTGACAGAAATACAATCTTTGTTCGTTCAGTTCACTCTGTTCTTTATTTGTAGGGCTGATGACTGACAATCCATTGTTTTATTTTGGTTGTGTGTGTATGTATTTGTGCCCATGTGTAAATATGTGCATGCACCTAAGCATGCATATGTGGAAGCCAGGGTTTGATGCAAGATGACATCTTTTGCTTCCTTGTTTTTTTTTTTTTTTTTTTTTTTTTTTGGTTTTTTCGAGACAGGGTTTCTCTGTGTAGCTTTGCGCCTTTCCTGGAACTCACTTGGTAGCCCAGGCTAGCCTCGAACTCACAGAGATCCGCCTGGCTCTGCCTCCCGAGTGCTGGGATTAAAGGCGTGCGCCACCACCGCCCGGCCGCTTCCTTGTTTTTTTGAGACAGGGTCTCTCAGTGAACATAAAGATCGCCATTTCAGTTACTGTCTGGCCAGTGAGCTTCAGGGATCCATCTGTCTCCAAGCCCTCAGCACTAGGGCTATAGACTGGCGCTGCCATTTCTAGCTTTCACATGGATGTTCAGGATCTCAACTTAGCTCTTCATGTTTACACAGAAAATACTTCACCCCCGAGCTATCTCCCTAGCCCAAATCTTTTGTTTTTGTTTTTGTTTTTTTGAGACAGGGTTTCCTTGTAGCTCTGGCTGTCCTGGGACTCACTCTGAGACTAGGCTGGCCTGGAATTTACAGAGATCCGCCTGCCTCTGCCTCTAGAGTGCTGGGATTAAAGGCGTGTGCCACTGCCTGATGCTGATGTTCTTGTTTTGTTTTGTTTTGGTTTGGTTTGGTTTTTTGAGACAGGGTTTCTCTGTGTAGCTTTGCGCCTTTCCTGGATCTCGCTCTGTAGACCAGGCTGGCCTCGAACTCACAGAGATCCGCCTGCCTCTGCCTCCCGAATGCTGGGATTAAAGGCATGCGCCACCACCGCCCGGCTTGTTTGTTTTTTTAAAGCTTTAATTAAAAAAATAAGTGTAGGGAGCAGGAGAGATGGTTCAAGTGTTAAGAGCACCGGTTGCTCTTCCACAGGACTTGGGTTCAATTCCCAGCACCCACATGGCAGCTCACAACTGTCTGTAACCCTAGTTCTAGGGGACCTGACATCCTCACACAGACATACATGCAGGCAAAACACCAATGCACATAAAAAGAAAAATTAAATCTTTAAAAATGTATTTATGGGGCTAGAGAGATGACTGCTCTTCCAGAGGACCCGGGTTCAACTCCCAGCACCCATATGGCAGCTCACAATGGTCTGTAACTCCAGTTTCAGGGGACTTGAAACTTCCCATGGCAAAATACTAATGTACATTTTTTTTAATGTATTTATGTGTTACCAAGTGTGGCACCTTTAATCCCAGCACTTGGGAGGCAGAGGCAGGTGGATCTCTATGAGTTTGAGGCCAGCTTGATCTACATAGTGAGTTCCAGAATAGCCAGGGCTGTGTAGAGAGACCGTTTCAAAAACGTATTTATGTGTATGTGTTTGTCTGCATGTGCACTATGTGTGTGCAGTTACCCATGGAGGCCAGAAGAGGGCACTGGATCCCCTGACACTAGAGTTACAGGCAGTTATGAGCTACCAGATGTCAGTGCTCAGAGACAAATCCCAGGTCCTCTGTAACAGTGACAAGTGTCCTCAGCCACTGAGGCATTTCTCCTCCAGCTCCTGCTGCCCATATTCTTAAATTGCACTGTTATTAGTAGGCAAGGTGGCATGTGCCTACAATCCTAGCTACTCGGGAAGCTGAGGCAGGGGGGTCACTTGGGGCTAGAGGTTCAAAACCACCCTTGGCAATACAGTGAATCAGTCTCAACCATCTCAGTCTCTCTGTATCTCTTTGTCTTTCTCTCTCTCTGACTCTGACTCTCTCTGACTCTGACACTCTCTCTCTCTCTCTCTCTCTCTCTCTCTCTCTCTCTCTCTCTGTTTTTATCTGTTTGTTTGTTTTTTTCAGACAAGGTCTTGTATATCCTAGACTGGCCTCAACCCTCAAACTCAACTGTAGCAGAGGATGAGCTTGAGCTGACCTTCCTGTCTCCACTTCCCAAGTGCTGGGATTATAGGCATGTGCCTTCATGCCTGATTAAACCTGTCTCTTAAAAAAAAAAAAATCCCCACTGTTATTTCTCTAAGTGACAATTTCCTTTGGTTTCTGTGGCCCATGTCCATCTGAAATCTGCCATCTCTGTTCAGTTTTGGTGAATTTATCTCAGACTGTTTTTTCACTCACCCCCAACCCCAATTTCAGGAGCTCCAAAGGTTACTTTTTCTCTTTGACTATGTTTTCTAATAGTAATTTAAAAACAAAAAAGCCAGAAGCTATAATGATATCCACCTGAAGACCCACATCCTGTGCTGGGTCCTGTGAACACTATATTTTACGTGCAAAGAGGAATTCAGGTTGTAGTCAGGTGACCCTACAGAAGAGGATCCTGAATTCTCCTGCTGGAAACAATAATGAGGCCTTTAAACATTTAAGAGGAAGTAGGTACCCGACAGGGTGGTACTCACCTCTAATCCCAGTCAGCAGTTCAAAGTCACCCTTGGCTACAAACAGAGTTTGAAACAACTCTGGGTTACACAAGACCCTGTCTCAAAATAAACACACGGGACAAGAGAGATGCCCCAGAGGTTGGGAGAACTTGTCTTGCAGAGAGGCCTCAAGCTCAGTTCCCAGCATCCACATCGTGGTTCACAACCCTCTGTTACTCCAGCTCCAGGGCATCCGATGGCCTCTCTGACCTCCGAGGACACCAAACGTGAATGTGGGACACACACACACACACACACACACACACACACACACACACACACACACACACACACACGGCTTCCCAGTTCCCCCAAGTTGTTAGAATAAATGGGAAAGTCTGGCATGCTTGCACGCTGGGATATTATGTAGCTCTGACGAGGCATCGAGTGCAGAACCAAACATCAACAGCCAGGAATCCAGCCAGGATGATAATGAGAACGAAAAGAAAACATTTGACATGGGCACGGCTTGATCTTGTCAGTTTGACAGAATTAGGATTAAAGGAGGAAGAGAGGGTGCTGGGGATGCGCTCAGTCAGCAGAGTGCTTGCCCAGCATGCACCAGGTCCTGGGTTTGGGCCCCATTACCCCATAAACTGAGCATGGTGGTGTTATCTTGGCACTGTGGAGGGGAAGGCAGGATGGAGCGGGGGATTCAGAAATTCAAGGCCCACTTCAGTGACATAAGAGCTTGAAAACAAGACACTATCAGGAAGGAAGGAAGAAAGGAAGGAAGGAAGGAAGGAAGGAGGGAAGGAAGGGAGGAAGGAAGGAGGGAAGGAAGGGAGGAAGGAAGGAAGGAAGGAAGGAAGGAGGGCGGGAGGGAAGGGAGGGAGGAAGGAAGGAAGGAAGGAAGGAGGGAGGGAGGGAAGGGAGGGAGGAAGGAAGGAAGGAAGGAAGGAAGGAAGGAAGGAAGGAAGGAAGGAAAGAAAAGAAAAATAGAATCACCCCAGGTTACAAACCACTGGGCATGTCAGTGAGGATGTCTCCAAGCTCAACTGAGGTTGGGAAGGCCACCTGGATGTGAACAGCACCACCCATGGCTAGGGTCTGGAACTAAAGAAAGAGGCGGAGGAGGGATCCAGCAGCAGCAGCAGCAGCAGCAGCAGCAGCAGCAGCATTCAGCCCCCCTGCTGGGGCCTTCGCAGCGGATCAACCCTCCCTCCTAAGCTGTTTTTTGTTAGGGTTTTCATCACAGCATCAAGAAAAGGAACTTTACACAAAGTACTCTTTTTTTAAGATTCTAAACCAAGGAGAAGAAAAGAACATACTGTCCAGGCACTCACTCATAAACATGCTAAAACTTTTTTATTTTTTATTTTTCAAAGTAAAGGAATGATAAACACGAAACTGAGGATGATAGTCACTTTCAGTTGGGGGAATCCCAAAGAGAGAGAGACAGTCAGGTCCTAGATGTCTGACAACCACAAGCATGCTGCGCGCGCACACACACACACACACACACACACACGCGCACACACACAAGTGTGCATGCCTTGTGGGTCTCTTCATGGCCCCTTCACAATCTATCAACTGGCTTCCTCTGCACACACAAGGGAGAAAATCCTCTAGGAAAATGGACGCCAGGACTTTTGCTAGAATTCCCGTGCTCACAGCAAATCACAGGTCTGCTTGTACTCATGGGGTGAGCGTCCAAGGGAGTGGGCAAGAGGAGGCAGGGCTCTCTGGGGTCTGCTGTAGTATCTACCTCAGATTACTATTTTTCCCATTACATACTCCAGTAACTCTTTTGTGTGGCTCTTGAATGGCATCTTGGCTACTTTTTTTTAGTTGTAATAAACTACTCTGACAAAAATCACTTAAGGCAGAAAAGTCTTATCTTGGCTCACAGTTGGAAGGCACAGTCCGTCGATGTGGAGAAGTCAAAATGGCAGGAGTTCGAAGTGGCTGGCCACATTGCATCCACAGCAGAAGGCAGAGAACCATACACAGGCATACTATCGCATGCTTATGGTGTTCCGATTTCTAAAAACTGCTTGCCTCTCTCTCCCTGGGATTCCCCAACTAAAGGTTACTACCATCCTCAGTTTTGTGTTCACACACACACACACACACACACACACACACACACACACACACACACGGTGGCACCCTGGCACATGTATAGAGGTCGAGAACAATGTTAGGGGCCAATCCTCTCCTTCCACCTAGGGTAGGTGCAGGGACCAGACTCATGTTTTCAGGCTTAGTAGCAGGTCTTCAACCACTGAGCCATTTCCATGATCCAGATTTCTGTTTTGGGTGTGAAATATCACCACACAGTAATTAAATATAGACTGTTTGTTTTTCTTCTTTCGTTTCATAATTGACAAGTAAAAGTTGTACATATTTATGGTGATCAACCTGATTTTTAGACATATGTTTGTATCTCTGAGTGGCTAAATCAAGCTAATTAGCGGGTTTCTGTGAGAACACTAGAACCCACCCTCGGCAGTTTGCAAGCACACAGTACCCAGTACCCAGTTAAGGACATAGTCACCATGTTGCTCTCTCCACTTCCTAAATTCCTTCCTCCATCTCTCTGATATTTTGTATCTTGTGGTCACTATCTCCCCAGTCCATCCCCCCGCCCCCCGGCCCCCCCCCCCTGCCCACTCCAGGCCCTGGTAATCACCAGTTTACTCTGTGTTTCTGTGAGTTAGACACTTTTACTATTCATAAGTGAGCTCACGCAACGTTGTCTTACTACGACTGATTCATTTCACTTAAGGCAACGTCCTCCAAGTTCACCCAGGTTCCTGCAAGGGTGAGATCTCTTCCCCCACCTTCCCCCCCCCCTTGTTTTTCTTTTTTCTTTTATTTTTCTTTTTTTTTAAACAAGGGTCTCACATTGCCCAGCCTGGCCTCAAACTCCCCAAGTAACAAATGATGACCATAAACTTCTGATCTTTCTGCCTCTCTTCACAAGTCCGAGGGATCCCACCTAGAGGTCTGTGCATGTGAAGCAAGCATAGTACTAAATGAACTATATCCCCATCCCTAGTTGTTTTTGTTAGTTTAGTTTTGGTTTTTTGAGACAGAGTTTTTCTGTGTAGCCCCACCTGTCCTGGATCTCTATCTGTAGACCAGGCTGGCCTCAAACTCAGAGATCTGCTTGCCTCTGCCTCCTGAGTGCTGGGAGTAAAAGTGTGAGCCCCCACGCCTGGCTCCCTAGTTGTTTTTTATTAGTTAATTTTTTTTAATGTGTTTGTATACCTGTTGTAGAATATTATTTTAAGGTGTGTTACTTTTGTTTAAGTTACATTTGTTTAACTCTGTGAAGCTGTGTTACTGTGCCTGTGTAAAACACCTGATAGTCTGATAAAGAACTGGCCAATAGCAAGGCAGGAAAGAGAAATAGGGAGTGCTGGCAGGCAAAGAGAATATATAGAAGGGGAACTCTGAGAGGAAAAAAGAGAAGTTGCAAGAGAAGGAGGAGGACTCCAGGGGCCAGCCACCCAGCCACCCAGCTACACAGAAAGCCACAGAGTAAGAGTAAGATTTACAGAAGTAAGAGAATGGGAAAAGTCCAGAGATAAAAGGTAGATGAAATAATTAATTTAAGTTAACAAGAGCTGTCAGGAAACAAGCCAAGCTAAGGCCAGGCATTCATAATTAAGAAAAAGCCTCTGTGATTTATTTGGGAGCTGGGTGGGGGCCCCCCAAAGAGTAAAAGCCTCCAACAACATATAACTTCATGGATATATGTGAATGTGTGTAGGCAAGAGGTTGCTGTGGGGCATACTCTTCCATTGATCTTTTTCTTCTTCTTTTTTTTTTTTTTTTACATTTAATGTGTGTGTGTGTGTGTGTGTGTGTGTGTGTGTGTGTGTGTGTGTGTGTGCTTGTGTACCACGACACACCTGAAGAAGTCAGAGGACAGCTTACAGAGGTCAGCTCTCTCCTTCCACCATATGGATCCTAGGTATTGAACTCTCGTCACCGGGCTTGGTCCCCAGCACCTTTACCAGCAGAGCCGTCTTGTTGGCCCCTCCATCGTATATTTTGAGACCAAACTTTTTTTATGTGTGTTCTGAGGATCTGAACTCAGTTCCTCATTCTTGTACGGCAAGCACTTTACCAACCATCTCCCCAGACCTCCTAGTTTTAATTTCTGAACATAATCTTTTGTTTATCTTGGGGTATCAGATAGAATCAATCTAACAACATCTTGCTTTCTTTATAAGAAGAGTTTGGTATCATTGTTTCCAGGTGGTTCTTTTCCTCAAACATGTTTTAGTTTCTGGATATGATTGTCTTCGTAGTTGAGTGCTCTGGTGAGCTTTCACACAAGACTCTGACAGCAGGCTAATGATACACCCCCACCCCCAGCTGTTCTGGAACTCCCTCTGTAGACCAAGCTGACCTCAACCTCACGGATCCACATGCCTCTGTCTCCCTCGTTATTTCTCTGCTGTGGGATGTTCTGTATGGCAAATGTGTTGCTGATTAGTCAATAAATAAAACACTGATTGGCCATTGGCTAGGCAGGAAAACTGTTAGCAAGAAGCCTGCCACGGCCATACAGTTTGTAACCAATATAAGTCTCTGTGTTTACTTGGTTGGGTCTGAGTGGCTGTGGGACTGGCGGGTGAGAGAGATTTGTCCTGACTGTGGGCCAGGCAGGAAAACTCTAACTACAAATGGCGTCCAACATGGTGGCAAGAGTTTCTACCTAAAACCTGAGAAAAGATTCTAAAACGGAGCTAAAAACAGCTTCCTAATTGTCTCTCTCAAATGAGCGGCAGCTGCCGGTTTGAGCTACTGGTGGGTTCCTAGCGTGCACGCTCGACCTGCAGTATGGTGGGAATGAGGCCTCTGCAAGTGGCACATTAAGATGCATGGTAGATTTAGCCTTGCTAGTACAAGACAAAACAAAAAAGGTTTCTGGGCTACACGCTGCTTGGATAAAAGCATAGACCCACGATAGCTCCCAGAACTGGCGGTAAACCACTGCCAATGTTGGGAAGCTGAGGTGGGCGGAGCCAGCAGCCACAGCTGCTGCAGTTTAAAGCAATAGATTCACAATAAGACAGATTCAGATGTAATAGTTTACAATGTGTGTAAAAGATATGTAGGCTTGAAAGAGACAAAAAAGGTGATATATACAGTTATATAAACAAATACATAGTTTTAAAAAATAAAGTCTTTAAAGAGACAGTAAAATTAATATAAAAGAGTAAGCCACGTAAAGATGAATATTACACAGAGAATCTGGATTATGTTGTCTTTGGGATTTTTAACTGCAGAAAAACATTTGATTGTAAAAGCTGTTGAGTTATGCCAATATGTATACTTTAAAGATACCTTGACTTCAAAATTTGGATGTAAGGATATGTTGCTTTGGAAAGGAGACTCTGCTTTTGTTCTCACAGAAAGCCAGAGGCTATGGATTTGTTCCAGATTAAGATACATCAGGTTTGACCAGCCAAGACCCCCTGAAAGGTCTCCGATGATACCATGGCCCAGATGATCCAACATCCAGAATGGTTTCAAGGCAACTGGCTCAGATGATACAGCCTCATGGACTACTCCATTATCCTAAAATTTTTTTGTGTCCCTATAAGATACAGCGCCCCCCTCCAGCAGGAAGTAGTAAGAGAAGCTACGCCCAAATTCCCAAATTATATGTAATTTTGCTTTGTTAAGGTTAAAACCTTCCTTTTTGAAAAAAAAAATGGGGGAAGTGCTGTGGGATGTTCTGTATGGCAAATGTGTTGCTGATTAGTCAATAAATAAAACACTGATTGGCCATTGGCTAGGCAGGAAGTGTAGGCGGGACAAGGAGTAGAATAAAGCTGGGAAGTGGAAGTCTGAGTCAGAGACACTGCCAGCCGCCACGAGGACAAACAGCATGTGAAGATGCCGGTAAGCCACAAGCCATGTGGCAAGGTATAGATTAATGGAAATGGATTAATTTTTTTTAAAGATTTATTTATTTATTATGTATACAGCATGTATGACAGCAGTCCGGAAGAGGGCACCAGATCTCATTACAGATGGTTGTGAGCCAACCATGTGGTTGCTGGGAATTGAACTCAGGACCTCTGGAAGAGCAGTCAGTGCTTTTAACCTCTGAGCCATCTCTCCAGCCCGGAAATGGATTAATTTAAGCTGTAAGAACAGTTAGCAAGAAGCCTGCCACGGCCATACAGTTTGTAACCAATATAAGTCTCTGTGTTTACTTGGTTGAGTCTGAGCGTCTGTGGGACTGGCAGGTGAGAGAGATTTGTCTGACTGTGGGTCAGGCAGGAAAACTTTAGCTACATTTCTCATTTCTTTTTTCCTAACAGAACCCGAGAGAGAGCCAAGGTTGTAGATCAGGGATGGAGTGTCTGCCCAGTGCGCATGAAGCCCTAGTTTCTGTCCTCAGTACTGCAGGGGAGGAAAAAAAAATCAAAACAAAAAAATCCCGCCCAGCCAAATGAGGTAGCAATCCCTGAGGCAGCTCTAGCTTCAGGATAGCAGAGAGGAAAGGCAGAAAACCTGCCTTCTGAATATTCCCGACAAAACCCAGAGGCCACCTACCCCTCGACATCTTCTGATATGATCCAATTCGATGTCTTTTCTATTTGAGCTGCTCTTGGTCCAATGTATGACTTGCTGAACTTGTTAACATGCCCAGTGTGTGAATCCTGCTACCTGTTCGCTGTGCCTGTTACGATGGAGGAAGGACACGGAACTCCAGGCAAGTTCCACACTTTCCGTCTTTAGCTCCCTTTCGCTCCTGCACATTGGTGGTCTTCTATGGCAACACCCCACCTTCTGAGCTCTGATGTCTTCACTACCCCTCCTGGCAGCAGGCAGGGCAGGGTAGGAAAGCAGAGGGTAAGCCTCCTGCTCCCTCTGCAGGGCCTCCACTGTACCTTCCAAGTTCCTCAAATTCTCCTGCCTCCAAGCTCAGAGACCCAGAGGGGCATTTGGCTACAAGGGCAGTCTGCTCTTGCATATGGTCCACTCCGGGGTTTCTGCCTTCCATCTAGCCTCTGCTCCTGACTCAAAGGGGCATTTGGTCATGTTTTGTGGGGTTTTTTTTGAAGACTTTGTTTTCCAGTCTTTCAGCATATGTGTGTGCGTGCACAGGAGCGCACATGCACACCTACCTCATATCCACTTCAATAACTATAATTCATGTCCATGAAAAGCATAGTCAGCCTCAGTTTTAAGTATCTAAGCCTTCTTTTAGGATTTTCTCTAGAGAAACGGCAGAATTGCAGCCAAAGTTTTATGTTCAAAGGTTCCTTTTCAGCCAGATAGCGTGGTGCTGGGTGTAATCCCAGCACTTGGGAGGCTGTGGCAGGAGAACAAAGCTGGTCTATGCTGTGTAGTGAGACCCTGTCAAAAACAAGCAAACTCCAGGACTGGGGTCGAAGATGGAGCTCAGTTGGTGGAATCCTGGCCTAGCTTGCATGAAGCCCTGGGTTTAATCCTCAGCACCTTGGAAAACCAGATTTTGTGGTACCCACCTATAATCCCAGTGTTCCAGAGGAGTAAGGAGGGTCAGAAGTTCGAGGTCATCCTCAGTGAGTAATAAACCAGCCCGGGATACTTGAGACCCTATTTTTTTGTTTGTTTGTTTTTTGTTTTTTTTGTTTTTCCAGACAGGGTTTCTCTGTGTAGCTTTGCGCCTTTCCTGGAACTCACTTGGTAGCCCAGGCTGGCCTCGAACTCACAGAGATCCGCCTGGCTCTGCCTCCTGAGTGCTGGGATTAAAGGCGTGCGCCACCACTGCCCGGCAATGATCCTATTTTGTTTGTTTTGTGTTGTATTGTTTTGTTGTTGGGTTTTTGGTTTTTTGTTTGTTTGTTTAGATTGGTATTATTAGTTGAACCTTATAGCATTTCTCTGCCATGGTCACGGCCCCAAGTCCCACCTTCTAGCACTTAAGAAAAGCAAACAAACAAACAAAACCAAAATTTTTCTAGGTGGCTTAGGGTTTCTATTACTATGAATAGACACCATGATCATGGCAACTCGTATAAAGGAAAGCATTTAATCTGGGCTGGCTTACAGTTTAGAGCTTTAGTCCACTGGCATCATGGTGGGAAGCATGGCGGCATACAGATAGGCATGGTGCTGGAGAGGAAGCCAAAAGCTTTACATTCATATCTAGAGTGGCAGGCAGCAGGAAGAGAGAGTGACACTGGGCTTAGCTTGAGCATCTGAAATCTCAAAGCCTGCCCCCAGTGACATACTTCCTCCAACAAGGCCACACCTCCTCCAACAAGGCCACACCTCCTAATAATGCCACTCCCTATGAGCCTATCAGTGGCCATTTGCATCCAGACCACCACACCAGGGGTTAGAGAGATGGCTCCTTTGCTAGAACACTGCCTGCTCTTCTGAGGACCTAAGTTTGGTTACCAGCCTCCCTGTCCTGTCCAGCGGCTCACAGCTGCCAATAAGTCTAGTTTCGTGAGATTCAATGTTTTTTTTCTGGTCCCTGTGTGTATCTACACACTCGTGGTATACAATTACACAGACACATAAACGTAAAAATAAATTAAGAAATTTACAAAAATAAATCTTTTTAGCTATAGTAATGTAGGAAGATTTATATATCAGAAAGTATCAGAGTCTCTCTCAGCACATGACCTCTCAAGGTGACTTGAAGTACCTCCTGCCTGGAGGCCGCTGTGGAGGTGTGTGAAGGAGAAATCTTAACACTCACATCCATCGTTTCCAAGGTGTCCATTTCTTCGCAATTGGCATGTGTCCCACAGTCAATACTGCTGACTGCAGCTGTCGGTTAGACAGCTGCTGTGATGGGCAGCTACTGTCTGCACGCAGGCAAACTGGGTCTGGACACATTCTATCAACGCCTTCCATTAGATTTAAAAAAAAACAACCATGGATTGGGGAGGTCAGTGAGATGGCTCCTCATGTAAATGGTTCTTGTGCAAGCCTGACGCCCTGAGTTCAGTCCTCAGAGCTCGGAGCTCTCGGTGGAAAGTGAGAACTGATTCCTGAAAGTTGGTCTCTGACCCTCACATGCACGTGGTGTGTGCGAGCCACAGCCCTGGCCCCTCCGTCTCACACACAAATATACCCAGACAGTAGCAATAAACTAAATGCAATCTTCTAAGGTTATGAGGTGTGCAGTGTAATAGCTTACAGAATGCGCGTCGACGGCCTGGAAGAAAATTCTGGAAGCAGTGGCGGAGCACTGGGTTAAGAGGTTCCTTCCTGTGCCAACAACACTTGGAACGCACAGGCGCTCACAATGTGGAGGAAGAGCGGTCATGACCAACTCTGAGTTGAAAAGGAATTCAGAAATAAATTAGCCCCCGCACCAGACTGTTCTATAAGGAAGTTTTAGTAATAGCTGCCAATTTATTTCCCTTTTTACCTATGCACAAGAGTGATGGATGATAAAAATATGTGCTTAAGTAAGTCTAAAAAAGAGCCTTTCAGTAAATTTTAACCAAAACCCTAAATAAGAACTCATTGTTCATGGCTTCATTGGCAGCTTGGTTTTCGTCCTTAGGAGGACTTAAAATAGGAGCTCAGCTCACAGATGATGGAAGAGGCTCGGGTGAAGTGGGAGGAGAGAAACCTGGCGTCAACATCCAAAACAGAATTATGAAGCAAGACATGAGCCTTGCAAAAGGTCTGCTGGTCCTGAGAGATCTCCACACTTTAGCGGTCCAACCAACCAGTGGCGGGTAGAGGTCTGGTTCAGGGAGTCATCCCTTGGGTGGAGAAGATGGTCCGCGTGGTAGAGCTGGGAGAAGTGGGGAGATGGAAGCCAGAGAGTGAGTCAGGAGAAAATGCCACTGTGGAGAGGAGGTTGGGTTTCTTCCTACTTGCATCCCCTGGAGGAGGCTGCCTCCAAGAACTCCTTGTCCCTCTCTGGGGTGTTCTCTCTCAGGCAGACTTTAGGCAGATGAAGGAAGGCCTTACCTGTGGAAACTCCTGAAACTCTGTGGCGCTGGCGGAGATGGAGCAGATGCTGATGTTGTGGGCTGTGACGTTTCCTTGGATCCCTGAGTAGACTCACCTGCCTGCCCCTGGAATTCCAGAAGCTACATGCTGCTGGGATGACAGCAAATGCTCTTCACTGCTGATCTCTCAAGCCACAATTAATTCTATTTTAATTGTAGTTTTTGAAACATAGTCCCAGGTAGCCTAGGCTGGCTGTCCAGCCAGGGATGAATTCCTGATTGACCTGTCTCTCCCTCCCAAATGCTGGGGTGATCGACATGCACCATCACTCACAGCTATTTTTAATTTTAAAATAAGGGAATCCCACCCCCAACAATGAAAAAAACCCCTGAAATAGAGCTGGCAAAGGCTCAGTGAATAGAACACTCAGAGCCACGCCTGGTAACCTGAGTTCAATTCTCAGAGTCCACGTGGTCCAGAAAGAGAATTGACTTTCTGCAAGCTGTCCTCTGACCTTCGCATTGTACACACACACACACACACACACACACACACACACACACACACACACTCCAAATAAATAATAAATGATAAAATTAAAAATGAAAATAATTTAAAATCAATTAAAATTTTAAAGTAAAATAAAATTTATATTTATTTTTGGTTTTTGAGACAGGGTTTCTCTGTGTAGCACTGGCTGTCCTGGAATTTGCTGTGTAGACCAGGCTGCCCTTGAACTCACAGAGATCTGCCTGTCTCTGCCTCCTGAGTGCTGGGATTAAAGGCGTGCGCCACTACCGCCTGACTATAGAATGAACTTTAGAGTAAAAAATATTTAAACTTAGAATTGCATTTTAATTGTACAATAAGTAGAAATAAATATGGTTGCACTAGATGGTTCCATTTATATATTAAAAACAGATTCTAGAAAATTCATCAAACATAAACAACCATTATTTTGAATGGAGTATGTGTATGGATACTTTTCATTCTTTTAAAATTTGTGTTTTTGTTTTTTTCCCTGCTTCCCAATATCTATCTAGTCCATGTATGAACCCTGGTGGGGCGTCCTCACCAGGCTAACCCTCTCGCATCGGTCCTCACAGCAGAAGCAGTACATTGATCTTACAGGGCAGCTAAGCAGGCCCTGTTTCTTTCTGAACATGTCAGTGAGGAATTCGCCACTGAGATCAGCATCCATGCTGGCAGCTCCAAGAAAACCTGCTCCTGACATTCTAATCCTCAGGGATCATCTGCTTCTCCATGGGGTACATACGGCAAAGGTATCCATGTGTGACCATGCCCAAGCAGACAATAGCTACCCCAGGGCAGAGCAGGGAAACCAGTGGGGGCTCCTGAGCCATGCCCAGGATTGACACTGGTCACACCCTGTTCTACCCCTGCTCTGTGGAAGAGGTTCCCTCACAGGAAGACACACTATGCAGACAATTAGGCTCTACGCTCAGTACCTGGCAGGTATCTTTGGGGATCTGTGCTTAAGGAGTCAGGTATCTCAGGCACCCCTGAAGGAACCACAGTTGCCCTTGACTACTGCACCAAGCAGGCAGGCTTCTGTTTCTAACTTTTTTTTTTTCTCAAGACAGGGTTTCTCTGTGTAGCTTTGCGCCTTTCCTGGAACTCACTTGGTAGCCCAGGCTGGCCTGGAACTCACAGAGATCCTCCTGCCTCTGCCTCCTGAGTGCTGGGATTAAAGGCATGCATTACCACCGCCCGGCTTCTGTTTCAAGAAGAAAGAAGTTTAACCATTTTCTGGAAGTAGAGATTATTTGTTAGGTCTCTGGGGAAATCTCCAACATGGGATGAGCAGCAGGAATCACCGAGGGAAGGGGGCAATGCTAAATATAACGCGGAAAGGGGACCCGACAACCATGGGACATCTGTAGGGATACCTCGCTTCAATGGCTAACAAGCTACTGTCCCTTCTACTCTGTCCTGAGCAGTGGGGAACCAACATCTGATGTCCTAGGTCCCAAAGGTCCCAGTTGTCAATCCAAGGGCTCTGACTAGGCCAGAATAGATGCCCTTGGAAAAGCCAGTGCAGGGAGAAACCTCAGGACAGATTGGGCAAATGCAGGGAGCTTACGCTGTCGGTTATTGGAATATTATTTAGCAATGAAAATCAGACAGTGTGGTGCTGCGGTTTTAGACAATGCGTCAGAATAAAGACCTAGGAATGGATGGTCAAGATGGAAGGAAAGACACTTGCCACCAAGGCTGGTGGTCTGAGTCTATGATTTCTCCTTTGGGAAATTCACTGGCATGCAGTGATTGAAGCAAGGAGATGAAAGAAAAGTCTTTGATATCAAAACGGGCAAATGATCCTTCAGCAAGCTTTACCACTGCTCATTACCATGAATAAAATATGCAGGGTGCAGAGGAGTGCATTTCCCCCCCACATCTTCATCAACTACGAGCTTCATAAGTTTTTAAATCCTTCCAAAAAATCCTATTTCTCTGATGTTTTAATTTCCATTGCTCTGATTATAACTGAGATGGTATATTAAAGTGTTTTCATAGTTTAAAAAATTAACTAGTTTTTAATTGAAAAAGCAATTCATGCACATGGCAAAAATATCAAACAGCATAAAAAGATCTATTCTATGAAACACGAGTCTTCTTCCTGCCCTGGAGCCCAAGGCCCTGCTGGGGCATCCACCGTCTACAGTATCTTGCTTCTCCTTCCAGAACCATTATGTATACAAACAATCACACACCAAGGAAATGCATGCATGTTTGTGTGTGTCAACAGGTGCACATGTGTGCATGTGTGTGGAGGCCAAAGGCCAACTTCAAGCATCATTCTCAGCAACACTGCCCACTGCCAAATAGACGAACTTCAGTGCTGCGGAGTATTTGTTTAGCTATGCAAAGATGTGTTGCATTTGTTTATGTTGTGGAATATTTGTTTAACTATGTAAAGATGTATTGCATTTGTTTAATTATGTAAAGATGTCTTGCTGTTTTACTTTGCCTGTCTAAGGCACCCGATTGGTCTAATAAAAAGCTAAATGGCCAATAGCAAGGGAGGATGTATAGGTGGGACTTCTAGGCAGGGAGAGTAAGTAGGAGGAGGAATTTAGGCTGGAGGGAGAAAGAAAAAGAGATGATAGGGAGATGCCAGGGACCAGACAGACAGACATGGAGGGAGCAGGAAAGTAGGACATACAGAATGAAAGAAAGGTAAAAAGCCCTGAGGCAAAACATAGATGAATAGAAACAGGTTAAATAAAGTTAAAAGAGCTAGTGGGAGAAGCCTAAGCTAAGGGCTGAGCATTAGTAATTAATAATAAGTCTCAGTGTCTTTGTTTGGGAGCTGGTTGGTGACCCAAAGAAAATTCTAACTCCACTTCAGGTTCAGAAAGAGACTCTCAGAAAGGTGGAAAGTGAGGAAAGATACCCAGCATCAATCTCTGGCTTTGGGTTTTGTTTGTTTTGTTTTTTCCTTGAACACACTATGTAGACCAGGCTGGCCTTGAATTGACAGAGATGTGCTTGCCTCTGTCTCCCGAGTGCTGGGATTAAAGATGTTCTCCATTCATCTTGGTTTAACCTCTGGCTTTTACACACATGTACACACCCACACTGACAACTATATAGGATACGCACACTCAACACCCCCCCACACCAATTTTATTTAAAGATCTCTCTCTCTCTCTCTCTCTCTCTCTCTCTCTCTCTCTCTCTCTCTCTCTCTCTCTCTTTCTGTGCTTGTGAGTGCAAGTGCCCAAGGTGGTTAAAAGAGAGTATCACTTCCCCTGGAGCTGGAGTTACAGGCAGTTGTGAGCTGCTTGACATGGGAAATGGAAACCAAACAGATTCTCTACAAGAGCCAACAGACTCTAAATCTCTGAACCATCTCTCCAGCCCCCCCAGTTTTTGAAGAGCGTTCTGCGCCTGCCTCTTGCCCATATCTGATCTGCCTTCCTCACTAGCCCCCACTTCTCCATTGTACCTCTTCCACTCCAAGGAGGAGTTGGTGGGACCCTGAACTCTGATGTCACTTTCCGGGGAAGTCTTTCCTTTCTTCTCGAAATAAAGCATCCCATATTACCCCACCCATCATCGTGGGGTCTCAGTCCTCGCTTGAGCTTCCTCTGTAACACTTACTGCTGTCTGAAAAGATCTCATTGCCCATCTCCTGTGCTGGGGGAACGTCTTTCTGTACACTGTGAATATATGTTGTTCCCATTGGTTAATAAATAAGCTGCTTTGGCCGATGGCAAGGCAGCTTAGAGGCAGGTGGGAAATCCAAGGAGAGAGAAAGGAAGGAGAAAGGCAGAGTCTGGAGAGAAGCCAGCACCGCCAGGAGAAGCAAGATGTGAAAGTCTGGTAAGCCACAAAGCCATGTGGCAATGCATAGATTAATAGCAATGGGCTGAGTTAAGTTGTAAGAGCTAGCTAGCAAGAAGCCTGCCATAGGCCATACAGTTTGTACATAATATAAGCCTCTGTGTGTTTACTTGGGTCCGAGTGGCTGCAGGACCACAGTGAGAGAGATTTGTCTGGACTGCAGGGAGCTGGGCAGGACCCGAGACGACCCCCCCCCCCCCCCCCACACAACTACACTCCTGTACCTGGCTGTCAGTTTTATGATTGCATGGGTATGACCCATTTGGGTCTCCTCTGTACCCCCAGCACCCAGGACAGCTCCCAACAGAGTGAATGGGCCCCCCACACCAATAACTGAATGAGTGAGTGAACCCTGGGTCCACTGTCTTGGTGTTTTTTCTGTTTTCATTTAACACATGAAATACTTTACTAATGTGAACACACACATCACATGTGTACCTGTGTCATCCTTTAAGTGGATCCGTGAGCATTTCTCTTCTCTTTGCCCTCCTGTCTTATTTCCTCCTCTGGCCTCTCTCCTCTTTTCTTTTCTTTCATTTTTTGACACAGGATAAATTTTTTTTTTGTTTTTTTGGGGGTTTTTTTGGTTTTTGTTTTTTTTTGAGACAGGGTTTCTCTGTGCAGTTTTGGTGCCTGTCCTGGATCTCACTCTGTAGATCAGGCTGGCCTTGAACTCACAGAGATCCGCCTGCCTCTGCCTCCCGGGTGCTGGGATTAAAGGTGTGTGCCACCACCGCCCGGCCAACACAGGATATTTTTATTGTTATTTTATTTTATGTGTATGAGTGTTTTCCCAGAATGTGTGCCCACAGAGGGCAGAAGAAGGCATTGGATCCCCCGGAACAGGACTTTGAGATGGTTGTGAGCTGCCATGTGGATGATGTGAATTGAACCTAGGTTCCTCTGGGAGAATCGTCACTGTTCTTAATCACTGGGCCATCTCTCCAGCCCCTTGACACAGAATCACGATGTGCAGCTCAGTATGGACTGAAACTCACGTTGTAGCCCGGGCTGACTTTGAACGTGTGATCTTCTTGCCTCCGCCTCTCCATCGCTGGGATTACAGGCATGCACCGCCAGGCCCAGGTCTCTCTATGCAGCCTGGGCTTCCCTGGAACTCACTATGTAGACTGAGCTGCATTGAACTCACAGTCATCTTTTTCTCCCAGCCTGTGCCGCGCTGAGATTACAGACATGTGTCACGAGGCCTGACTCCACAGGATTTCTTTTAATTGTTATTTTGTAATATGTTTAGCCAGTCTCTGGTGGACGGGCACCAAGTTTTTTTTTTGTTTTTTTTTGTTTTTTTGTTTTTTTTTTTTTTTTTTAGCATTTTGCTATTTCAAACAATGCTCACATACATATCATCTCCTACACAGCTATTTCTGTCCCTGGAAATGAAAGAGTTGCTGAGTCAAATGGCATACGTGTTTACATTTTGGCAAACATTACTGAGTATCCCTTCAAAAATTCAGATCAATTTAAACGTGCATTTTCACCGAGAAAGGTCCAGGAGTGACTATTTTTGCTGTAACCAAATCTGTATTAGCAAGTCATTTGACTTTTACCAAACGGGGAGAGAAATTAGTGAAAGCTAAAATCTGACTTCACATTGAAGAGCAAATATAAATGGCTTACAAAACATGTTAAAAGATGCTCAGTCCAACTGGGTGTGGTGCTCACCTGTTATCCCAGTATTCAGAGGGCTGAAGCAGAAGGATCCCGAGTTCAAAGGCAGTTTGGATTTCATAAATAGATCTTGTCTTTTAAAAAAGAGGGAGAAGCTCTGAATGTGGTGGTACACATTAATCCTAGAGCTCAGGAGACAGAGGCAGGTGGGTCTCTGTGAGTTCGAGGCCAGCCTGGTCTACAGAGTGAAATCCAGGCTAGGCAGGGCTACACAGTGAGATCCCGTCTCAAAACAAACAAACAAATGTAGCTCAGTTGACAGAGTACTTGTTGAGTATATATGAAGCTCTGGGTTCAGCCTCAGTATCTCATAAACCAGGATTTATGGTTGGCTTCCATCAGCATCTGCCATGATGGCTAGCATTGCAGATCTCCTGTAACAGCATTTGATGAGACCTGCCCTTAGTGATCTTCTAAAAAAAAAGTTGAGTTGTCTCTTACCTTAGTGCACAGTTACCAGGCCGTTGATACCTTGGAAACAGGACTAGTATACCCTGTTTAAAGGTGCCTGCCCCAGCCTCGGCTCCAGACAATGGATGCTATCTGAAAACTGAGTTGGCTCTGGAAAGGCATAAAGGGCTTTACCTTTCCTTTAAAAACAAAAGATTGGGGGCTGGAGAGATGGCTCAGTGGTGAAGAGCACCGGCTGCTCTTCCAGAGGACTTGGGTTCAATTCCCACCACCCACATGACAGCTCACAACCATCTGTAACTCCGGTTCCGAGGGGATCTGACTCCTTCACACCAATGTACATAAAATAAATAATTAAATAAATTATTTTAAAAAAAGACTGGGGGCTGGAGAGATGCTCAATAGTTATGAGTACTTGCTGCTCTTATAGAGGACCAGGGTTGGTTCCCAGCACCTACATCAGGCAACTCACAAGCTGTCATTCCAGTTCCAGGGGATCTGACACCCTCTGCTGGCCTCTGCTGGCCCTGCACACATGTGCACATACCCACTCACAATGCACATGCACGTGCACACACACAATGAAAATATTTTTGAAAGAATAGTTTTTATTTATGTGTATGTGTCTGTGAGTGAGTGTGGGTGAAGGCCATATGTGTGCAGGCACCATCAGAGGCCAGAAGTGGGTATCAGATCCTTTGGAGCAAGAGCTACAGACTGTTGTGAGCCACCCTCCATGGGTGCTGAGAACTGAACTCTGGTCCTCTAGAATAAGCTGCCAGCCCCATGACTTTTGTTTTTGTTTTTTCAAGACAGGGTTTCTCTGTGTAGTTTTGGTGCTGTCCTGGATCTCACTCTGTAGAACAGGCTGGCCTCGAACTCACAGAGATCTGCCTGACTCTGCCTCCTGAGTGCTGAGATTAAAGGTGTGCACCACCACCGCCCAGCATGTCTTCTTGCTTTAGCGGCGTCAGTCTTTTTTTTTTCTCCTTATTTATTTATTTATTTATTTATTTATTTATTTAAAATTACACTCATGATATTCATTAATTACACTCATGATATTAATTACATTTGTGGTATTCATCGATTGCATTCACAGTGTCATTCAATAACTATATTTATGATATTCATTAATTACATTAATTGTATTGATTTACTACATTCATGATATTATGTTCCGAAACTACTGTCCGTTTGTGGGGCTTTTCCATCTCACAAAACAGAGATTCTGTACTTAGGAAATCATTGCTCTATATTCCTTTCTTCTCCATCTTGAGATAATGTCTAATCTTTCTGTCTCTCTGAATTTGTATATTCTATATATTTCATGTAATACAATTCTATAGTGTTTGTCCTTTTTTTAATGTAAAAACATTTTATGTACAACTGCAGGAGAAATAATACACAGATAGCTTGAACATAAAAACAGGTTATAATTCAAAAGTCCAGGGTTATTTGAAACAGGAAAATATTTTCTTTGAAGAAAACAGTAAAAATGATAACATTTCCCAATAAGCGTCAGTCTTTTATTCCCTTGGCTATAAAGATTTTGGTTGTTTTGAGGGTCTGCTCTCTATGAATTTAAGATCATTTTCATTCAGATCATCACACTGCCTAAGACCTCCCGAGTAGCTGGGGTGCACACCTGCGTGGCCAGCTAAAGCCTTAGACATTCTGATGCTACTCCATGCTGAGGGTTATCACCACCCACTCAGCACTAGGAACAGTGTCCCTGATACCATCAGAACAAGAAGTAATCCAGTTTTACAATCCTCTTCTGAGAGTTTTCTTTCCAGGGACTCTCTTGGAACAACCGTCTCAAGGGAAGAGTGGGGTGCAATGGCCATACATTGAGACGGATGGTGTTGTTTCTTTATGAAGTCAGTCGGTCACTGAGGAGAGTAGGGTGGGCCTGGAGGAGCGTGAGGCTGAGAGACATCGAGGTGACACGAAGCGATGCCTGATGCAAAGGCGTGTCATAGATTTTCTTTCCAAAGCAGGCTTCCTCCATTTGCATTTATCGATGGGCCGTTGATGGATGGGTCTGGCCCTCCTCCTGGCATCCCATTTCATGTTATGGACGCTTTCTCTCAGAGCACTCCCTTTGTTTTCTCCCTTCTGCTCCGTGGCGTGCATGTGTGTTTTCTCCAGGCTAGTTCCCTGCATCGGTGGCCATTTAGCATGCTATTTCTTCTGGAACCACCAGACTTTCATCAGTGCAGGATGTGTCAGATATGCCAAATTGTGACTTCATGCCTGAGTGCGCTCCTGGGTGTTTTACTGTTTTGCTCCAAACAGGGATCTTGACAAAGTCTGTTTTCTTCAGGGGGTGGGGGAGAGATTGGTGTGTTTGTAATTACATGCATTGCTTTAGAAAAGACATCCCTGAAAGAATTTCGATTTTTGACTAGGGTTAATGATAAACAAATCTTTCATTTACAATTTTATCCACCTACTGACTGGAAGAAATTTCTACACACTAGCCTCTGGGTCCTTTTTTTTTTAACTTAAGAAAAAGCTTGCTTTCTTTCTTCCTTTCTTCCTTCCTTCCTTCCTTCCTTCCTTCCTTCCTTCCTTCCTTCCTTCCTTCCTTCCTTCCTTCCTCTCTCTCTCTCTCTCTCTCTCTCTCTCTCTCTCTCTCTCTCTTTCCTTTCTTTCTTTCATTTTTCGAGACAGAGTTTCTCTGTATAACAGCCCTGACTGTCTTGGAACTCACTCTGTAGACCAGCTTGGTCTCGAACTCACAGAGATCCACTGCCTCTGTCTTCTGATTGCTGGGATTAAAGGTGTGTGCTACCACTGCTCAGCCAGAAAAAGATTATTTATTTGTATGTGTATGAGTGTTTGCCTACATGTATGTCTGTGCATCATGTGAATGCCTGGTACCCATAGAGACCAGAAGAGGGCGTCAGATCCCCTGGAATTGAAATTAGAGACAGTTGTGAGCTTCCACATGGGTGCTGGGAATCAAACCTGGGCACTCTGGACGAACAGCCAGTGCTCTCAACCACGAAGCCATCTCTTTGGTTCCTGTTGTTGTTTCTTTTTCCTTTTCTTTTTGTTCTTTTATTGGTTTTTCGAGACAGGGTTTCTCTGTGTAGCTTTGCGCCTTTCCTGGAACTCACTTGGTAGCCCAGGCTGGCCTCGAACTCACAGAGATCCACCTGCCTCTGCCTCCCGAATGCTGGGATTAAAGGTGTGCGCCACCACCGCCCGGCTTGTTGTTTCTTAAAATAGGTTCTCATACTGTAGCCCAGGCTATCCAGAAACTCATGTAGTCCAGGCTGGCTTTGAAACTGTAGCAACACGCCTGTCTTGGTCACTACACCCTGCTCATCTTCTGGCTTCTTGTTTCTTACATTGCTCTTTGTCAGTTACCCACAGGGTCTCAGTCCCAGCGCTGGAGGACAGTTCTCTACTGCGATCTTTCTCTGCTCCTGTGACCTCTCCTTTGCTCCTCGGTGTCATTTGCTTTGTGTCCTGCACCAGGGAAGTGGGCACACAGTGCCGGAGGGTGTCTCTGTCCACGATGACCGACGACAACTCTACTAGAAGCAGAATAAGCGACAGACCACGTGTGTCAATCCCACTAACCCTCACATCATTTTGTCTCATCTGGTTTCACTCATCACCTGACATGGGCCAAAGGAGAATCCCTGGTTTAAAAAAAAGTGGTCTTCACTGATTGAAGCAAAATTGCCTCATCTATGATAGTTTTTACAAAAGCACATGCCAAGGCTGGGTCTGTAGCTCACTTGGTAGCTGGCTTGCCTAGCGTGCTCAAAGTCTTGAGTTCCACCTCCAGCACCAACACTGCACACATGTAGCACACACCTGTAACCCTACCACTCAGGAGGCAGCAGCAGGAGACCCCAAAGTTCCAAGTCATCCTTGGCTATATAGGAAGTTCAAAGTTTAGAATATGTGAGAGCCTTTTTTTTTTTTTAGATTTATTTATTTATTACGTACACAGTATTCTGTTTGCATGTATTGCTGTAGGCCACAAGAGGGAGTCAGATCTCATTACAGATGGTTGTGAGCCACCATGTGGTTGCTGGGAATTGAACTCAGGACCTCTGCAAGAACAGCCAGTGCTCTTAACCTCTGAGCCATCTCTCCAGCCCCCCCCCCTTTTTTTTTGTTTTTGTTTTTGTTTTTCAAGACAGGGTTTCTCTGTGTAGTTTTGGTGCCTGTCCTGGATCTTGCTCTGTAGACCAGGCTGGCCTCGAACTCACAGAGATCCGCCTGGCTCTGCCTCCCGAGTGCTGGGATTAAAGGTGTGTGCCGCTGCTGCCTGACAACAGCCTATCTTAAAACAATAACAACAACAGAAGCAAAAGAGCAGACCAGACCAAACCAGCCCCCTCTCTCACACACACACACACACACACACACACAAAAGGTTCTTCTGCCTCTGTGGTTTGTGGTCTGCAGGTTATATTGATGGCTCGAAGCTGTAGAGTCTGGAGATGTGGGGTTAGAGCGCTTGCCTAGCATGTGAGGTCCTAGGGTCAACACCCAATCCAGGGGAGATAAAAGAGATACTGTATGCATGCGTTCTGAAGAGGTAGGCACTACCCACAACCAGCGGTTGCAGTGAGGTACCTAGGAAAGCACTTGCACCCGAGTTAATCCCTGAAGCTTGTGTGAAGGTGTAAGACGAGAGCGACTCCACAGGGTGGTCCTCTGACCCCACCCTTGTTCTTCCGTGGCACACAGACTCAACCCCCTTATTATATACACACACTAATAATTCTTTTTTTATGATCCATTTTTATTCTTTTTTTAAAATGGTTTATTATTTCTTTTTATTTTGTGTGCATTGGTGTTTTGCCTGCATGTATGTCTGTGTGAGGGTGTCAGAACCCCCGGAACTGGAATTACAGACAGTTGCATGTAGCTGAAGTTTTCCTGTGTCCACCCAGCTCCTGCAGCTGCTCAGGCCTAAGTAAACACACAGAGACTTATATTACTCATAAACTGTATGGCCGTGGCAGGCTTCTTGTTATCTAGTTCTTATATCTTAAATTAACCCATTTCTATTAATCTATAAGTTGCCATGTGGCTTGTGTCTTACTGGTACTTTTACATCTTGCTTCTTCTGTGTCTGGCTGGCGACTCCTGACTCAGCCTTCCTGTTCCCAGAATTCTCCTCTCTCTGTGTCCTGCCTACTTCCTGCCTGACTACTGGCCAATCAGCACTTTATTTATTAACCAATCAGAACAACACATTCACAGCATACAGAGCAATAGCCACAGCAGTTGTGAGCTGCCATGTGGGTGCTGGGAATCAAACCTGAGTGCTCTGGAAAAGCAGTGAACATGGTCTTAACTGATGAGCCATCTTTCCAGCCACAATAATAGTTAAAAAAATTTTTTTTAAATGTGACTAATTGCCTGGCATAGTGGCACACATCTTTCATCCCAGCACTCAGGAGATAGAGGCAGGAGGATCTCTATGAGTCACAGGATGAGGCTATATAGTAAGACCCTGTCTCAAAACAAAAACAAGAAAGAAAAAACAAAAAAAAAAAATTAAAACGGAAACCACCACCAACAAAAACAAACATCCCTCCCCCCAAATATATGACTAGTGGCCGAGGAAGTGAATTTAAGTGTGCAGACTTACTTTTAAAATTTCTTCTTATTATTTTGGGGTTTTGAGACAGAGTCTCACAGTGTAGTCCTGCTAGCCTGGTACCCACAGTGTGGCCAAGGCTGACCTAAGCAATTTTCCTAAGTTCCCCTGTGTCCCAGGTATTGGGATTACAGGCATGAACCACTACGGTCAGCAAAGGTGATGCCATTTAGATTTTAATATTTATGATTTAGGCTGGTGTGTAGCTCAGTGGCTGAACACTTGTCCGGCATGCACAAACACCCTGGGTTCTACTTCCAGCACTGTTAAAATAAAATTTAAATAGCTACATGTAGCTGCCACAGAGGGCAGTGCCAATTTAGGGCCACTGTGAAGGGACAATGACCCAGGAGGGGGAAGAAAGAGGAGGCAGGCCCATCCGGTGCCTAGGAGCTGCCCAGAATTTTTGAGGGGAGAGAGAGGGCCAGTCCTGCCCAGAGGATCTTTGTCTTTCCTTCTGGGAAATATTTAGGGCTGCCTGACAGGCTAGACATGGGCTGGGGCTGACCAATCGCAGGCACTGTGCCTAGGGCCCATTATATTTTTAGGGATCCTCAAAATTGTATTTCTGGAGCTGGGGATGTGGCTCAGTTGGGAAGACTGCCTAATGTGCATGAAGTCCCGGATGGATCTCCCAGTACCAAATAATCCTGGTGTGGTGATGGCCTACACCTGTAACCCTAGCAATTGGGAGGTAGTGTAGGGAGAAAGGAGTTTGAAGGCATCCTAGGCTACATAGCAAGTTTGAGGCCAGCCTAGAATACGTAAACTATGTCTTTAACAAAAAAACATATTTTGTTAAAGGAGAAAGGGCCCTTAAAAGCCAAGTGGCTGGTTTCTTCCTGCTCCACGCTGGAGCCTCCCTGGCTGTATTTAACTGATAACTGAAGTCTCCACTATTCAACAAGGAAACTTCTCTTTGCAGCAGATGGAGACCACTACAGAAAACCACAGCCGATCAAAATAGAGAGTTGTGGAGCCCAGTCCCAGTGGATAAATCTACAAAACTCTCCTGCATCTAAGGCTCAGGGAACATTGAGGGAGAAGGGGCAGGAAAAACTGTAAGATCCCTACTGGATCAGGGAGTTCATTGTAAGACTGTGTCTCCTAGTAATGTCAGAAGCTACCCCCGTTAATTCTCTCTAACATGACTGCATAAACATGAGCTGAACATGGACCACACCAACAGACATGCCAAAGTGGATGAGGAAAAGCCCATGACACCTCAACCCTACACAAAGAACTACAGGAAACTGAGGCATGCTGGGAGTGGGAGAACCAGTCTTCCCCAGGGAAGAGCACACCAACTGGTTGTCCAATACCAAGTGGTCAGCCCTGAAAACATACATAAGAGTAACATTATACAGACTGAGAGGGTTATATTAGGAATATATATGTGTATACACTTATATGCATACAGTAATAATTAATTTAAAAATAGGTCATGAATCATGAATTTGAAAGAGCAAGGAAGGGTATTTAGGAGCGTTTGAAGGGAAGAAAAGGAAGGGAGAAATGTAATTATAAATCTCAAAAAAGTAAAACTTTTTTCCTCTTTAAAAATCACTTCTGCAGCCGGGCGGTGGTGGCGCACGCCTTTAATCCCAGCACTCGGGAGGCAGAGCCAGGCGGATCTCTGTGAGTTCGAGGCCAGCCTGGACTACCAAGTGAGTTCCAGGAAAGGCGCAAAGCTACACAGAGAAACCCTGTCTCGAAAAACAAAAAAAAAAAAAAAAAAAATCACTTCTGCTAATAAAGTTTGTTGATCTCTCTCTCTCTCTCTCTCTCTCTCTCTCTCTTTCTCACACACACACACACACACACACACACACACACACACACACACACACAGTGGCTGAGATCACTGTGTGGTCATATAGTATGGGAGAGAGAGCTTCTTCCAACACCGACATCTCACCCTGAACTCTCGGTTTTCAGCCGGGCCACTTCTCCATTGTTCCCCGGCAGGGGCACACCTGCATCCCAGAATGCGGCCACCTGCGCCAGGGTTTGGCACAAAGGAGCCAATGAAACGAGCCGACTTCCCAATGACTTCCAGGTCAGAGGAGACTCCTGGGTGCGAGTGTCGAATAAAAGACTTGCAGACACGCGTGAGCAGAGGGCACTGTGGGACTAGAGAAGCGATTGATCAGAATCTGTGAGGCGTGGGAGGTAAAGACTAGGAGAGGGCGAGCTCCAGCCGGCTCAGAAAGGTTGAGGAACTTGCCGCGCTCACACGGCAGAGATTCAGGTTTCCTTAGCAGCAGCTCTGACACCCACCGCTACTCCTTCACGAATCCCTGGAACCCCCATAGGTCGCTGCGGGACCACGGGAAGGGCAGAAAGGGCAGCGACTGTGCAGACCACTCTGTGGTTCCTCATGGCTGTTCCCTTCTCTCCCTTCCCTCTCCCTGGGACAATATCCTCCTAGAACCTATCCTAAGAAAGATCTACAATTCCTGAGCCTCAGCTACCGCTTTGTATATTGATGGATTTTGAGATAGGGTCTCTGTATAGTACAAATGGGTCTCGAACCCTCGATCTTTCTGTCTTAGACTACAAGGACACGGAGGACAGTAGTCATTCGGAAAGCCCGGCGCCTCTGCACACGGTCTGGAGGTCTGGAATGCAGCTCGGCTCCTTTAAGTCCAGCCTGGGAACGCCCCGGGCAGGCATCACGGTTCCGGGATCTGCAGGCTGGGAAAGCCAGTGCTGCAGCGACCTCCCGGCTCCTGTCCCCGAGGTGCCCCGCCCCGCGCGCCCGCTGCTTCCTGGAGCTGCTGGGCCTCGGCGTGGGGAAAATGAGTCGCATCTACCAAGACAGCGTCCTCCGCAACAAGGCGGTGCTGAGCGCGCGACTGCGCGGGGTCTGGGACCCCGCCGCCCACCAGGGGTAGGCTGTGCTTCGTCCACGCGGCTGCTGGCCAGGGGTGGGTAGTGCTGTGTCCATCCGGCTGCTGGCCAGGGGTGGGTAGTGCTTCGTCCACGCGGCTACTGGCCAGGGGTGGGTAGTGCTGTGTCCACGAGGCTACTGGCCAGGGGTGGGTAGTGCTGTGTCCACCTGGCTGCTGGCCAGGGGTGGGTTGCACTTTCTCCTGCTGCTGACCAGGGATGGGCCGTGCTTCCCCTCACTGCTAGCCAGGGGTGGACTGGGCATAGGAACTGCCGGGTATGTTGGGTCCCTGGGGCCCTGGCCCCTGCTGTTGGCTCGGGGTGGTCTGGCAGCATCCCTGGCGCCTAGGCTCCAGAACTCAGAATTTGAGTCCTGCTCAGAGATTGATCCGGGAGGAGGGGGCGTTGGAGGTGAGAAATAAAACTGGCACAATCAAAGCCACCTCTACACCCGGAAGGCAGATATTCTTGAAATTCCCGCCTACAGGCATATCCACCGGAGGGACACCAGACTCCCAAATGGAACACCCCGAGGCGGTGCTTCCGTCCGACCTCGGTCCTTTCCCCCACCCCAGGGCTCTGAACTTTAGTAATTTGTCATGATGCACCACCGGTGACCAGCGCGTGGTGTGGCCGGAAACAACAGAGGGAGGTACAGGCCTTGTCTGTGGTAATAAGCAGGGTGGACAATTCCATTTACAGCCAGAAACACCAAAGAATTCCGATACATGAAAGAAGCCAGTCCCAGAAAGTCAAATACGTGTCATCTAGGGAGTGGAATCTAAGTCTAACTCCTAAGGTTTTCAGTGAAGCAGTTTTAGTTCAAAGGACGAGTAGGTTCTGAGGATCTAGGGTGTACATAAATCTGATTGCGTGAATCATCACACGATGTGTGTATATATCAAGTTATCTTGTTAAATGCCTTCAGTATATACTGTCTTGGTAAGTTAAATATTTTTAGAAAGAATTTGAGAGGAGAAAATATATAAGACAAAGAGTCTTGGCCCAAACCTCTTCCGTTATCCTTTTTAGACCCACCCTTTCCCAGTGTTGACGGTTCCAAAGAAAGCCCCCAGGCCCCAGGTTCTGCTTTTGTGAAAGCTGGCATCTGGAAGTGGTAAAGGGGTTGCTCTGGTTCTTCTCTGTGTGGTACCCCGTGATCTTGGGCTAATTCCCCAAACTTCTGAGTCTCTAATTTTCTAGCTGTATGGTGACAGTAACCATTTCCCTGGGTTCATGATCATGTAGGAATGAATGGGAACAGGAACGTGAAAGTTCTTTAAAATAGTGAAGAGGGCTTGCTGCTCTTCAGAGGCCCTGAGTTCACTTCCCAGCACCCACATCAGGGGGCTCAAAACTGCCTGTAAGTCCTGCTGTGGGGGGTTTGACTCCCTCTTCTGAATTCCACAGGCACCAGTACACACATGCTTGCATTCACACAGACACACATGCTTACACATTAAAAAAAACTCACCCCCACCATCTACACAATAAACAACAACAAAATACAGAGGCATGGTGGCTCACAACTTTAATCCCAGGAAGGCAGAGACAGGTTGATCTATATGAGTTCAAAGCAGCTTGGTTTACATAGGAAGTTCCAGGACAGCTAGAGATACATGGGAAAACCCTGCCATTAAAAAAAAAAAAAAGAAAAGAAAAAGAAAAAGAAAAAGAAAAGAAAGGGAAAATGATTTATTTTAGCATAGACACTTGTTCCCAAATTTGCTTAAATAAAAAAGTAGAATTATTTGTTTGTTTGTTTATTGAGAGGAGAAAATATATAAGACAAAGAGTCTTGGCCCAAACCTCTTCCGTTATCCTTTTTAGACCCACCCTTTCCCAGTGTTGACGGTTCCAAAGAAAGCCCCCAGGCCCCAGGTTCTGCTTTTGTGAAAGCTGGCATCTGGAAGTGGTAAAGGGGTTGCTCTGGTTCTTCTCTGTGTGGTACCCCGTGATCTTGGGCTAATTCCCCAAACTTTATTTGTTTATTTGTTTATTTATAGCATTTTGCTATGTATTCAAGGCTTGGCTTGAACTCACAGTGTAGCCCAGGCTGGGCTTGAACTCACAGCAATCCTCCTTCCCAAGCTCAGGGATTCCAGGTTTGTACCATCAAGCCCAGCCCAGGTTTGTGCTATCTAGCTCAGCTCTAAAAAATGCTTTACATTTAGTAAGTACTTAATAGTTCATAATCACCTTTGCATGCATGTTCTTAGGCCAGCATCAGAGGACACAGGGAGGCAGCTGTTTTCTCCTCATTTGTGGATAAGAATCTTGAGGGTCTGCTCCCAGTAATTCCCAGTGTGTGTGTGTGTATGTGTGTGTGGGGGGGAGGAATAGCTTGGCTTCGGCACAACCTGGGAAGGTTCTTTGCAGGGATGGAGGGTCTGAGGGGGGAAACAGAGTGGTTGCTTCACACCAGGCCCCCTCAGAGACAGGTGAATAGAGTCTGGGGTGAGATTTATTTTTTTCTGTCTCAGTGCAGATTCTCACCCAGGCCACTAAACCCTAGTGTGGCTCTCCCAAGGACTGACAGAACCTGCCTTCCTTCCTTCTCACCCCCAGGGGAAATGGCGTCTTGCTGGAGGGAGAGCTGGTGGATGTATCTCGGCACAGCATCTTGGATGCCCATGGCAGGAAGGTGAGGCTGTGTCCTGGTGGCACTCACAGGGTCTCCTCCCTCACCTACACAGCATCTCCTTGTGCTGGGCTAAGACACGGATCCAGGCCACTTCCTGAGGGGCTCACGGAACAGATTGCCACAGCCAAACAGGACCAGTGGAAAGGGGACTTTTAGAGCCCTTTAGGTAGCAGACAGGTGAGACTACATGGTTCCTGCAGGAGGAGCCCCCCCTACAACTGAAAGAACAGACCACACCCCAAACCCAGTCTAGCCTGGACACAGTCTCCACGCTGACATGCTGACATCTGGGCCCGCAGCTCTTGTATGGATGGCCTCCGGTGATGTTCACGACCCACACATCCCAGGTCTCCATGACCACGCACAGCATCATCCTGTCCTAGCCCATGTCTCCTTTCTGAGCACTAGTTCTGCACTTCTGCCCTCCTTTCAGAGAGCCCCTCTGGATGTACTGAGCACCCTGTGTCCTTGGTCCTTGGTCTCTAAGCCTCAGCTTAGCATCAGTGTCAGGCTTTCTCAAAGTGGGCCGAGACCTGGTTCTACACTCAGCCTATGCTTTTTTTTTTTTTTTCTTTCTTTTGAGACAGTGTTACTCTATAGCCCTGAGAATTTGATCTGTAGACCAGGCTAGCTTTGAACTTAGGGATCTACCTGCCTCCGCTGGACTTCAGTCTATGCTTTTGTATGATATACACTCCATGAGAGCAGCCTCTGCTACTGGCTCACCATTTTCATGCCCAGAGATCTTGCCACACTCTCTGCTCCTTAGCTTGCAGGTCAGTTGGTGCACACCAATCTGGACCCCCCACCCAGCCTGCCCAGGACAGCTGCACCAATGTGGAGCTGGCCTGCCTCAGCTGGCCCAGCACGGGCAGGTGTTCACCCAGACCCTTTCCAAACGTGCCTCTTCTGTCTTTACTCTTGATGGCACACAGGGCAGTAGCCCTGTCAGCCACTAGCCTTCAAGCCCCTAGCTCCTCGCCCCTCCTCCTCGCCCCTCCTCCTCCTCCTCCTCCTCCTCCTCCTCGTCCTCCTCCTCCTCCTCCTCCTCCTCAGGTAAGCAGTGCCCATGCAGCCCAGTTCCTACTCAACCATTCCTTTTCTCTCTCGAATCCTCTTCCTCTCTCCGTGGCCACCCTCCACAGGGCCCTTAGCTGTTCCTCTTAAATCTTTGTGCCTGATTTCCTACCTTCTGGTGAACCCCAGTTTGGCCCCTTGCTAACTCATTACCAGAAAGACATCTCTGGGGGTATTGTTGCTGCTCCCAAGCCTTTCAGGATTCCTTTTTATTTATCAAAGAAGATCCAAATTTCCAATGGCAATTCGAGGCCCATCTGAAGCCCATCTCAGTTGCTCTCCAGCCTGGGCTGCCAAGGGGCCTCTCAACGGTCTGTGTTGCTCAGATGTGCCCACGGCCTCTTGACTGGCTCAGGCATTTTTTTTTTTTTGCGGGGGTGGGGGTGGGGTAGGGTCTTATCCAAAAAATAATCCAGGTTGGTCTTGAACTCATTGTAAAGCAGAGACTGACCTTGAACTTCTGATCTTCCTGCCCCTTCCTCCACAGTGCTGGGATTACAGGCATGTACCACCATACCAGGTTTATGCAGCACTGGAGTTCAAACCCAGGGCTTGGTGTATGCCAGACAGGCGTTTGGCATTCCCCGGCCTGTCTCGGGCGTTTAGTGCTCTTCCTGTCCCTTGTCCCACACCTGTAGGTTGCTCTGCCTCTTGAGAATTCCCCTTTTGTGGTGGTCCCAAAAGTGCTATCAGCTTCTTCCGTCTCTGGGCACTGTTCCTGTGCCGCTTTTGTGAGAAGACCTGACCAGTAACTTCTCAGGGCACATCTTGCTTTGCAAGGTGCCTCCTCCTCCACTGTGTCACTGGCTCCCTGTAATGTCCCTGAAAGAAAACATCATGCTGTTCCCACATGTTGGGGGACACTGAGGCATGGGAGGCTTGGGGTGATTTGCCCCAGGCCTGTATCTGAGGGCAGCAGAGTGGCTGCCCTCCCTTAGGTCCTGATGTCCTTTCTGTGGCACGTTGGCAACATCCATCCTGCCTCGTGGCATTTGGGAACCCTGGTACTTGGGTTATAGCTTTTAGTCGTTGGTTGGGTGGAAACCCTGGAGGCCTCGTGTTGCCCTCCGTGGCTTGTGTGGCGCGTTATGTGGACAGGCACTCTAGTAGGTATAGGAGTGAATGAATATTTAATTCAGGCATCTACCCAGCCTACACATTAGTGTAGGATGATGGGATTCTGAGGCAGAGGGTGGGGTGGGCAGAGGATACAGGGAGAGCCTGGGCTGAGTGTGTGTGTGTGTGTGTGTGTGTGTGTGTGTGTGTGTGTGTGTGTGTGTGTGTTGGAACTGGGATGGGGAACGAATAAGGTAGTCCCCTCACTCCTTCTTTGTCTCACCCAGGAGCGCTACTATGTGCTGTATATCCGGCCCAGCTGTATCCACCGACGGAAGTTTGACCCCAAGGGAAATGAAATAGAGCCCAACTTCAGTGCCACCAGGAAGGTGAACACAGGCTTCCTAATGTCATCTTACAGTAGGTATCCTGGGCTCTCCCTCCCAGGAGGCTGTTAGACTGTGTCCTGCTTGTCTCCCGAGACCCTTGTCCCCTCCCCACCCAAGCAGCTTCTCAGCACAGGAGGCTTTGATGCTGTTTCTGGCTTGAGCATCCCCCGATGGATTCCTTCCTGTCCCTACTCACTCAGTGTCCCATCTTAGTCCCAGGAGCCAGACTGGTATTCCCAGCTGCTGCCATTTCTGAAGTCTGGCGGAATTTTCCACATACTTGGCTATGGGCTCTAACTATCACTGTGTGTGGAGAGCAGGCCAGGTCCCAGCAGTCTCTGCTCGACTATCCAGATGTTTGCTTGATGACTCTCAGTCTACTTGTATTAGTTACTTTTAGTATGTAATTACTTTCTTGTCGCTGTGACAAAATGCCTGGCAGAAGCCACCTCAAAGGAGAAAGGGTTCCTTTTGACTCACACAGCGGGAAAGTGCCAGCAGCAGAACTATTGGATAAGCCCTGGGGACCCTGTGCTGGGGGCTGGGGGTAACCACGCATGCCTTCCTCGCCTTACAGACTACTGTGAGCCCCACCACCTGCAGAGTTAGGACTTGGATTCCTCACTGAGCTGCTGAGCTCTACCGGGGTCAGCCTGGAGTAGGCCAGTAGAGGGTGTAGGAACCACAAGCTGGCTGTTGGTTCTAGATCCCGAAGGAACTCTGGTTGGTCACAGAGTCTTGGTTGGAAGGTGGAATTGTACTGTGAGTGTTTGAATACTGCCTCCTCTATGGCTTGGTTTTTCTCATCTCTGAGATGGGAATAACAAAACTGAAGACCCTTGCTGAGGGCTGGCTCTGTGCCAGACTGTGCTAAAGGCTCCACTTGCCTTTTTTTTTTTCATCTGTACTGCATGTCGGTGTTGTCAGATTGGCGCCATTTTTATCCCTGTTCTCCAGGGACAAAAGAGAAAGCTCACTTGCCCAAATTGTAGTAGAATCCAGATTTGCTGCAGGTAGCCTGGCTCCGGAGTCCAGGTCATAAAGCCTCTGCAGTGGGATTCTGTGATGAGCCCCGGCAGGAGGGATGTCCTCAGCAGCTCCTGAGGGCACTCAGAGAACATTTCCAGGCACACTAACCCTCCTGCACTGTCTGCTCTCCAGAGACAGAAGCCAAGGGAGACACCGACAGGCTCACAGTGGAGGTGCTGAAGGGCCTGGTAAACAAACCAGAGCTGCTGGAGCTGACGGAGAGCCTCACCCCAGACCAGACAGTGGCGTTCTGGATGCCTGAGTCAGAGATGGAGGTCATGGAACTTGAGCTGGGGACTGGAGTGCGGTTAAAAACTCGGGGTGACGGCCCCTTTATAGGTGAGCAGTGTGATTCCCTTTGCCTGTTCCTATAGGGCAGTGGTTCTCAACCTTCCTAATACCATGAGCCTTTAATACAGTTCCTCATGCTGTGGTGACCCCCTAACCATAAAATTATTTCATTGCTGCTTCATAACTGTAATTTTGCTGTTATGAATCGTAAATATCTGATATGGAGGATATCTGATATGTGACCCCCAAAGGGATTGAGACCCACAGGTTGAAAACCACTGATACAGAAGCTCCTGATCTCCCTTCAGAGGTTCCTCATCTCTCTTGCTTAGAGCTTTGGGAGAAGGCCAAGTCTGGTCTTCCACAGGGATTTGATCTGTGATCTTGAGGTTTACTCCTAAGTCTGTGGCCAAGTGCCCTGGGGCCATTAGCCTGGACCAACAACATATCCCAGGATACCATCCAACCCCTTGCTTCCTATGGCTGGCCCTTGCTTTCCAGTGCTTTGGGAGTTCCATCAAGAGCCATACCACACCAGAGTACAGAGCCAACCCAGACTTAGAGGACCCCACCAGAATGGATTTTCTTACCCTGACTGGTCCACTACAAGAAGAAAGGCCAGTCAACTTTTCTTCTTTCAGATTCCTTAGCCAAACTGGAGCTGGGGACAGTGACCAAGTGTAATTTTGCTGGCGATGGAAAGACAGGGGCATCCTGGACAGATAACATCATGGCTCAGAAGTGTTCAGAGAGGGACACGGCGGAGATCCGAGAGCAAGGAGATGGGGCAGAGGATGAGGAATGGGTAGGTCAAGGGGTCGGCTGTGGACCTGGACCTGGCATTGTCGTGTCTCTTGGTGGGAGTTTTGTAATACAGGATATGGTTGAAGGAGAATGAGTTGAAGGCAAGGTAAATTCTGTGTAATTCCTGAGACTGTGTTAGCATGAGGGAAATTCCCTCATGGACTTATCGGAGGGCGACAACCTGAGACATTTCTTGCTGGAGGAACTGAACACAAAGCCCCAGAGATTTATAAAATCAAGGACAGGAAGGAAAGATTATAGAAAGAGCCAGGGACTGCCATTAAGTTTCAAACTGTTTCTCTTGAAGTGATACATTAGTCAGTCGGAGGTCTTTGAGCAGCCATTGTTTTTCCTCCTTAGTCTGGACTCCAAAGCCTGAATACTAATCTTGTTCTAAGTTTCCAGTGCTGAGGGTCAACAAGGCCCCACTTCCCCAGTTTATGTGCAATCGTTTATCTGAAGTGTATTTCACCTGAACTGACACCCAAAGCCCCCTAATAGAACATTTAGAGCAAAAAATCACAGAAAATCAGAAAAGACAAGGAGGACTCTGGCCAAGGAAGGGAAGGGTGTGTGGAGGGTCTGAGTTCCCTTCTGGGTCAGTAAAGCTGACAAGTGGTGGGCTCTAGAGTCAGCTCTAATGATGTGAGGCCAAGGCAGTGGCTGAGGATCCCATGGATACCACAGGATTAGACCCATCTGAAGACTGCCAGGAGACTTTTATGAAATATGCTCTACTCACATCCTTTGACTTGACTGTTTTGTGTCTCCAGGATGATTGAGGTGCCTCCTTCATCTACCAGCATCTGAGATGGTATCATTGAGAAGTGGCCAGATTCGACTTCCGCCCTGGAGAGAGCAGTCTTGTCAAGCTGAATACCATGTAACACGTTCTGCTGAGATCAAATCCAAGACCTCAAGACACCCAGAGGGTCTCCAGGCTATGGTTCTTGTATATGTGTGTGTTTCTCTTTGGACGCAAGGCTAGCTTTCCTAGACCTTTTCCCGGCATTCCTTTCCCTAGGTGGTAGACACATACTAGATGAGCCCTCCAAGGCACAGTCCTGATGCACAATTAAGGAATGTCCCTGTCTGAGACAGAGGGGCTCTGGGGGGGCGGGGAGAGTGAGCAGGCTCCTCCCATTCTTACTGTTCTCTCCTTTCTTTCCTTTCTGTCCTGTGCCAGCCTTCTTGTTGTGCATCTCTGTTCTCCTGATCTACTCTTCCTCGGTCTGTTCTTCCCCACCCCACACCCAAGGTACTACTTCTTTATTTCTGTTCCGCTCTGTGTCTCCATGGGGTTTCCTGCCTTACACCTGTCTTAGGGTTCTTACTGCTCTGATGAAACACCATGACCAAAAGCAACTTGAGGAGGAAAGGGCTTATTTCACTCACAGTTCCTTATAATAAATAGTTCATCATCAAAAGCAATGTGGGCAGGAACTCAAGCAGGGCAGGAACCTGGAGGCAGGAGCAGAGGTCGTGGAGGGGTGCTGCTTACTGGCGTTCTCCTTATGGCTTGCTCAGCCTGCTTTCTTATAGAACCCAGGACCACCAGCCCAGGGATGGCACCATCCACATGGGCTGCCCCCACCCCCCATTGATCACTAATTAAGAAAAAGTGTTACAGCCAGATTTTTTTTTTTTTTGAAGACATTTTCTCAATGAAGTTCCCTTCCTTTCAGAGGACTCTAGCTTGTGTCAAGTTGACATAAAACCAGCCAGCACAGACCCACCTGGCTACTCTTCTGGAAAGTGCTGTTCTTGGAAAGGCCAGCAGCCTTTCCAGCTGTGTCTGGCTGGCCCACAGGTCTTGACTCATTCCACTAGGCCAATTTTTTAAATTTTATTTATCTTTTAATTTTTTTTAAAGGTGCTGGTAATTAAACCTAGGGCTTCATGCTTGCTAGGCAAGTAATCGGCCACAGCCTATACCCACAGCCCTGGACCACATTTTCAGAACCACTGTATCTGTTGTTGTTTACTTGGAGAACTTTTTATGAATGAGTGAATTGTCAGGAAAGAATTCCTCCACACTACTGGGTTCTTGTCAGGTGTTAATGGTCTTCCAGCTGAGCCACCCTACTACAAGACAGCCTCAATCTGGTCATGGACATTGCTGTTGTAGAAAATTATTTTAAGGTGTGTTACTTTTGTTTATGCTCTGGAACATTTGTTTAATGATGCAAAGATGTGTTTGATTAAATAAAATTCACCTGTGGTCAGGAGGCTGAGTCAGCAACTAGCTAACAGGAAGTGGTAGGGAGGAGCCAGGTGGAGAAGGGTTTTTTTTTTAATTTTTATTTTTATTTTGCAATACAATTTAGTTCTACATATCAGCCACAGATTTCCTTGTTCTCCCCCCTCCGGCCCCCCTCACCTTCCCCCCCAACCCACCCCCCGGAGAAGGGTTTTTAAGTAGGGGCAAGGAGAAGCATGGGGGCTTCTTGGAGGATGTGAGCAAGGAGAGGAGGTGAGCTACTTGCTATTCAGCCTCTCTGAGGAGCAGAATTTCAACATAACCTTTGAATCTTGAGTTCTTTAGAGGAACAGAGATTTAGTTAAGTTCCTTTCGTAGCTTTGAGAGAGGCAGTGCCTGAGGGGACAGAATTCCCTCAGGCTGAGGCTCTTGGGGCCTAACCCTGCTGGTAGCAGTGGTGGAGTTGTAGTTACTGATTTGGACAGCAGTGGCTTAAAAGGCAGCAACAATTGAAAAAAAAAAAAAAAAGGACAATTGGTGCCCCACATTGGGTGCCAAAATGTTGTTGGTTGTTTTTTCTCTTGTTTTTTGAAGGACCCACCACCCAGTTCTCAAATAAATCACACATGGAGGCTTATTCTTAATTATACAAGTCTGGCCTTAGCTTGGCTTAGTTTCTTGCCAGCTTTTCCTTAACTTATCCCATCTACCTTTTGCCTCTGGGCTTTTCCTGTTCTCTTACTTCTGTTAATCTTACTCCATGGCTTGCTGTGTAGCTGGGTGGCTGGCCCCTAGAGTCCTTCTCCTTCTCTGGCTACTTCTTTTTTTTTTTCCTCCCAGATTTCTCCTATTTATCCTCTCTGCCTGCCATCCCCATCTATTTCTCTCTCCTGCCTTGCTATTGGCCGTTCCACTCTTTATTAAATCACCAGGTGTTTTAGACAGGCACAGTAACACAACTTCACAGAGTTAAACAAATGCAACATAAGCAAAATTAACACACCTTAAAATAATATTCTACAACACATTGCCTCAGTGGGTAGTGTGCCCCTGCTCAGATCTGTGACAGAATCTGGAGTGGAAGTCTACATGTCCTGAGTTTAATTCTATATAGCCATGGCAGGTGTATGTATACTGCTTGATCCTGGGAAGAAGGGGTGGAAGAAGATAGGAATTACTGAGTCTCTTTAATGTGTCAAATGCAATGCCAGAAGTTTTCTATGATCATGACCAGCACTGACAATACTGAGTTCTTCCTGATGTTAAGTACTTGGAGTATTCTGTCACAACACTTCTATGATGTACATATGATTAATGTCCCCATTTTTTTTTTTCGTGGTACATAGACTGAAGCTTTGAGACTCTATGAATATTGCCAGAGAAAGGAATTTAAACCCAGGCAGTCAGTTTCAAAGCCTACATTTCTTTCTTTTCTTTCTTTTTTTTTGGGAGGGTGGGGGAGGATCTCATACATTGCAGGCTGGCCTTGAACTTGCTATGTAGCTAAGAATGTCCTTGACCTTCTGACCCTCCTGCCTTTACCTCCCCAGTGCTGGGATTATAAGCACATATCCCCATGCCTGTATGCTGGAGCTCACACTCAGGGCTTTGTGCACTGGGTGAGCACTCTACCAACTGAGCTACATCCCCAGTCCTAAAGTCCACATTCCCTTACACACTGTTTTTTTTTTTCTGACAAGGTTTCACTATGTAGTCCTAGCTGACCTCAAACTCACCTTGTAGACAACCAGGCTGGCCTTGAACTCACAGAGATCTGCCTGCCTCTGCCTTCTGAATGCTGAGATCAAATTCCACATTTTTGATTACTGGACTCCTGCTTCCACATGCAAACTAGAGAAGGAAGAGGGGTCAGAGGGGTCAGAGAGGTCAGAGAGGTCAGAGGGGTCAGAGAGGTCAGACAAGTCTCCCAGTTCCTCAATGGAGGACCCAGGATTTGAGTCCAGAGCTTCCAAAGGCAGAGCTCTTGTCGCTTCCATTATCCCTGCTTCCTTGGCCACAAAAAGGTTTTAGATAATGAGGGCAAGAGGATGTAGAATCATGTCACTGGTGTCCTGTATCTGGGGTGGTTTACAGACAGGTCGTGATGGGGCCTTATCTTGGAGGGTGGTTACTCATAGGGTATCTAGGGACATTGGGACATCTTAACTGCCCAAAGCTCTGTGGCAACCTCTAGAGCAGGCCAGCCTGTTAACGCCCTGAGGCAAAGGGCTCTAGCTCTTAGATTTTAAGGAAGGAAAGGTCATTGTGGCTGGAGGCCAGAGGGTAGCATAGCCTGGGAGGTGTGTTTGAGATCAGGCTAGACATTGGGCATGGCAATTTCCTGCTCACTAAAGCTTTGAGGACTTTATCCCTAATGCCCTGAAAGCTAGTGATCCTGTGGAGGGGTGAGATCTGATTCATCTATTTTGAAGCTCAGTTGGCCGAGAAGAAATGGGGGCAGTGAGCTTCTGCTGGAGTCTGCTGCAATAGTCAGGTGAGAGGCCGGCGTGGTTGGCTCTGCAGCAGATGGAGTAAGAAAAGGGCTCATGTCTAGAGGTATTTAGGGAGCAGAATCAAGAGGCCCCAGGAGAGAGGAAGGAGTCAAGAAAGATGCTCAGTCTCTGGTGAGCAGAAGTGTTGGGGTGCACAAGGTTGTTTAGCAGGAGCCCAGCCTGAGGCTAGGCTAAAATCAGACTCCTGGGAAGGGAAACCAAACGTTCTGTAGATAAGAACAGGCTTTCAAAGACAGGCTTGGTGGCTCTTGCCTATAATCCCAGTGCTTGGGAGGCAGAAATATAGAAGGGTTCCCAACGGTTTGAGGCTAGCCTGGGCTACAGATCGGGACCCTGCTTCATAAAATCAAAACCAAAGACCATACAAGCAAACGAACAACAAATAAGGGCCAGTGAGATGGTTCAGTGGGTAGAAGTGATTGCCACCAAGCCTGGAGCTGGGTTTGAGTCCCAGAACTTACATGGTGGAAGAGAGAACCAATTCCAGCAGTTGTTTGCTGAATTCCACACTCATTCACGCTGCAGCACAAAGGCACCTACCCCTCCACATAGCAACAACAACAACAACAACAACAAAGATTTCAGGCTTAGGGATTAGAAAAACTGAGTTAAAACCCTCTTCCCAGGATAGAAAGGTACTTGGCTCAGAGCTGGGTGGGGACCTGGGGGCTCATCCAGGCACCCTGAATAGGTGGGGAAGACCCACAATTTCACTCTGTCCTGTTAATAATTGTTATTATCTTGGTTCTTTAATATGTCTACATGTAAAATTGGACTTGACTTCCCATTAGTACTATGCAATCACTGTCAATGCACAGTCATATGTTTTGAGACTATTTAGACTGATCACAAATTCAGTGAGATCTGCCTGCTTCAGCTTCCACAGTGCTAAGATTAAAGGTGCTCCTCTCTACAGCTGGCTCCTCGTTGTGGTTTGGATTATTTAGGAACAGCTGTTCAGAGTCAGGTCACTGAGAATCTAGGCATCTTCTGTAAAATTCTTGCTATATTGCCAAGTTGCTTCCCAAAAGGGTTATTCTAGACTATAATCTCAGTACCAATGTGGGAGAGAACTGATTTCATGCTACTTTTCCCAGAACTGGGGATGAAGATTTTGAACAAATATTTGATAAAGTGAAAATTCTTAAATATATTTTAATTTGCCTTTTTTTCTATTTAGAGTGAAATTAAATGTTTTTCATTTCCTGTGACCTACTTCTTCTTCTTTTGTTTGTTTGTTTTTTGAAACAGGGTTTCTCTGTGTATCCCTAGCTGTCCTGGAACTCATTCTGTAGCCCAGGCTGGCCTTAAACTCACAGAGATACGCCTGCCTCTGCCTCCTGAGTGCTGGGATTAAAGGAATGAACCACCACCTGGTCTGAATCTACTTCTTTTAAAAAAAATATTTTTGGTTGCATTTATCTTCGTGTGTGTGTGTGTGTGTGTGTGTGTGTGTGTGTGTGTGTGTGTGTATGTATGTATGTATGTTTGCATGCACATGCAAATGGAGTTCAGAGGGCATGTGCACCTGTCATGGTGTGTGGGTGGAAGTCCAAGGACAACTTTGGGAGTCAGTTCTCTCCTACCGTGTGAGTCCCAAGTTTGTTCTCCCATCATGTGGGGTCTGGGAATCCAAATCAGGTCATCAGGATTGGCAGCAAGCACCTTTACCTGCTGAGACATCTCACTGGCCCCAGCATCTATGTCTTTTGTTACTCCCTTTGAAGGCTGATGACTTTCAACTTCTGCCTCTCCCTCCTGTCTCTGTCTCCCAAGTGTTACGGCAGGTTCCATCACGCCAGCGTTTATATAGTGCTGGAGACGGAACTCCGGGTTTGGTGTAAGCTCTCTAGCACCTGTGTTACATCCCTAGCTTTATCATCATCATACATTTTTTTGGTTATTATCGTGCTTGTGAGTCTTGGTGCACATGTGCTACAGCAAATATGTAGAGGGTAGAGACAAGTTTTGGACTGGAGTTGCTCCACAGCCAAACTGTGATGCCCCCTACATCACTTATTAAAATTATTTTATGCCAAGGGCTGGAAAATGGTTAAGACTACTTCTCTTCCAAAGGACTGGAGTTGCTCCCAGCACTCACATCAGGTGGCTCACAGCTGCCTGTAACTCCAGCTCCAAGGCGCCCTCTTCTGGTCTCTGAGGGCACCTGAACGCATGTGCTCACACTGACACACAGACACACATGAATACACATGCTTAAAATTAGGCCGGGCGGTGGTGGCGCACGCCTTTAATCCCAGCACTCGGGAGGCAGAGCCAGGCGGATCTCTGTGAGTTCGAGGCCAGCCTGGGCTACCAAGTGAGTCCCAGGAAAGGCGCAAAGCTACACAGAAACCCTGTCTCGAAAAACCAAAAAAAAAAAAAAAAAAAAAAAATTAAATCCTAAAATAATTTTACTACAGATTGTTTGTGTTATAGTTCAACATGTCTCCCTTTAATTCTTTAACTATGATTTAGGGCTCGTGATGTGGCTCACTGAGCAGGTAAAGGCACCGTCAAGTCTTGAAGACCCATAAGATGACCTACATTAGATCCTTGGGACTCACACGGTAGGAGAGAACTGACTCCCAAAGCTGTCCTCGGACTTCCACCCACACACCATGACAGGTGCACATGTCTTCTCCCCCATAAATATAGAAATTAACGTACTTCAAACCATCCTAGTTAGTTTGATTGGTTGGTAAAGCTAGTTCCTTCTTGTCACTCTGTTTAGAATTGTCTTTGATGTTCCTGCCCAACATTTGAATCATTTTGCCACACTTCAGGGCAATTGCCATTGAATTATTTTATTTACAACGCCCCCCCCCCCCCCACACACACACATACAACACACCATACACAGCAGGATGTATGTAGTGGTGTAAACTTTTAATCCCAGCACTTAGGAGGCAGAGGCAGGCGAATCTCTGAGTTCGAGGCCAGCCAGGGCTACACAGTGAGACCCTGCTTCAAAAAAACAACATATAAATAAAGACATAAACAAAAGGTGTTACCAGTTTGAGACCAACCATACCTTTTAAATGGGATTGCATGAAAGATCCCTTGTGATTTCAACTTTTACCATCTAAAGGAGAGACCGACCATCTGCACGAGGAGACTTTTGCCTAATTCACCGCAGTATCGTAATACTGAAAATAAAAGCCCAGTTTTTGCTGGCCCAAGAGGCCACGCAAGCTCCCTCCTGGTCCCTCAAACTGGCGCAGCTGCTGGCAGGAGTTGCCGCCCTGGATCCGCGATGGAACCAGAGCGAGGGGCCCAGGCCGGGGTTCACGTCCTAGCCAGGCTCGGGTTGATAACCAGGTTGGCCAAGGCGACCATGCTCCCAGGCTTCCACCCACCGTGTTCCCCCGGCTAGCCCGCCGACCTCTCCAGGGCGTCAGAGCGGCCGGACCCTTAGGTGCTCGGACCCCAGGGCTCTACGGCTAAGTTTCCGGGAGCGATTTTCAGCAGGGCACCAACCGGAAGTGCCCGTGTTGTGGCGGAAGGAGGAGCTTTCTAGGAGCAGCTGGTGCCGAGAGAAGCGGGACCGGCAAAGATGATTCAGGCGATTCTGGTTTTCAACAACCATGGGAAGCCGCGGCTGGTCCGCTTCTACCAGCGTTTTGTGAGTGCGGCCCGGCCCGCCACGCACCCGCGCCCATCCCTCTCCCCTCGGCCCGCCGCAGAGCTCGCCAGCACCTCGGGCTCCGGCACCGCGCATGACCCACCGCCCCTGTTCCTCTCCCACCCTCCCTGGATCCTGGCTTTTCTGTGCTTTGTGACACTTTCCCTTGGGTCTTAGGCCAGGCACGGTACACAGTGTGTGCTTCGTTGAAATCTTGACAAAAACCACTGTCTTTAATTTTTTTTTTTTAATCGATGAGCGTAGTTTTGTGATGGTCGGGTTGTTGGGTTCTTTTAAGTTTTTGTTTTCTCAAGGTGGGGAGAAGTTCTTTCTTGGAATTACTTGATCCAGCGTTGACTGAGACTTATCAGGGTCGGGCTACCCTTTACCCTGTAAGGTTACAGAAAGTCTCTTAAAATTGGGGGTGAATGAGTTATATTACAAGCTGTCAGATGTAGTGGTGCACACCTGTAAGCTCAGAGCTCAGGAGATGGAGGCGTGAGGTTGAGTTCCTCAAAGTTATCCTCAGACAGCTAGTTCAAAGTCAGCTTGAGCTACCCCAGGCCATATCTCAAGAAACCAATAACTAAACACATGCTGTCACGAGATGGCCCAGCAACGTTCATTTTCTAAAAACATTTCCTTTGGGAAAACGCAAACGTCATGATTTGTCTCCTGTCCCCCAACATTTTATTCGTGGCTAGGTTTCAAAATACATAACTGAGAGACTGGTTAAACCCGAGAGGGAATGGAATCAGAAAACATTCAGACTTCAGCCTCACCTTTCCTACTCTTGTGTGGGTTGGCAAGTTGAGAAATGTCTCTTGGATTTATATTCCTTTTTCATCATAAATGAAAAAATAATGTGCTTTTTTAAGTAGGATTTTCAACGTGCATTCTTTAAAAAAAAGTACTTAATACAACTTCGACTTATGTGTGCATTTGTTTCTCCTAAGTTACTGATATATAAAATGACTATACAGCTAACTTACTATATCACAATTTGAAAACCTTTTTATTGATACTCTTAAAGTAACTCCTCCCTGTTAGCAGTCAGCTCCCCTGGCCCTAAGCAAGCACTTACTTTCTCTTTAAGTTTTTGGACATTTTATCTAAATAGAATCATAATAATGTATAGTCTTTTTAATCTTTTACTTACGAAGACATCCATAAGTTTCATCTATATTGTAGCATGCATATATGTGTTCTTTATTTATTTTGAAGCAGGATCTCAATATGTAGCTCAGGTTGACCTGGAACTGGAGATCCTTCTGCTCAGCTGGACCTAGTGGCACAGGTTTATAATCACAGTACTTGGGAAACTGAGGCAGGAGGATTGTGAGTTCAAGGCCAACCTTGGGTACATAGTGAAGACATAAGCAACAAAAACAAAATCCAAACAACCGGCCACCAAAAGAAAAGATCCTCTCTACCACAGCCTTCTACCTCCCAAAGTGGCAGGCATGCCACTGTGCTCTGCTGTTCATTCCATAGTTTTATTTCCCATTATTTGCTGTATCTGGCTTTTATAAATAGTGCTGCTGTGACCATTCATGTGTTGAGTTTTAGTGTGGACATAGCTTTTCATTTTTCTTTACTTTAGTAGTAGAATCAATCATTAGGTCACATAATAACTCAATGCTAAACATTTTTTAAAAGTAGTTTATTTATTTTTATTTTATGTAAATTGGTGTTTTGCCTGCATGTATGTCTGTGTGAGTGTGTTGAGTCCCCTAGACCTGAAGTTACAGACAGGTGTGAGCTGCCGTGTGGGTGCTGAGAATTGAACTCAGGACCTCTGGAAGCACAATCAGTGCTCTTGATGGCTGAGCCATCTCTCCGGCCCAATGGTGAACATTTTAAGAAACTGCCACAGTGTTTTCCAAGTGGTTGTACCTTTCACTCTGCTATCAACAATGTATCAGTATTCTAGTTTCTTATCTCCTCCATTGTGTATCTTTTTTTGTGTGTGTGTTGTTGTTGTTTTCTGAACTAGGGAGTGAATTCAGGGCCTCCCTCATTCTAGGCAATTTTTTTTTTTAACCACTGAGCTATATAATCCTAGCCATGTTGTATTTAATTAAAGGCATTTTAGTGGATGAAACTGAATCTCCTTTTAAAATGTTTTGCTATCTGTTTCCATAGTGACTAAGGATGCTGAGCACCTATCTTTTCCTATGCTTATTGGCGATTTGTGTATCTTTGAAGATCACAGAATTGTTTAGGAACCCCTTGAGTGAAGGTCCCTTGAAAATCGCTGTGTACTGAAAGCTAGGAAAGGTTGTTAAAGTAACTGGGGCACATAAGCAGTGGTGGTCTGCTTTCTGTTGAACTAGGAATTAGTTGGACTCATTGTTTCATTACCCCCACACCCCCATTTTTACCCCTTCCACCTGTGGCTAGATAAAGAGCTTCAGTGGAACAGATGTTTTGTCAGTTTAAAAAAGTGCTGATGTTTATTTAGCGTGTTTGTGCTTCTGAGCACACAGAATTAATGTTTGACAATATCCTGGCAAATGTGAGCTTGGTGTGTTCACATGGAAACCAGGAAGGTAGTGATTGATTTGTTCTAGTTTGTGGGCCAGTGATTAGCAGGTTTGCATCCATGCATTCAGGAGGAACTGAGAGCCTTTAGAGCCCACCTTGAGCCAGCCATTTCCTCAGTGACTAGTTCCTGGTTTTTGTGTTGGCCCCCGTCCCCGCCCCCAACCCCCAATAGCTTTTAAATAACTGGCCATCTCAAAGCTAAGTGCAGTGGTGTAGAAAGAAGGGGTTATTTTTTTTTTTTTTTCAAGACAGGGTTTCTCTGTGTAGCTTTGTGCCTTTCCTGGAACTCGCTTTGGAGACCAGGCTGGCCTCGAACTCACAGAGATCTGCCTGGCTCTGCCTCCTGAGTGCTGGGTTAAGGCGTGTGCCACCACCGCCCGACTGGGGTTAATTTTTTAAATGTCTTTTCCTGACTTAAGGGAGATTCAAGCTGAGCATTTACTTATGCTGTGCCCCTCAGAGTGTGGTCCCCCAGACCCAGAGCACTGGTGTCCTGTGGGAGCTTGTTAGAACTACAGTCTCAGGCCCCAGCCCAGGCATATTTTTTTGTCTTTTTTTTTTTTTTTTTTTTTCCGAGAGCTGAGGACCGAACCCAGGGCCTTGCGCTTGCTAGGCAAGCGTTCTACCACTGAGCTAAATCCCCAACCCAAAGCATGGATTTTTTTTTTTTTTTTTTTTTTTTTTTTTGGTTTTTCGAGACAGGGTTTCTCTGTGAAGCTTTGGCGCCTTTCCTGGAACTCACTCTGTAGCCCAGGCTGGCCTCGAACTCACAGAGATCCTCCTGGCTCTGCCTCCAGAGTGCTGGGATTAAAGGCGTGTGCCACCACCGGCCGGCCAGCCCAGACATTTAAACACTGTTGCTGGCTGGTTCATCCCACATTACAATATGAGGCAGTCTTCTCACATCTAGAGAGTTTAATTTTTATTTATTTGTTTTATGTGTGTGAGTGTTTTGCCTGCAGGTATGCCTGTCACCACATGTGACAGTGGTGGCGCACACCTTTCAGTCCAGCGCTCAGGCAGAGGCGGGCAGATCTCTGTGAGTTTGAGGCCAGGCTGGTCCATGAAGCTAGTTACAGGATAGCCAGGACCACATAGAAAAACCCTGTCTCAAAAACCAAACCAAACAAAACCCTTGAGGATCTTTGTGAGTTTATGGATTCTGACCCCTTGTTTGAATCTCAGCTTGTCTATGAGATAGCAATGATTTGTGACTGAGATACCAAGGTAAATAAACACACCGCAATCCCTGTACCTGTCTTTCCCATAGTCATTCTCTGCCTTCCATGTGCTTACACATGATCTTTTCCAGCTGTTCCCAGTGAGGAGCCCCTTTTTAAATAGTCACCCTTACTGGTGGGCACACTTTTTCTCACTTGCCCCCTGACCCGGCTTTTTGCTCTTGTTCTATAGCCTGAAGAGATCCAACAGCAGATTGTTCGAGAGACTTTCCATCTGGTCCTCAAGCGAGATGACAACATCTGTAACTTCTTAGAAGGTGGAAGGTAAACATGAGCTTCAGGTAGCTAATCCCCTTAGGTTCCAAGGTCCACTTTGGGTGGCTGTCACTGCTTTTGTTTCTTCTGGTACACTCGGGTCAGTGACTCCCTGATGCAGCATAACCTGTTCTTTTTCTGGTGTGTGTGGAAGGGTGCCAAGACTGCATTTCTCTGTATAGTCCAGGCTGGCCCTGAACTCAGAGGTCTGCCTACCTCTGCCTCCTGAGTGCTGGGATTAAAGGTGTGTGCACCACTACACCAGACCCACGTAACCTGTTCTTAACAGGAGCTGCTGTTTGTTTTATTGTATGTACATTGGTGTTTTGTCATGCTCATCTGTGTGAGGTTGTCAGAACCTCTGGAGCAGGAGTTACAGACAGTTGTGAGCTGCCATGTGGGTGCTCTGGAAGAGCAGCTGGTGCTCTTAACTGCTGAGCCATCTCTCCAGCCCCAAGCCGTGTTTGGATCACTGGCGGGCTAGGTCAAGGGTGAAGTCAAGTGGCTTTAAGTTCTCTTCCAAACTTAGTTGCCGTTCATGTAGAAAGTGCCTGCTCTGAGTGCTCAGCCTTCCTCTTTGTTAGGCCCATTTCCATTCTTGGTGCAGGGGTCCTTTGCTGTGTTTACTAAGATTGGAGTTCTCAGCTGTTGGCCACTGTCTTCCAGTCTGATTGGTGGCGCCGACTGCAAGCTGATTTACCGGCACTACGCTACCCTCTACTTCGTATTTTGTGTGGATTCCTCCGAGAGTGAACTTGGGATCTTGGACCTCATCCAGGTATGTGTGGTCATCCAATAATGGAAGCCACTTTAGAGTTTACACGGGGATTTTGAATAACCAGCCTTGGTGTGGATCCTTTTTTCAGTCTCCTCATCAGTGTTGGTAAGAGTTGCCAGATGTCCACCAGGTGGTGCTCTGGGAAAGCGCCTGAGCAACCTTCCAGGACTTAGTTGTCGGATAGTGCTTTCTACCTAGCCCTTGGTTTTTAATGTTTTGAATTTTCTTTCATCTCTGAAACCAAACTACATTAAGTATTTATACTTTCTGTGTCCAAGACACATGCACCTGTGTTTGTATAGATGCCATGGAGGCCAGAGGTTGACATCTCCTGTTCCTCAATGGTTTTCCACCTTGTTTTTGAGATAGGGTATTATCTGGAGCCAAAGACTCAGCTAAGGCAGGCTTGCCAGCAGGCCCCAGACATCTTCTCTGTCCTCCGAAGTGCTAGAGTTTGCTGCTCTGGCTTTTTGTTTGGGCTCTGGGAGATCAAACTTAGGTCCTTCTGTTTGTGCAGCAAGAGCTTTACCGACTGAATCATCTCCCCAATCCTAAGTGTCTGTACATTTCATTCTTACTTGTAATGGTAGCCTAGAGCAAGGCATGGCACACACATAGTGTCTTCTCCCCGTAGTTACTTTCATAGCTAACTTTAGTTGCAAAACCAAGAGCCAGTGTTATCTTAAGGAAGAAGTCTAAGGGCACATGTGAGAACAAAACTATCTCTTACAAAAGGAAATGAAAGAAGTTGAAAGCTGAGCATGGTGGGGCTGGAGTCCCAGCTACTCAGGAGGCCAAGACGGGAATATTGCAGGCTGTCATTTATGGGCTCTTAGTCTTAAGGATGAAAGAATTTTTAAATAGACTAAGAATGAAACTACATGGGACAATTTTATTGGAATTTGAGAGAAAAAAACAACAGGACTGACATGTTAGAAATCTCATCTACTACCAGGATTGGAGGTGGGATGGGGTGGATAAGATACAAGAAAATCATGCATCAGCTAGTCTGGCATAGAAAGGGTGAACAACTAGAGACGTCATCTCAAACAAGGTGGAAAGTGAGGTGCCCTCTGACCTCCAAATGAAAATTATACTTCCAGAGTTTGAGGTCAAGAAAGCATTGAATTTCCTATTTTTACACAATCAACTAGAAAATGCATAGTTAAAGAAAATATCACATGATGAATAAGGTGAGTGTTTGCACATTAACTCATTATGAAGTACCTGGTATTTATTCCAATAAAAGTACAGAATTGGACCAGCTGAGGTCGTGCATTCTTGTAATCCCAGCACTCTGGGAAACAGAGGCAGGAGGATCACTGTCAAGTTCAGACTCCATCTGGTCTACATAGTGAGTTCCAGCCAGCCAATACTACTTAGTGAGACTCTGTCTAAAAACAAAACAACACCAACAAACAAAAGATGCAAAATCAGAAAAGAAAAACATAAAGTCACGTTTGGAGTCAATACAGCTTTCCCTTGTTGGGAGGTGAGACAGAGACAACAGCAACCTCCAAGGTGGAGTCGGGGTCAGTTCTACCAGGAAGCCTTCAAGAACCAGGAGGGGAAAACTCAGGGAAAGAAAGTAAAGGACTAAGTGTGCGGTGTGTCAACACTTGGTCCTGTCCACTAAGTGAGTAAAGCCAGCAACAGCTCAGCTCTCCACCAGCTTAAAATACTAATTATTTCATTATAAATGGATATATTTTAATTAATTAAGTGTGTGTGTGTGTGTGTGTAGGGAGGTGAGTGTACACAAGAATGCGAGTGCCACGGTGCAGGTTTAGAGGTTTGTCTTATTAGGGTTTCTATGGCTTTGATAAAACACTGTGACCAAAAGCAGCTTATGAGGAAAGGGTTTATTTCAGCTAACAATTCCATACCACACTCCATCACTGAGGGAAGTCAGGGCCGAAACTCAAGTTGGGCAGGAACCTGGAGACAGGAGCTGATGTGGAGGCCACCAAAGAGTGTTGCTTACTGGCTTGCTTTCCATGGCTTGCTTGACCTGCTTTTTTATATAACCCAAGATCACTAGCCCAGGAGTGGTACCACACACAGTGAGTGAGGGGCCTCTCCTGTCAAGAAAATGCCCAACAGGCTTGCCCCTAGGCCAGTGTGGTGCTGGCGTGTGTCAAGCTGACACAGGGTCAGAACTGTCAGCAAGCACCCTTCCCGTCAGCCAGCCGTCTGGCTAGCCAGCCCAATGCTTTGGTCTTTTTTTTTTTTTTTTCCAGTTTTTTTGAGACAGGGTTTCTCCGTGTAGTTTTGGTGCCTGTCCTGGATCTTGCTCTTTAGACCAGGCTGGCCTCGAACGCACAGAGATCCACCTGGCTCTGTCTCTCAAGTGCTGGGATTAAAGGCGTGTGCCACCACTGCTGGGCTGCTTTTGTTCTTTTAGCATTAGAGTATTTCAATTCTTGAGGTTTGTGACAAAATCTGATACATAATAAGAAAAATCAGTTCTTGTTATCACCATTTTCTCAGAGTAGTCTTTCATATTTTCCAGAAAATTGATTTGTAATATGTAAGTGAAGAACTTTCCAGTTTGGTAAAAATTTCCAGCATTCTTTTTTTTCCCTTCAAGACAGAGTTTCTCTGTATTGCCCTAGCTGTCCTCAAACTAGCTTTATAGACCAGGCTGGCCTCAAACTCATAGGTTGGCCTGCCTCTGTCTCCCAAGTGCAGGGATTAAATGTGTGCACCACTACCACTCTGGCTTTAACTGCTATTTTTTTTTATTTAATTTTTTTGTAGATTTATTTATTTATTTTTTTATGTGTATCATTGTTTTGCCTACATGTATGTCTGTGTATCACATGCATGCCTGGTGCCTCCTGAGGTCAGAAGAGGGCGTTAGATCCCTGGAATTGTAGTTATGGATTGTTGGGAGCCACCGTGAGGGTGCTGGGAATTGAACCCAGGTCCTTTGCAAGAGCAACAAGTGCCATATCTGAAAAAACAACCACTGAGCCATCTTCCCAGCCCGTAACTGTTATTCTTAAAATACTGTTAAAGTGTAGAGTTATAAATAGTGCCACTGTGAAATGACTGTGTTTGGTTTTGGAATTACACGTGCATGCGTTTCTGTAAGATATGCACCTGAGGAATATAGTCACTGGGTCCTTGAGTTTAATACTTAATGGCCAGTCATTTTCCAGTGTTCGGTTTCTAATAGAAACCATGGACCAGTTATCAGTCTTAGGTCAGGATGTCAAACACTTCTGCCCATTGCATCTTGATAGCATCATCTAGGAAAACAGTAGTCGAGCTCTGGATGGAATAACACTTTGCTAACTAAGGCAGAAATTGGTACCAGTTGTGGGGTGTTGCTGTTACAGACTCGATCATGTGTTTTTGGGAGGATTGTGCTGGCATTTGAACTTGGGACTGGAAAAGCCATCGAGTGCACAGAGCTCAGTGGCTTGTTCTGTGGGAGCTTAGAAGATAAGAATGCTGAGAGAAATGCAAATGATAGAGACTTGGCTTGTGAAATTTCAGAGGGAAGTAAAGACTATCAGGGCCATTTATATGATATTTTGAATTAAGACTCTGTGTTTCTGGTCAGCTGGGAATGAAGAATCAGCCACACTTAGCAAGAGACCAGCACCACTGAAGTGAAACCTTTGCTTTGCTAGGACAATTGTTGGTGGTCAGCTTGAGCTGAGAAATTAGCAACAGTTAAGAAGAGACCAGCATCATTGAGGTGAAATCTTTTGAGAAGTGTTTCCTCGGGGTCAACATACAGTAACTGTGATCCAGAGGGGGCTGAGGCTGCATCTCATGCTAGGAGCCTTGGTGATGAATAAGAGTCATCTAGGTGGTACTGGTTTTGAAGGCATGAAGGGATTATGGAGAGCATTTGAGGCTTGGCACCGGAGGAGGGTAGAAGAGGCCATTGGAGAAGGTGCAGCTTCGTTTGCAGTTAAAGCCTCAAGGTTGAAGGCGTCATGGAGAGAAGCTGAGGCTTGGCACCATGTGACAGGGCCACAGTCCCTGAAGAGAGCCCAGGAGAGGTTATTGGTGAAGGTACAGCCCAGCTGCAAAGACTCCAGCGTTTTGGAAATGTCAGCACCATGGGATGGCCACCCGACACCACAGCCGCGGTGAAGGGGACCTAGCTTGAGCCTAGGAGACAAGCTGTGTATGCTGCAGAGGGCAGAGCTGGAGAAGTGGCCTGGGTCCTTTGGAGGGAGGGATCGTGGGCGAGTCCTAGACATCAAACACTGAACTTTTCACACTGTTGAATTTTGGTTTCGCTTTAGTCTGATTGTGACTGCTCTGGCTCTTCCTATTTGAAATAAGAAGAATGTAACTTATTTTTTATTTTATAGGAGCCCACAGTTAAGAGACTGAAATTTTAGAGAGACTTTGGAATTTCAGAGAGGCTTTGGATGTTTTAGAAAAACTTTGAACTTTGAAGAAGACTGATTTTTTTTTTTTTTTCTTTTCAAGACTGGTTTCTCTGTAACAGTCCTGACTGTCCTGGAACTCGCTTTGTAGACCAGGCTGGCCTTGAACTCATTGAGATCCATCTGCCTCTGCCTCCCAAGTGTTGGATGGGATTAAAGGTATGCACCACCACTGCCCTGCAAAATTATTTATTTATTTGTATTTTACGTACATTGGTGTTTTGCCCGAATGTATGCTTGTGTGAGGTTGTTGGATCCCCTGGAACAGGAGTTAACATATAGTTGTGAGCTACCCAGTGGGTCCTGGGAATTGAATCAGATCTTCCTCTGGAAGAGCAGCCAGTGTTCTTAACCACTGAGCCATCTCTCCAGCCCCTAAGACTGAATGCTTTAAAGAGACTGAACTTTTAAAGTGTTTGAATTTCTAAGACTGTAGGACTTTAGGGGCTGGAGAGATGACCCAGTAGTTAAGAGCATATGCTGTTCTTCCAAAGGTCCTGGGTTCAATTCCCAGCACCCACGTGGCAGTTCACAGTCTTTTACTCCAAGATCTGACACCCTCACACAGACATACATGCAGGCAAAACCACCAATGCACATAAAATAAAAATAAATAAATTAAAAAGACTGTGGGACATTTAAAAGTTAAAACAGGCTGGAGAAAAGGCTCAGTGGTTAAGAACACATACTGTTCTTACAGAGGACCCAAGTTTGATTCCCAGTACTCACTTCAGGTAGCTCACAACTGCCTGGATCTCTAGCTTCAGGGAACCAACACCTTTCTGGTTTTCTTGGGCACATATACAGCAGACACACTTACATACACATAAATAAGTTTTCTTAAAAGTTTGAAAATTTTGCCGGGCAGTGGTGGTGCACACCTTTGATCCCATCACTAGAGAGGCAGAGGCAGGTGGATCTCTGTGAGTTCGAGGTCACTCTGGTCTACAGAGTGAGTTCCAGGACAGGTTTTAAAGCTACACAGAGACCCTTTCTCGGGGAAAAAAAAAAAGTTTGAAAATTTTATATTGTGCTATTAATATTAATATGAGATCTTAGGGATGGAGAGATAAGAAAGGAACAGTTGCTGGGTGATGGTGGCACATGCCTTTAATCCCAGTGCTCTGATGGCAGAGGCAGGTGGATCTCTGAATTCCAGGCCAGCCTGGTCTACAGAGCAAATTCCAGAACAGCCAGGGCTACACAGAAACCCTGTCTCGAAAAACCACAAACAAACAAATAAATAAGTACATGCATACAAAATTTTATTAATACTGTAAGGAAGTTTTTTTTTTTAATATATGTGTGCTTCAAGTTGGGGAAAGGACATAGTATTGCAAGTAGTTGGTGGTTTATCCTTTTATGTAAATCAGTATCTTATAAAGGAGAAGAGAAAGCCTTAATGTGTTTGCTGGTTGAATTGCTGAACTGAAAACCAGGCTTTCCTGTCTGGATGATCAGTGCCCTGGAGTTGGTTAAAAAGTAGGTATCCGTTAATGTTGGAGACGGTGCTTGCCTTTTGAGATCTGTTGTGAGGTAAAAAGAGTGTCATGGTGGCCCGCCCCTTTTACTTTATTTTTTATTCATTTATTTTTTACTTTCATAAAGTTTTAAGGTAGCATTGCCCCAAGTGGCCCAAGAAGTCCTTGAATTTTCAGTCCTTTTGCCTGAATCGTTGGAATTATAGGCCTGAGTCTCTAGTTTCAGCCTGTTTTAATGACTTTAAGGTCTCGCTTGTGGAGCCCGGGCTGGTCTCAGACCTCTGGTGTCAAGCAGTCTTCCAGCCTAAGCTTCTGTGACAGTGGGACAAAGGCGCATTCCAGGCTTGCCTCTTTAATTTCCTATGTGACATCTGTAAAACAGCGCGTAATGGTTTTCTCTGTTTATCTGTTTTCTTCTTATTTCTTAGGTTTTTGTGGAGACTCTGGATAAGTGTTTTGAAAATGTGTGTGAGTTGGATTTGATCTTCCATATGGATAAGGTATGTCCTCTCCCAGAACAGGGCTCCTGGAAAACTGTGAGTTCAGAATGTATCTCCTGCCTGTGTACCTCCCTGTTCCGTCTCTTGTTCTTTGGCTCTGACCTAGTTCTAGAGTCTGTTTTAATTAATTAGTCAATTAATTTTGCAGTACTGGAGGTTGGATCCAGGGCCTCCCACATGCTAACCAGGTATTCTACCAACAAAGCCATACATCAAGCCTAAACCTGTTTTATTCAGTAAGTTTTATAGTTCTGAGGGGCCGTGAGATGGCTCAGTGGGCAAAGGTACTTGCTTGCCAAGCTTTGATGACCTGAGTTGGATCCTCAGAGTCCACGTGGTAAAAGGAGAGAGCTGACTACTGCAGATTGTCCCCGACCTCCACACATACTCCATGGCACGTGCCCCCCCCCCAAAAAAAAAAAATCTAATAGATTAAACAAACATGTTTTTATCCATCTTCTTTGTTTTGTTTTGTTTTATTTTGAGACAAGGTTTCTCTGTGTATCCCTGGCTGTCCTAGAACTCAATCTGTAGATCTAGCTGGTCTTGAACTCAGAGATCTGCCTGCCTCTGCTTGGATTAAAGGCATGTGCCACCATGCTTGGCTTCTAACAAACATGTTTTTTAAAATATGTCAAATAGTTTTGAGGTTTTTTTTTTTTTTTTTAGTAATGTATGTGGGTATTTGTCTACATGTATGTTTGTGCAGTAAGCATGTACCTGGAACCCCCAGAGACAAGAATATGATATTGGATCCTATGGGACTGGAGTTACAGAGGGTTGTAAGCTACCATGTGGGTGCTGAGTGCTCTTAACTGCTGAGCTGTCTCTCCAGCTGAGGTGAGAGCCCACAGAGGTGTGTGTATGTGTATATATATATATATATATCAATTTATTAAAGGTGTGATCTCTCTCTCTCTCTCTCTCTCTCTCTCTCTCTCTTCTCTTCTCTTAAGAGGTCATGTATGCAGACAAGAAGCCACGCCCCAAGGCTTGTACTCCAAAGCTGTTGGCGGAAGGAATTCCCACAGCATCCAGCCCCAGTGTATTTTGGGTTCTGTTGCTGTTTGCTAAGATCTGTTAGTAGTTTTAGTACATAGAGATTACCACTGGGCCTGTCTCCTGGCTCTTTTGTTCACAGGTGACTTCTTGGTGTATAGCAGTTATGACACCAGAGTAAGTGGCTGTATCTACAAAACTGAAATTTTTATGTTGGTTATTACAAAAGTGAAATTTTTATGTTGGTTATGAAGTGAGTGTCCTAGACATGGGCTAGTGACAGTGAAGCTTTGGAATGGTGAGAACTCAGGAACTCTGATGTAATAAACTTTGTATTTTAGGAGGCTGCAGGGCTTGGAGGTTGAGAGTGCATACTGCTCTTGCAGAAGATCCAGGCTTGGTTCCCAGTACTGCATGGTAGCTCATAACCAGTTAGTTGTCAGTAACTCCAGTCAGGAGATCTCATGCCCTCTTCTGGCTTCTGCAGATGCTAGGCATGCATATGGTACACACATCCAGCCAAGCACTCATACACATAAAATAAAAATCTTTAAAAAAGAAAACAAAACTAAAGCTCTGCATAGTACCTAATACATCTGTAACATCGTTTGAGAGCAGATCCAAGATGCTCTTAGGAAAGCATACTCGGAGAGGGTTGAAACAGACCCGAGTGGTGCTCTCAGATTTGTTTTGTTAGCATAACTATGAGGAGGCCTGTGTTCTCATGTGCCAAGTTAAACAGGAGACAACTCACAGGGGGACAGGGACGTTATTTCGTCCAGCTGGCACATGCTATCCTCAGTGATGTTCCCTGGCAAGTCAGCCAACAACCTTCCAGTGATCCATGACTTTGGGAAGGAGTTGTGATTAAAAAACCCTCCTTTATTATTACTTCTTTTATGTGTATGGGTATTTTGCCTGCATGTATGTTTGTGGGCCACCTGTGCAGTGCCCACGGAGCTCAGGGGTGTTGGAGCTCTTGGAACTGGAGTTACAAGATGGTTATACCCATCAGGTGGGTGCTGGGAATCAAACTGGGGTCCTCTAGAAGAGCAGTCAGTGCTCTTAACTGCTGAGCCATCTCTCCAGCCCCTCATTTTGATCAAACTGCCCATTGTTACGGCATAATTTTTATTAGTTTATTATCATTATAATGGCAGCAAGAGTTTTCAGACTCGTTGCTGCTAGCATCACCATGCAGAGCACTTCCTGGCCGTTCCAGGAGCTTCTCTTCTTTTTCTTCTCTGTGGACTGTACAAGGGTTTAAATAGGAGAAGGCCCCAGGTAGACATAGCTAAGCAATCCTGGTCAAGGTCTGGTCTGGTTTATCTTGTCCCAGTACGGTTCTGTGTGATCCAAAGAAGTCCTAACTGCTTTAGGGGAGCAGTCTGGTTCCTATAAGATGCTCTCAGTCAGTGCATCCTTGTTCAGGTGTTAGATAGGAGTGTTGTTTCCCTTGGCCTGTCTCAGACTCTGTCATAGCCCTAGTGCAGGAGGATCATGGGGCCTACTCTTTCCCTGGAGACTTTCAACAGGCATCCAAAACTCAGTGGTGCTCTTGTGATGGTCAGCTTCCCTTCTCATTTGAAAGGCTCTGCTAAATGTCAGGTGTCACTTAGCCCTTCTCTCTGCATGTGCTTGGTGTTTGTTGTTTACCAGTTGTTGAGGATGTTGCTGTCTTGTGATTTACACCAAGGAGAATGCTTCCCGTAAGCACTGTTGGGGGACAAAAGGTTAACTTGAGACTACGATTGAATTTGTTTTTCTTTTGTTTTGGTCTGTGTTTTTTGAGACAGGGTTTCTCTGTGTAGCCCCTGGATGTCCTAGAACTCGCTTTGTAGATCAGCTGGCCTGGAATTCAGAGATCCACCTGCCTCTACCTCCCGAGTGCGCCACCACCACCCAGCTGAGTTATTTTTATAGGCCTTACTATTATTATTTTTTTAAGATTTATTTATTATGTATACAGTGTTCTGTCTGCATGTATGTCTGCAGGCCAGAAGAGGGCACCAGATCTCATTACAGATGGTTGTGAGCCACCATGTGGATGCTGGGAATTGAACTCAGGACCTCTGAAGGAGCAGTCAGTGCTCTTAACCTCTGAGCCATCTCTCCAGCCTCTATTATTATTTTTAAAGGGTTGGGTTTTCGTGTTGTTTTGCTTTTGTTCTTTGAGACCGAATATTACTCTGTAGCCACAGCATGTGTGCAGAGGTCAGAGGACAAATGCGTGGGAGTCAGTCACTTTTCCACCATAGGGGGCCTAGGTCATTAGGTTGGCTGCAAGTGCCTCTGCCCACTGAACTATTTTGACACCTCCTCATTTTGTTGTTGTTTTAAAAACTAGGTGCTACTTGGAGTTAGCATGTGATATACAGAGTGGTGCTACCTGTCGTTTGCAAAGGCAGGCGTGGCGTTTTCAATATCTCAGCATAGATGAAAAGACTGGTCCTTCTGGGGAAAGTAATTTCCCAATTGACAGAAAAGAAGACAGAGATATCTGTGTCTTGTCTTCTGCTGTCTCCATGGAGCGGTATATTTGTGGGTAGTCTCTGCTGAAATGACCACCCTTCCTCCCACAGCAAGCTCTTTTTATAAGGCACTATTAAGTGCAGCAGTATCAGTGACGAGCGACAGAGTGGGCACTAGGCTGTCTGCATCTGAGTGCCAGATGTTCATAGGCACTACTTGGGAAGACTACCTGCCTAGTCCCTGACCCCTTGGGAACCTGTGGAGTGGGGCTCTTGGAGGAGCCAGCTGGTCTAGTGAAAGGTAGAGCATGGGAGAAGGGGGGCCCCTGTTCAAGCTACTTCCTCTAAGCTGTCTGCTAAGGCAGTGTTGAGAATCCCAGTATGCCTGATTCTGTTTGGTGGTAAATCTTCTGTTTTCTGTGAGTAGCACCACTGTACACAGCCCCTCATCTACTCCAAGATCATCCCCATCTCCCCACCCTTCCAATGCCACCCCTTCTTTCTCTCTTAGATCCTTAGAAAACAAACAGGCCAAAAAAAAAAGAAAAGAAAAACCACACACATAAAAACCCATAAAAACCCAAAATCAGAAATCATAACATATAAGCAAAAGACCAGTAAGGTAAAAAAAATGCCCAAGTAAAGCATTATTAGACAAAATAAGCTCCCAAAATATCATTGAGTTCATTTTTTTAGGCCATCTACTGCTTGGTATGAGGCCTGCCCTTAAGTGTGATTCGTATAATTTGAATTTTTCAAAAAAGATTTTAACTTGAATTGCATCAAATCATTAAATATTTGAAGGTAATTTATATTTTTACAATAAAACTATCTATAATGTATCTTTTCACTTCTTTTGGGGAGAGTGTTTGAGATAGGCTGTCTGTGAACTTCTCATAGCCTATTATGTAGGTGGCTTCAAACCCATGGTGTTCCTCCTGCCTCAGCCTCTCAAGTCTAGGATTACAGACATGAGCTACCACACCCAGCTCTTATATTTCCATTTCTTTAGCTATATCAATTAAAGCCAGGTAGTGGTGGCTCTCACCTCAATCCTAGCACTCAGGAGGCAGGGGCAGGCAGATCTCTCTGAGTTCCAGGCCAGCCTGGACTATAGAGTGAGTTCTAGGACAGCCAAGGCTACACAGAGAAACTCTTTTTTTTTTTTTTTTTTTTTTTTTTTTTTTACCTTAGCTTGGCTTGTTTCTTGCCAGCTTTTCTTTTCTTTTTTTTTTAAAGATTTATTTATTTATTATGTATACAGCATGTATGACTGCAGGCCAGAAGAGGGCACCAGATCTCATTACAGATGGTTGTGAGCCACCATGTGGTTGCTGGGAATTGAACTCAGGACCTCTGGAAGAGCAGTCAGTGCTCTTAACCTCTGAGCCATCTCTCCAGCCCCAGAGAAACTCTTAAAAAGAAGAAAGAAAAAGAGGAGGAGGAGGAGGAGGAAGAGGAAGAAAGTCTATTTGCATTTTACATTTTGCTAAATTTTATCCTAGATATCTATTTTTATGTATATGATGTTTGGAATATTAATTTTCAATGTATTGTTGCTATATAGAATTTACTTTATTCACTTTATATTTTGATACTAAGACCAGTGGTTGTGTTAAACTCATGAATTCTCTTACATGTTAGACATTTTGTTCATTTCTTTCTAGGGCTTTTACTTTGGATGTTTTCTCCACCCCGACTCTGCTGCCCAGGATCTCTGGTGTGTTGGCTAGAAATGGGATGAATGGTGTCAGGTCTTGGTTGTTGGTCTCAGGAACACCCTTCATCCTGTAGCTGTGGAGTGCAGCATTTGCTGTGGGTCTTTGTAAACACTCTTTATCAGGTTAAGGCCGTCTCTTCCCTGTTCTTCCTAGTGGCTGGGGGTTTCTGATCGTGAAAGGATGGCAAGATTAATCAGAGCTGTTTTCTCCATCTCCTGGGTGACCTTTTGCCTCATTCTCATGCTGTTTTAAACATCTGTGAGGATTTCTGCTCAGTCAGTGAAGTGATTCCAGCTCTGTTTTATTGGGCATGGCTTTTAGAAGGAAGTAAGTGGCCATAAAAATACTGCCTATCTCCTATGTCTTATCTTTATGTAAGTTCCATAAAGCATCTTGCTGCTGCAGCAGATTTCTTTCACTGTTGATACAACTGTTTATTTTTAGCTATCGGTTGGCACTGGGAAATGACCGCTCTTGTCTATTGGAGCTGTTGAAATCAATGATGGAAGGAGTCAGAATCCTGTCTTAGTCACCCTTAGAACAGCTGAAGGTGTTTTCCAGCAAGTGACTTCCCTTTCATTACATTTCTGGCTAATATTCACCCTCACAGAACATCTGCCCTCTCAGGTATATGGTAATAGTTCTGTTTTGTTTAATTTATGTAGACAAAAGACCTATCACAAAATGTCAAGGTTATCTCTGAATTCCATCCTTCTTAACTGAAGACTTCCCACCTGAGGCCTGAAGCTCCTGGTCATAGACTTTGCAGGTCTGCATCAGCTGGTTCTGGTAGCTTCCTGTCACATTACACTCCTGGTATGGGCTTAGAGCAGCAGGCCTGTGTAGACCACATATGACTGAATTTCTAATACTTTGTGTTTCTTTTGTTTGCTTTGAGAAAGCCTAGGCTGGCTTTGAACTTACTGTGTAGCTGAGGCTGAATTTTGCATTATACCCATCTTTCATTTTTATTTTATCTATTCCCTTTCTAGAACCCCGTAACCTAGTTTTCATAGAGATCCCCCAACCCATTCTTAGGTGATTTCCTGACCTTCAGGTCCTGTAACCATTTCTTGGCCATCACCACCCACTTCTCCTCCTCCTCCTTCTTTTAAAGATTTATTTATATTTATGTACATTGGTGTTTTGCCTGCATGTATGTCTGTATGAGGGTGCCAGATTCCCTGGGACTGGAGTTATAGATAGTTGTGAGCTGCCATGTGGATGCTTGAACCCAGATCCTCTTAACCACTGACCCATCTCTCCAGCCCCTACCATCACCTTCTTAATGCCTCTGTAGTACCTAGTGTTGTGATCCCTTTAGCCAGACAGTTCCAATCTTCTGTGGTTACCTCAGAATCTTCCTCATTTTTAACCTGTTCTTGCCTCTTTCATAGATTCAGCTATATTTCTTACTTAAACTACCACTTTTTTTTTTTTTTTTTTTGAGACAAAGTCTCACTATGTAGCCCTGGCTGGCCTGGAACAGCTGTGTAGACCAGGCAGGCCTCCAACTCACTGCCTCTTCCTCCCCAGTGCTAGGATTAAAGGCGTGTGCCACCATGCAATCAAACACCACTTTTGAAGGTAATTCTCAAATCTGTCTTGACGGTCTTGTTTCGATAGCCTACTGTTTGTTGGTGACAGGATCTCACATAGCACATACTGGCCTCAAATTTTCTATGTAACTGAATAGGGTCCAGCTCTGTGGTCTGTGAGGTAGCCGTCCACTCTTTAGACACATGGGGGTCATATCTTTACAGAGGTCACTGGTTCCTCGTCCGTTCTGCAATCTCTAAACACAGCTCAGTGTCCTGAGTGTTGGCAGTCTGGTAATTGAGTTTGTTTTGTCGAAAACTGAGTGGGTGGCGTAGCGTTCTCATCTGCAGCACCTCAACAGCGAGGATGGTTGGAATCCAACTGGGTCTTCAAGATTGAGTCATCAGACTCAGTTCAGTGGCTTCATCAAGGGGCTAGATGGTTGGGTCTGCCCTCTCTCAATAGGGTTGGCTGGTGAGCTGCTGGGTGGGGCTGAGCCCAGGAAAACTGCCAAGTGGATAGCTCAAATGGGAAGGAAAATGCTGAGTTTCATGGTTGAACTTCTGAAGTCGAAGATAACAGGCCCATAAACTGTGATAATGGATTATGTTCATCAAATGGCCCTTCTGGGAACAGTTCAGCTGCAGCAGGGCTCATGCAGCCCCTTCCACATCTTAGTGACTTTGAAGCAGGTGCTCCGCCTTGCTTGCTGGGCTCTTGAAACAAAAGGAAGAGTCAGGGATACCTATTTCTGTGTAAGTTTACTGAAGAGGGGCTTTAGACATACTGCTTGAGCTTGAGTTCTCACAGTGGGAGCTAGTTGGCACGCTTGACTGTCTCTGGCCGTCTTTTCTTACCTGAATGTGCCTGAGAGAGAAGAGGGAGGTCAAGACCGGCCTGATGTCTCATTGCATCCCTAGCCCTTCTCTGCCGGTGTGTTGAGAGTGGCGATTTTTGCTTAAAGAATGAGGAAATGCGTTTATTATCTCATCTCCAGAAGCCAGCTGTGGGCCAGGGCTAAAGAGCAATAAGACAACAGTTTGATGCTATTGTCAAAGACCCTCATACCGTCTGTCCATCTGTCGTCCCCATTCCTCAGTGTTGGCTTCTTTGCTTTAGAGGACAGTTTCTCATTCCGTCGGGACAGCTGACAGATTAGCAAAAAGGATTTCTTAAAATTCCAAAATCTGTATACTACATTTAAAAAGAAGGGGTGGGGGGAACCAAGACCTGTCCAAATTATCCCTGGTATCTAGCCCCACGGTGTTGCTCTTTTTGTGTGCCTTGCACTGCTGAGAGCCCATACTCATTGGCTGCCAGCTATTCAGATCACACACAGCCTCTGGGTTGTTTAGTTATTCCTTATTAGAAGCTAAGGGCAACAAGGTAGCTAATGCTGTACACAGAACAGCAAGGTGTTTGTTTGTTTGTTTGGTTGGTTGGTTTTGGTTTTTTGAGACAAGGTTTCTCTGTATAGTCTTGGCTGTCCTGGACCTCGCTTTGTAGACCAGGCTGGTCTCAAATTCACTAAGATCCGCCTGCCTCTGCCTTCCCAGTGCTGGAATTAAAAGTGTGCGCCACCATTGCCCAGCCTAGAACAGTAACATTTGATGTTTTAGAGCAATCTTTTTTTTTTTTTTTTTTAGTTTTTTGAGACAGGGTTTCTCTGTGTAGCTTTGTGCCTTTCCTGGAACTCACTCTGTAGATCAGGCTGGCCTTGAACTCATAAAGATCCGCCTGGCTCTGCCTCCCGAGTGCTGTGATTAAAGGCGTGCGCCACCACTGCCCGGCTTTTTTTGGTTTTGTTCTTGTTTTGTTTTGCTGTTTTCTGAATTTTCTTAAAGGGTTGTATTCCAAAAAGATTGCTCTGCCGGGCGGTGGTGGCGCACGCCTTTAATCCCAGCACTCGGGAGGCAGAGCCAGGCGGATCTCTGTGAGTTCAAGGCCAGCCTGGGCTACCAAGTGAGTTCCAGGAGAGGCGCAAAGCTACACAGAGAAACCCTGTCTCAAAAAACCAACCAAAAAAAAAAAAAAAAAAAGCCAAATGGTAGTGGCACATTCCTTTAGCCTCAGCACTCAGGAGGCAGAGGCAGGCAAATCTCTGAGTTTGAGGCCAGCCCTGGTCTACAGAGCGAGTTCCAGGACAGCCAGGGCTACACAGAGAAACCCTTTCTTGAAAAAACAAAAACAAAACAAAAGAAAACTCAGTGTTTGCTAAGGTTCGTGAAGGGAGCTGGGTGTTGTGGCACACCTGTAATCCCAGCCCTTGGGCAGCTAAACAGGAAGAGCTAAAATAGCTAAGGCAGGACCTCTGAGTTCAAAGCCAGCCTGACCTATAGAGGTGAAACTCCATCCTAACAACCAACCAGGTCGTAACTAAGAGCACAGTAATTGCCAGTGCTCCCTCTTACATAAGTATCTGATGAAACAAATCACGTAACATCCACATCTTGGTGGTTGCTGATTTGTATCACCCTTAAAGGCTAGAACTGAGGTGCATTTCTGTTACGACAGAGACTGAGCCACCTCTGAAACAAGCAGGACTTTCTTAATCATTAACTAAGAACCCTTTGCTACTCTTGCTGACATGTAACTCAGCAGAAGCTTGGTAATATATCATGCCAAAATCTCAATCACTTATAACAGTTTCTTTCTTGAGACTGAAATGTGGTCACCGGGCTGGTGCTGTACTGTCGTCATTTAGAGGTCTAGGCTGATGGAAGTCCACCTGGGTGCTTGTGTGTTGACTCTTACAGTGACACACCTACCACTAATCATTTCATTAGTCAGCGTGAGTTCTATGTTATGCTTAAGGGGCTAGGGAAATGCAGTCCTACCTAGTCCCAGAAGAGGGGAGAACCTGAGCTGTTTTTAATGTCACTAGTGACTATCGCTGATTTGGTTTGATTTTTTTTTTATTTTTTGAAGCAAGGTCTCACATGCCCTAGGCTGGCCTCCAACTCATTATGTAGTTAGGGGTGGCTTTGAACTCTAGACTCTCCTGCCTCGACTCACAAGTGCTGGGATTACAGTGTGTCACAACACACAGCTGCCTTCCCGAGTCTTGACTGAATTTCATTTTGTTTTGTTTCCATCATGTCCAGCAGACCACCACTGTTTTTTCTTTGTTCTTTTAGGGATAAAGATGACATTTAATTCACTAACACTTTTTATTGTATATTCCAAAACTAGAGAAATGTTTTTGTAGGAAGGAAACATGGTTGACTCTTAGGAAGAGGCATCTTATACAGTAGCGTTCCTGACGTGCTAACAGTATATTTGATATTTACATCTTACATGCTTCCTACATGAATTTAAGGTTACTTTAGAAATGAAAATTCAGTAACAGATTCTGAGAAGCAGATGCCTCTTCCTTAGGAAGGCTTTGTGTAAATGACCTCTCTTTCCTGGGACTTCTGACCTTATGGAAGTACTGATGCCTGCAGAAAGCATTTGTGGGGTTTTGTTTTTCACTTTCCTTCCTTCCTTCCTTCCTTCCTTCCTTCCTTCCTTCCTTCCTTCCTTCCCGCCTCCCTCCCTCCCTCCTTTCCTCCCTTCCTTCTTTCTCTTTTCCTTTTTCTCCTGATGATCAGACAAAAGGGGTTTATTAAGCATTTACTAAAAGAGTTGCTAAATACAGAGACACGGGATATGAAAATAAAGACAAACTTGTCTTTTACCCTAATTCTCTACCCTCTAGAAGCCTGTGGTTGAGCTGGAAGGACAGGTCATTGGTCTCAGAACAGGCCACCCCTTTGGAAACTTCCGGCACTCTCAGTTGACTTGGCGCTGTTGATGTGAGGGAGCCGCACCGTGCACTGCTTTTTGTACAGCGGCACCGATTTCGTCAGATGCATGTGCAGACCAGCATACTGGATTTCACACAAGCCGAAGGCAGGCACATGGTTTGTGCAGAATAATAGTACCCAGGAGTAAGCTCTTAGCAGGATTGACCAGAAGTAGAGAAAGAATGAGCTGTTGAAGATAGACCTGTTTCTGAGGCTGAATTCGGCGATGCTATGGGCAGGATAGATGGTGGCCTACCTTCAGCTTTTAGCTGAAAGTCAGGACTTCTACATAGGGAAGCAGAGCAGGCAGCCCCCTGCCTGAGTATAGTGGCCCTGGCCTTGGCCACTCCCTCGGGAGTGACTTGTCTTGAGTCAAAGGTTGGCAAGCAAAGTCCCACGGTGCGAAGTAGAAGATGTCAAGTGAGGCTGTGTGAACTCCCACCAGAGAAGTCCCTGGGCAAGAGTGAGTCAGAAGAGGAAATAGTGTGATGGGCAGCTGCCTGGTGCCAGGGACAGCGCCGTGACTTCACTTCTCATTATCTTCCATAGGTGTGGTGATGGTCTCCAATAGCAGATGAGGAAGCCAAGGCTTAGGTGAAAAGTACCTGAAACTTCAGCATATGTTCTTCCTAGACAGAACGGGAGAACTTTAAAATATGGCTATTGTATGTGTGGAAATGTATATTCCTCTCAGTTTTTCTTCCCAAACTAGAAAACAAAAGAGTAGGAACAAGCTGAGTGTGGTGGTACATACCTGTGATCCCAGTATTCAAAAGACAGGCAGGAGGATTGCAAGTTTGAAGCCAACTCAGGATCTGGTGGCAGTGGGGAGGACAGACATGTTGGGAAGGAGTTGGGAGGAGACTGGGAACTTTGCATACACTCCGGCTGAAACAGGTGCAGAGCTGGAGACATTTGAGACTCTAGTCACTAGTCTAGTGTCCTTGACCCCTTTTGCTAATAGTCAGTGGTCCCCTGGGCCACTTTCCAAGGGCCCTCTGGTGGGGAGCGGCAGTACTTCCTAGCCTGAGGACAGACAGGGGTGCTAGCTGGAGGCGAGGCGGGTAGGGAGGTTGGGTTGGAGTGAGGGGTGTGCTCAGGCTGTTGTGGGGTTTGGAGGTATGGACAGTGATGAGACCGTGAAGCCTTGGCCTCTGCGCCTTGAAGTGGTCTTTGCTCTCGGCTTCCATGACACACTGACCTGGAGTGTTTCTGCCGTTCTGGCCATTTGCTTAAGCTTCCCAGGCTTTTTGCCTTTTTGTTGTTACTTGGTTTTTGAGATAAGGTGTATATGTAGGCCAGGCTGTCCTCCTGTCTCTGCTTCCTGGGTGCTGGGATTAAAAGCCACCGTACCTGGCTGGCTTTTTACCTTTTAAATGAGCCCTCTTTCTATTCTGTCAGATACACTCAGGAAATCTCGAGTCCCGTAATTTACTTAGCTATCTGTGGGTGACTCCTCAGTTACCACCCCCGCTCACTGCGCTGGCCAGGTCCAAGTCAGCCTCCAGCTCCATGCGGACTGCGCTGACTCTTTTCAAGGAAGCTGGTCTTCACAAAGCCTCTGCTGGCCCTCCCACTCAGACTGAAGCGGGCTACCTGTTTAGTTTCCCCAACATCCTTGGCTGCTTTTGCAGCTGCCAGCAGTCATGGTGTGCTTCTGCTTACTGGTACAGTTAGGTGCACAGACTCAAGGCCGCATGGCTGGACTTGAATCCTAGCTCTGTCACTTAGGAACTCTGTGGTTTTTGCCGTAGTCCTTGATGGTGGCTGTGGCAATTTTATATATATAAAGTGCTTAGAACATAGCAACTACTTACTTACTCAGCGTGTTTCCCCTCCTGGATAGTATTGTGAAAGTCGTGATCAGACTGTCCTGGTCACATATTTCCAGTTATACAATGGCACACACTGACTGTGCAGGTACTGTGAAATCATTTATCCACTGTTCTAGAGCTGGAGAAAGAATTAATAAGGCATTCCTGTCTGTGACGCAAGGGGAGATAACCTCCGTGTATGCTGACCAGTGATGACTGTAGAGAGAGGGCTCAGTGCAGGAAGGTGAGGATCAGGTGGACGTGGCCTGATACCTTATATGGGGTAGTTGAAGAAAGCGTCTGATAAGATAGCATTTGAACAGCAAGAAGAGAAGAAAGAGATCTGTGATTCTGGAGCAGAACATTCCAGGCCCATGGAACAACACGTAAAAGGACCTTGATGCCTGAAAAATGCAGACAAATAAATTTATGGCTAGATGACAGTGAGCAAGAAGGAAGGCATAAGAGCTGAGGGGTGGGAGATGTAGGAAGAGGATGGGGAGGTCACTGTTAAGTCATGGTTCCAGAAGAAACTGGTGCTGGTTGTGGCCTCTGCAAAGAGAACCTGGGTAAATGCAGAGACTATCTTTTCAGGACATTGCAGTGTGTACATATCTGTCTGTTTCCTTCCATTCTTCACTCTCCTCCTTTCTCCTTTCCCCTCTCCCTCTCCCTCTCCTTTATTGCCTGCCACAATAAACAGTTAAGTCACACTCTGCTGCTATAAGGCAAAGTCTGAATTTGAGGCCAGGTAAAATGATAAATTGTCTGCAGATTATCCTTCCCTACCCTAGAGGCTGATTGACTTCACAGCCTCGGAGAGCCAAGCATTGGGTGCCCCGTAAAGGGCATGGCCGGCCCAGTGCAGACCGCAGGGTACATGCTGAGTCTGAAACTACTTCCATGCCAGTGGAAACAGCACAGTCCATTTACATTGGCTCACCGTTCAGCGTTTGTGACCTTGTCTGCCTGTGACTTGAAGAGTTAGTTCTGGAACTTGTCTCTGACGTCAGCTAGCTCTTACAGAGAAATGTCCCGTTGTCCTCCCTCGGCTTAACTGTTGAAGAAGAATTTACTCAATTACTTGTAGTAATTAATAAATTCCTACAAGAAGTACTCCGAAAAGCCCAGAGTGCCACAGTTGATGGATTCTGCAGTTTCCTACATAACTGTCCCTTTTCAGGACACACACCCCTGAATTACACCGCTGACGCTGTGTTGCATGTTACTTACACAGAGCCAGGGAAGGAGCGACGGTTCCCTGCTCACCAGCCCCACCTCTTGGGCCTTCCTACCTGGAGGACAGGTGGGAACATAGTCGTCCTCTCAGATTGGTCGCTGGCCAGCTCTTCTCTTTAGACGTTGATCCATAGTCACACAAATGCGTCACAAACCCATGTCACATCTGACCCAGGTGAGAGGCTGGTGCTCCAGGAGTGGGCACACTTCTCCCGTGACCTGCCACCCTTCTCATTCACTGTCCCCCAAACTGCTCTGGGCTTTCCCATGGCTCTTCACCCACCTACCCACCACCTGTCTCTCCCCATAACTGTACTGGTGCTTCCTAAAAGTCATGGACTCTCGGGGCCTACTTCACCTCCTCTTCCATGCAGTGACCAAATGCGCCAGGCACGTCCCTTCTTCTTTTCTTCCCATTGTGTGACACCTCAGATCTAGGTGACTACAGCAGCTGTATCCAGACATCCTTTGCTCTTATCCACTTCACCCGGTCTGATCCTCCATCTTCCCTCAGTCTTTGTTCTTCCCCCTGCCCAGGTCACCAGATTTGCCTTCCCCACCTTCCGGAGGCACACGGATGGTCTCTCCTCTCTGCCTCTGCCCATGCTGTTTCCACATTGAAGGGCCTGTTTCCCTACCAAGCTTTCCAACCTTGTCAAGTTTAGAGTCCGGTATTGTACTTCCCTAAGTCGTTTATCTTCTTGCTCAGAATCCATAATGTTTTCTTTTTGTTTGTTTGTTTTTTTTAAAAAAGATTTATTTATGCCGGGCAGTGGTGGTGCATGCCTTTAATCCCAGCACTTGGAGGCAGAGGCAGGCTGATCTCTGTGAGTTTGAGGCCCGCCTGGGCTACAGAGTGGGATCCAGGAAAGGTGCAAAGCTACACAAAGAAACCCTGTCTCGAAAAACCAAAAAAAAAAAAAAAAAAAAAAATTATTATGTATACAGTGTTCTGTCTGCATATATGCCTGCACACCAGAAGAGGGCACCAGATCTCATTACAGACAGTTGTGAGCCACCACGTGGGTGCTGGGAACTGAGCTCAGGTTCTCTGGAAGAGCAGCCAGTGCTCTTAACCTCTGAGCCATCTCTCCAGTCCCACTCCATAATGTTTTCAATTCTAATTTTGCAAACACCTTTGGAATAGTGTCAGCACTGTTGTTACTCCATTTGCAGACTGTCAGTTAGCCAAACACTAGAGGGTCTTCTTTACAGAGTTGCCTTATTGATGTGTTGTAGCTGTGTTTCCCAATTCTGGGAAAGTAGTTTTCAAGGTGAAATAATCCCTGCCCCCTCCTTCCCTTGTGATACTAGAGCAAAGACCCAGGGGTTCCTCCCACTAGACACGTTCTACCGCTGGCTTGCATCCCTACCCTTGGGTTTGTTAGATAGAGTTTTACTATTTATTAGCCCAGGCTGACTTCAAACTTGGAGTCCTCTTACCTAAAGTACTGGTGAGGCAGGATAGCAAGGAGAGGAAAAGGAATCTTTACTCTGGAATTCATTGGAAGCCTCGTGACAGGAGATGAACAAGAATCCAACATGATGAACAGCTGCGTAAGGCCTTTTTCCCTTCCCAGCCATAAACCTGCATTTTCCAGCAATCTCACAAGAAACGTATTTACAAGGAAAGGACATACTCAGAACCCTTTATATGATCCTTGTGGTTCCCAGGGTTACCTTACCAGGTTATAATTATAATTTCCTCCAAAGACTCTCCAGAGCCACCTCATTTGTCTTGTCAAAAAGAGGTAGAAAAATCGGTTTCTTAACAACATCTTGAGGTTTAACTTTGAGAGCCACCCAAATGGTATATATGACCAATACTAAGACACTAAATTGTTTGTTGTCCCTTGGGGGGCCTGTGATCACACTTGGAAATATGTTCCTTTCTCAGCTCACACTCATTCTCAATGTGTTCCACATCTTTCTGAGTGGATCTCTTTCTCTTAACCCTCATGATTAAACCTGTATTAAAATCGCTCTTTCTATGAGGACTGCTGAGACAGATTAGTGGATAAAGCACTTGCCATCAAGCCTGAAGATGTAAGTTTGGTCCTCAGAACCCACAGGAAGGACAGAACTGACTTCCCCAAGTTGTCCTCTGACTCCCACGGACACACCATGGCACACACATGCACCCACATATCCACATACACAATATAAATAAATAAATGTTTTAAAAATATCATTTTAAAAAATCTTCAAGTCTGCTTTATAAACTGAATAGTCCTGAAATTGTTTTCAAGATTGAAGCCACAAATCCCATTTTGAACTGAGTCTAGGTTCTTAAAAGATTAAGGGAATTCCTCAAGCTGTTGAGGTGGCATTACAGAACCTATCTGCATCCCTTCACAGCTGACACTAGAATAAAAGACATGAACCACCACACCCACCTAGTGAACAGTTTTTAAAAACCAGGTTCTGGCCAGCCTATGGTGGCCCATACCTTTTATCCCAGCACTCGGGAGGCAGAGGCAGAAGGATCTCTGGGAGTTCGAGGCCAGCCTGGTCTACAGATTGAGTTCTAGGACAGCCAAGACTACACAGAGAAATCCTGAGAGAGAGAGAGACAGAGACAGAGAGACAGACAGACAGAGGCAGAGAGAACAAAAAACCCCAAATTCGCCAGGCAGTGGTGTGGTGGCACATGCCTTTAATCCCAGCACTCAGGAGGCAGAGGTAGGCAGATCTCTGTGAGTTCGAGGCCAGCCTGGTCTACAGAGCGATATCCAGGACAGGCACCAAAACTACACAGAGAAACCCTGTCTTGAAAAACAAAATAAAGCAAATCTCCAGATTCTAATAAGACCTTGACTTTCAAAGTCATGACCTGTGTGTCCTCACTAGCTTCAGGGTGGGACTCCTTTTTCTCAGAGGTAACTGGGTGGGCTCAGGAGGACCCTGTTTCCTGTAGGAAGAGTAGGAAGAGGCTCTGTGGCTTTTAGCTTCGCCAGGTTCTTACTCTGCAGCTCAGTGGCCATCTTTTGTTTTGTTTTGTTTGTTTTTTGGCTTTTTTGTTTTGTTTTTTTTCTGAGACAGGGTTTCTCTGTGTAGTTTTGGTGCCTGTCCTGGATTTCGCTCTGTAGACCAGGCTGGCTTTGAACTCACAGAGATCTGCCTGGGTCTGCCTCCCGAGTGCTGGGATTAAAGGCGTGCGCCACCACCACCCGGCTTCAGGCAGCCATCTTAAAGAGTGATTTGTTGCTTCAGTTTTCCTCAGTGATAAAGTAGAATGCTGTATTTCATCAGTGTGGGGCGTCTTCCTTCCTTCCTTCCTTCCTTCCTTCCTTCCTTCCTTCCTTCCTTCCTTCCTTCTTTCTTTCTTTCTTTCTTTCTTTCTTCCTTTCTTTCTGTTTTTCTTTTGCTGGGGATGGAACGTAGGACCTTTCATGGGCTAGGCAAGTGCCTTGACAGACCTCATCAGTTTTGTAGTTCACTTCTTTGGGAAATAGTTATGATTTACCATCTCAAATCAGGAGTTGTCTTATAATCAGAGACGTGTCATAGTTTAATCTGTAACACTTCCCTTTTATAGTAACACATAAAGCCAGTGTGGTTGTGGATCTGGTAAGTACAGTACCTCATACCTTTACTTATTGGGGATTGGAGTTAGTAACTACTCAGCTCAGTTAATGCTGAATTTGCCTTATTTTTACATCCTTCCTGCTTCTACACTATGCCCTTACCTCTGACTAAACTCCTCTTCCTAAGAAGTGTTGACTGTCTGCTGCCATCTAAGCGACTGGGATCCTTGGGAAGGCAGGCATACTGCATTCTTTCCTTCCCTCCATCTGCCTGGAAACCTTTAATGTTAAATGACTGAGTAGTTAAGCAAGTGAGTTTTCCTGAGTGTAGAAAATACTTGGGGACTACTACCAAAAAGGTGACTCCGAAGCCCCTCACTGTCACATGCAGTCACTGTTCTCATCTCTCCCACCTTCCTGTCCAACCTCACCTCTTGCCATTTCCTGCTGTCAGCCGTGTGCTCAGCGATACTGAACTGTCTGTGGCTTGTCTTCGGGATGTTACTGCTTTGTATGTGTGTCCCCACATGGAAGAGGGTAACAGTAGAGTGACGCCCTGGGCTTTTCTGTGGCGATGCTTTAGAAGGAACAGGAACTGTGGGAATGGAGGTCACTGTGAAGACAGCATTGTGGTCCAGCACTTGGGATCTTTGTGACGGTCAACTGAAGAGTGCTTCATTACCTGACTGTGCTGTCGTTATCTGATGGGAGGGTGCTAGAATCCAAGGACGGAGGACACCATTGCCATTGCTCCAAAGGACCCGGTAGGGGATGGAAATCAGTTGAGGCATACTGTAGCTCATGCAGTGGAGAAGATTTTGATGGTTACTTCTGTTTGACAGTAGATAGTTCTTTTATTATGGTTAGTTTCTGATAGTTACTTCTGCTAGACAGCTTGGGACAGTACCGAGCACCTCTTTTCTCTGAGCTGAAGGAGATGAAAACTGGATTCTGTGTAGGGGAAGAGTTAAACAAGATGGCTTTGAGGCCAGCCTCTAAAGAACCAGCCTCCATCAGGTATTTGCTGTGTCAGCCACCAAGTGACCAGGTGTGTCATGCAAATAGTGTTCTTCCTGCATCATCTTCTTTATCCTTAGACCGGGCGGGTCTAAGGTCTGAGATTCTGCGTCTTCCCGTTTAGAGGTGAAGAAATGGACTTGGGAGTATGGCCTCTCTAAGTGATAAATAGCAGAGTCAATATTTGCAGCCTGGTGTTTGCTTCTGAGACCACACTTCCACACCATGTCACACTGCCTGTAGTGTAGAGTTAGGGGACTCTTGCTTTTGTACCGTAAACATGAGAGAAGATGGTCTGGCGCCATGTTCTGTTAGCCCACATTTATTTAGGGCAAGGGTAAAAATAAAGAAGACAAGGTCTGGGGCAGGAGAGATGGCTCAGAGGTTAAGAGCATTGGTTGCTCTTCTACAGGACCTAGATTCAATTCCCAGCATCCACATGGCAGCTCACAGCTGTCTGTAACTCCAGTTCCAGGGGATCTGACACCCTCACACAGACATTCATGAAGGCACATCACCAATGCACATAAAATAAAAATAAATTATTAAAAAAAAGAAAAAGAAAACAAGGTCTGGATTGTCTTCTATGCTCAATACCATGTGAAATTTGAGATCAGTAATACAAACAGATAGATGAGGCAAAATGAAATGATAGACTAGGAAAAAAAGTCCTGTTGGAACTTTTGTTTTTCTTTTTTTCCCAGGCTGGCCTTGAACTTGCAGCAGTCCTTTTATCCCAGCCTCCCAAGTACTGGGATTACAGGTGTGCCCCACTACACCTGACTTAAGCACGCTTGGTTCTCTCTTCCTCCCTCCCGCTCTCCCTTTCCTTCCTCACTTCCTCTGTTTCTTTCTGTCACAGGGATTGAGTTCAAGAGCTCACACACACTAGGCAAGCACTCTACTATTGAGCTCCAGCTTCAGCTTTAGAACATTAAAAAATAAAAAAGATTATTTATTTATGTGTGTGTGTCCACATTGAGTGTATGCATCGAGTGTGTGTGTGTGTGTGTGTGTGTGTGTGTGTGTGTGTGTGTGTGTGTGTGTGTGTGTGGTTATTATGTGTGCCTTGTTTGTCATGTCACTACAAGGGTTTGGACTGCGGTAAGCACTCTTAACCACTAAGCCATCTTCCTAGCCCTACAAGACATTTTTAGAGAGATAAATTAGAGGTGAGGCTCAGAGGTGGAGCATTACTGTCATGCACAAGGCCCTTCATCGGATGCCCTGAACTAAAAAACAAAGCAAAGATTTAGAGAACCCTTGCTCAGAATCGGTTCTTTTAAAAAGGAGAAATCAGAGCAGGGAACATGGTTTGCTAAGTCAAGTGTAAGTACTCAGAGAGCATAAATCATGAACCAGTGAGTGGTGATTCTTCCATGACAGCATTCCTCAAACATGAAGACAGGCCAGTTGCTGGGTGATTTGCCACCCCGCCCCTTCTCGGCATGGACACTTAGGGTCAGGCCCCCCTCCCTGAGTTAACATAGCATTCTGTACGGGTCATGGTGCTTGTCGCAATCTTCTTTTATTATGGTTAATTCTGTACAGCTTTTATCTTTCTTGATTCCAAGTGCTTGAGGACATGGTCCACATCTTATCTCTCTTCCTCCCAGCACTTAACATGATGTGATGTTAAATATATTTGAAAAGATAGTCTGAAGCTGCGTGGATGTTTTGAACATAACACATTACCTCTGTGCTTAGTTTGTCTAAGTTTCTAAAGGTATCTCAGCATTATAGTGCAATGCATCATTTGATCTTAAATGGGACGAGGGTGGGGGTGCTAAACAAAACATGCTGTTTCAGAGTCGTGGGAGTATGTAATACACCTTCAGAAGTTCCATTAAAATAACATAATGGTGATTTAAGAATTAGCTCTCGGGGCTAGAGAGATGATTCAGAGGTTAAGAGCACTGGCTGCTCTTCCAAAGGACCTGGGTTCAATTCCCAGCACCTACATGGCAGCTCAAAACTGCCTGTAACTCCAGTTCCAAAGGATCCAACACACTCACAACAATCACATAAAATAAAAATTAAAAAAAAAAATTAGCTCTCCTACAATGTTTTATCTCCCTAGTTCCTCAGTGGACCAAATATTCCTGGTTCTTCCCTGTGCCCTCCATGGTATGCATTGCAGAAATCCCCATGTTGAGGGTGGAGACAAGCCCTTCCCAAGGACACAGGGTGCCAGGACCTTCATCCCTGGTTCACTTCACAGTATGTCAAAGAAAAGTCTGCCTCCAACCCCATAGCAACAGTCACTACCACGGAAGCAAACTGTCCGGGAAGAGGCAGGGTGCAAGCCACCAACGCTGGTCAGATCTGATTATCACACTTTCTTTTTGGCTCAGAGACATAAGGCGATCCCCAGGGCACTAGAACAGCAGTGCTCTGCATGTCTTGAGATGCTGGGGAAACACTGGGCTTTGGATGAGAGCAGTCGGAGAGAACAAGCCACACTCTCCAGGTCTCTGGGGCATGCATGTTTCCGCCTTCTCTGCTTTCCGTTTCTCTCTAATATGGAAAATATGAGAACTAGAAACTGACCCTAAGCCAAAATGCTTTCTCTTCCAAAGTCTACTGAGTCCACTCCCCTGGTTCTCTCCGAGCACACTCCCTCTAGCAGACAGGAGAATGAGCCACCCCTTCCCTCCCCAAGATTCTCTTCCCCACTTATTCTCTGAAGACCTTTCATAGAAGTTCCTGAAGCAATCTAAGCCAAGAGGGGATAGAAATGTTATCTATACTTGGCCTTTTGTGTAGTGAACTTGTGGGCTTAGTTTGTACGTGAGTAGGAATTCCTTTTTAAAGCATGGGTATTGTGAAGTTGATGCCTGGTTCTCTAACATAAGCAGTGACCATGTTCTTCTACATTTGGTTAGCATTTTATTGATTCTGTCTTATCAATGGTCAGGCGGAGGGGGGAAGGGAGGGTGCCCCTGTCTTTTGTAAGATTTTGTCCTATACGCAATTGGAATTACTCCAGTCCAGAGGTTTCTGTGCTTGTCCGTAAGCTAAGAGTGTGGTGTGGCTAATAGTGTCTGATAGTGTTCCAGAGACGGTACCTCCCTCCCTGCCCAAGATGGGGTCTTGCCATCTCTACTGAGAGATGCATTCTGTTGAGTCAGTGCTACAGAGGTGTTCCGAGGCACATTTTGGGTGACACTAGGGACTGAAGCTGACTTCTTGAGCTTTACTTTGAGACATTGAATACTTGAGCTTTGGAACATGCCAGGTTAGTATGGAGACTGCTTCACTAGCGGAGAAGCCTGGTTTCTGTGGAGTGCTTGCTCCCTTCCACTTCCCAGCCGGTTTGCTTACAGTGGCAGTGACTGCTGATACACGCTTAGAGGCAGGATGCTCTTTGACTCCAGGGAGAAACGAAACCAGGGATGGGACTCTTGAGGTCCCGGCACCCTGTGTCCTTGGGAAGGGTTATTGAAACTGCCCTGTCTCCACCCTCAACAATTCCACAGCCTGATTTCGGTATCTTTGAGATGGCGTTTGTGGCCTTCCTGTTGGACGCATGTCAATCTTCTTGTGAAGCTAGCAGGCTCGTTTTAATCTGTCTTATCAGAGGGCCAAGTTTGGAGGCCATGCCAGATCAACAAGCTGAGTCTTGAAATCCAGTTGTGGACTCTTTCTTCCATTACACCAGCAATTATGAGCTAACGCTTCATAAACATGGAGCTCTGGGCACCCACAGGAGGTTTAACATGGAACCTCAAAGGATCACGGTAGACAAGAAACATGCAAAGAACAACGCAACTGACTTAAGTATCTCAGTGGACACCCATTCAGGTCACAGAGAAGAAGATCTTGACTCTACCAGCAGAGGTCCTTAACTTCCTTGACTTACGTGCCCAACTCTGGGAAGTTAGAACCCCAAACCTGAAACAGTGTGTCTGATTTTTACAGAACTGCTTAGCAGGATGACCATGAAGAATGAGTTTAAGGCAGTGAGGTATGGGATTGGCAGATCTCAGCAGTAGACAGCATTACAAGCCCTAGCTCTCATTTGGGAAAGTGCTTTTTTTCTTTTGGGAGATCCAGCAGGTTGGACAGTCCTCTTTCTTTTGTGCTGAGGATCAGGTGCAGGTCCTTGAGAATACTGCAGCCCTCAAGTCATTTAAAATCTCTGATGCCTTCCAGTCTTATTTTCCCTCTGTGCACATCTACAGTAGAGCTGCTGGTCAGGTTTTATATGGCCATAGAACTTTGAAGGCCCAGCATTATCCCTACTCACTGTTGGCACCCTTAGCATACACTGGATAAGATTCCTGTTTCCTCTACTGTTTACTGGGTACTAGCTACTACATTCCTGTCCATGGGACATTTATATCACCTCTAGAGGATGCTTCAAACATATAACTTACATTGTTTTTTTGAGATTATCTTATTGTAATCCAAGCTGTCCTCATACTTGTGATCCTCCTGCCTCAGTCTCCCAAGTGCTAGGTTACAAATATACACCACCATACCCAGCTTCAAACAGGTAACTTCTATTGGCAGAAAATAGTAAAAGAAAATATTGGACTGGGTGGTGGTAGCACACACCTTTAATCCTAGTTCTAGAGAGACAGAAGCAGGCAGATCTCTGAGTTCAAGGCCAGCCTTGTCTACAGAGTGAGTCCAGGACAGCCAGGGCCACACAGAGAAGCCCTGTCTAAAGGAAACAACAACAAAAATAGAAAAAGAAAATACTGGATATTCAGTTGATCCAGATGTAGAGGTGGGTACCCCAAGAGAAGGATGCAACAGCTTTTTAGAAAAGAAAAACTGAAGGGATGCAGATGTCTGAGTGGAGTTAGGATGGGGAGCAGAACAGAGACGTGATAAAACAGGTCAGAGTCTCTGTAGATTTGGCATTTGGCTGAAATCACTCCTACTTTTGGCTGTTGGGGGATAGGAGTTTCAAGAGAAAAAATGTAAGTAGTGTAGAAACACCAGCTTTCTTTCACTCGTTGGGGTGTGGCCATAGATCTGTGCAAGTCAGTCTCAGGACCCCCAGCTGCTACCTCACATTCTTCAGTCTCTTAAGATTCCAGACACATCTCTCCCCTACACGCTCTTTTTATGTCAGATTTGTTCTGTTGGAACCTTGGGGCTGTCCTAAACCTTTATTTCAGATAAACGCTTCCCTTTCTTGTGCTTATTGCTAGGTCAGAGTACCACCGTACTGGCCAAGAACTTAGAAATCCAACAGCTCTTCTTATTTAACCGCCAGTAAGCAGTTCCTCATCGGTTTGCCAGTGTCGTTAGGATAGGTGGTCACCGCGCTGACACCATGTTACAGTGTTACACCGGGAGCCTGGGAGCCTGGGAGCCTGGGAGCCTGTGTTTGTACAGCGCACGCACGCTGTTCCGAGAGGTGGCGGGCTCTTGACCTTTGCCCTGCTTTCTTCTAGTCACACCTTTTTCACTTCTTTGTTTTTATTCTTGAGATTATAACATAATGACAACACTTCTCCCTTCCCTTTCCTCTCTTTAAACCCTTCGATATACCCTTCCCCACTCCTTCAGTTTCATGGACTCTTCTTTCGTTGTTATTGTGTGCATATATGTATTTGTATACACATATGTGTAAATACAACCGGCTCAGTCTGTATAGTGTTGCTTGCATTCATGTTTTCAGGGCTGACCACCTGGCACTGGACAACCAGTTGGTGTGCTCTTCCTGCACCCAGCTTTCCTCAACTGCCTGTAGTTCTTTGTGCAGGGTGAAGACCTTATGGCTTCCCCTATCTAGTCCGCCAGTCCGTTGGTGTGATTCTTGTTCAGCTTGTGTCCGTGCAGTCATGTTGGTGAGGCTTTATGGCTGTGGCCTCTGACATTCCTAAGACAGTCTCACAGCAGACCCCTACTCCCATTGTTTCGATGTCACCGACCTGACTCGGGGTCAGCCTTTTCCCTCACCCTCCTTCCGTGGGGCAGTACTTGAACTCTCAGTGTTCTCCGGTACTCACCTAGACTTCTGCCGGCATCCTCCAGGCCAGCCTATCAGCCACCTCCTGTCCCCTAACAGACACCTTTGTCGTCTGCCCGTCATTAGCGTCATTAGTTTCGTTTCTGGGCTGCATGCTTTCCACACCTGTGTTTGGCAGTCTCCAGCTGTCCCAGCTCACTCTTTATCCACTCAATGAGTTTGCAGCTGCCTTTTAGTCAGAATTTCTGACTGGCTTGCAGGGTTACCATGGGCTGCTATCCATTCATCATCCTGTGGTTACTTATATTCATGGAGCCATGTGCCCAGCAAAGGGTGCTCATGATGTTTTCATGATATTATAATTATGGAATTTAATCAGATATTCACAGGAAGCCAAGAATGTGTAAAAATTAAACTAAGCCTGGTGGCGGCGGCGACATACACCTTTAATCCCAGCATTCGGGAGGCAGAGGCAGTCTGGTCTCTGTGAGTTCCAGGACAGCCAGGGATACACAGAGAAACCCTGTCTCGGGGGGGAAAAAACAAAACCAAACAAAACTGAATGCTATAGAAAGATGTAGTGGCATGTGTTGTTTTTTTTTTTTTTTTTTCTCCCTGAAAGTGGAAAGACTCACTTTTTTTTTTAACAATTTATTTTTATTTTATGTATGTGCATTGGTGTTTCGGCTGAATGTATGTCTGTGTGAGGGTGTCAGATTCCCTAGAACTGGAATTACAGGTGTGAGCTGGCGTGTGGGTGCTGGGAATTGAACCTCCGTCCTCTGGAAGAGCAGTCAGTGCTCTTAACTGCTGAGCCGTCTCTCCAGCCCCATGACATATGCTTTTAATCCCAGTACTCTGGGAGGCAGGCAGATCTCTGTGAGTTCGAGGCTAGTCTGCTCTATTTAGAGAGTTCTAGGACAACCAGGTCTACATCAGGAGACTCTATTTCAAAAACAAAAGAAAGGAATTGAGCAGGATTGTCTGCTTACTGCCACATCATAGGTGTTGGAATTTCCCCTTTGGGGGGGTGTAAGGAGTGCCTTATTTGTCTCACAATTTCATACATATTTGCAATATACTTTGGTCATATCCACCTTCCATTATCCTCCCTTATTCCCCCACTCCTAATGAACACCATGTTCTTTCCAACAACCCTTCCCCAAAACAGCACAGGAGTGATTTTTTGGCCTTTGAAGCAGGATCACACTCTGTACCTAGGCTGAGCTAGAACTCATGATCTTCCTGACTCCTACTCTGAGTGCCAGGATTATGGACATCTACTTGGCAAGTCCTTTTTTAGAACAAGGAAATAATAGGTGATGCCTTCTGGGTGAGTTTTATGAACTAGTGGCATAGAACTACTAACCTGAAAGAGATCTTCTTGGCCTCAACTGGTGGCTCTCAGAGCTTCGTTTATAGCAAATGATAGCAGGTTTGGATTTTGTGGGGACTCAGTAAGGATCATAACAGGCAAATCGGGAGTGTCAGCGTGCCGCCTGTGGACTGTCAGCTGCTGAAGGGCAGGTGGTCTCTGGGTCTCTCTTCCCCGCTTCTCTTCCTGGTCATTGCTTGTTTCCACTGTTGAGACATGGACCCTGATGCTGACCTTTTATGTTTGTCTTTCCACTCAGCTGATCTTTCCTTATGCCATAGTATTTCTGAGTCACCTCTTGGTTGTCACACGTGGTCTAGATTCCTCAAGGAAAACTCAGGAGCCATCAACTGGGCATAAAATCCGTGAGCTGCACTTGGCGTCCGTGAGAGTATTACCCTTTCCTGCTAGCATTAAGCATTGGCTTTGGTTTGGAGACTGGCTTCAAACTCACTGTATAGCTGAGGTTGACCTTGAACTTCTGATCTTCCTGCTTCTACCTCCCAAATGCTGGCATTATAAGTGTGAACCATCACACCTGGTCTGCGCAGTGCTGGGCCAGGACCCAGGAACACCTGCATTCCAGGCGAGCACTGCCCCAGTTTACATCCCAACCCCCGGCTTCCTGTTACTCATTCACTGTCCTCTTTCCTCCCTTTTGTTCTTCCTTTATTGTTTTTAGTTGTGTCTCTAGTTCTGTCTTCTGTTTTTACCGTCACTCCTGTAATTTCTCCTCTGCTTTGTCCCTGAATCCCACTGTGATAGGCTTTCTCATCTTCTTGTCTCCCTGCTCTGCCATAATCTCTTGCTTCCCTGCTTTGCGGTACTGGGGATCAAATCTAGGGCCTGTGCATGCCAGGCCAGTGGTGTACCCCAGCTGTCTCAGCTGCCCTTGCTTTTCCTTTCTGAAAATTTTCAGAATGCTTTGTTGTAATTTTGTCTGCTCCCCAGCATCAATTTTCTAGTATTTTGTTTTCCTTGGTTCCTAATTGTCTTTTTATGTCTTTATTTAGCTCCTGGGTAGATGGCTCTTTATAATCATTTTTAAGTGGGTTTGCTTTTCAGGTGCCAGCTATTGTTAGGAATTTTGTTGGGGAGGTATTCCAAGCTGGGCTTTGTTGTTCCCATGTTAGAGAGTTTGAGGTGACTTTATTTCCCCTCATCTCTAGGCAGCAAAGAAAGGTAGGCATCCATGAACGTCCCCAGTGCAAAGATGTTCTTCTCCGCTGCTGGGGGGACCTCATCTGCGAGGCACGTACAGTGGGCTTGTGTATTTTGTGACGTGGTCCCAACTCTAGGTCCTGCCAAGGAGGTTTCTTCCCTCACAGCAAAGAATTGGTTTGGTACCCGGGGGCGGGTGCTCTGTCTCCAGGAAGGGAGGTCACTAGCCCCCATCCTCTTTGCCGCGTCCTTTCTTCTTTTCCTTCTGTGAAGCAAAGGGAGCCTTCCTTGCCTGCGCTCCCTGCTCTCGGTATCTTTGCCACTGTTTGGGGTCTAGAATTTGTGCTTTATCCTGGTTTTGTTGAAGGTGGGTTTGCAGGTCCATTTCTCCTTTCTGTATTTAGAACACACTTGAATGGCTTTTGGGAATTCTATCTTTCTGATGTTCAAATGAGAAGTTCTTAACTTCTGTTCTATTTTCTGGTTCCCATGACGTTATAAATGAGCCTTTTGCTGAACCTTGTCCATAAAGCCTCCACGGTCACACTTTCATCAGCAGGACACTCTGCATTGTCCGTTGTTCTGGGCCCGGGGCGAATCACTGTAGAGTTCTCACTGGACCTGTCACACCAACAGCAAGCCTTAGGTCACGAGCACTGGGGTCCTGAGTGAATGTGGTGACAGATGCAGACTGCGAGTCAGCCCGACCCGTACTCAGCACCTGGTTCTGGAGCCGTGGCTCCTGGCTCTGCAGAACTCCATCGCCATTTCCTCAAATATGAAATGACGGAGCTAGCCCAGTTTCGTTTCTGTTACTGTGGTAAAACGTCCTGGCAAAGAACCACTTCGGAGAGGAAAAGGTTGATTTCAGTCCGTCCCATGGTGAAGTCACGGTGGCAGAAGCTCAGGCACCTGGTGCGTCACATCCACAGTCAGGAGCAGAGAGAGGGAGTCCCCAGGGTGCCCGCTCGCTCTCCTCTCCCCTCCTCCTGTCCCTGTATAGTTCAGGACCACTGCCTAGGCCATAGGTGGTGTATTTTAAAAATGGCGGGAGGGAGTCACACTGTACAACAGGCCCACGTAGAAGGTTCATTGAGGGGAGGGGGAGAGAGAAGGGGCAGAGACCGGGCCCTGGGGGCGAGGAAGGGAAAGAGAAAGGAGGCAGGAGGTGGCAAGGCCCGCCTTTTGTAAGGAAACGTAGCGAATGCACACAGGAGGTGCTCTCAGTGGCTGCCGCAGCTAAGGTCTATCCGGTCAGGACACTAAGGCCAGGCCAGTACAGATGCCTGAATGCTGACAATAGGTGCTGCCCACAGTGGGCTGGGCCAGCCCACATTAATTTAACAATCTACAGTCCACCACAGACATGCTCACAGACCAATCCAATAAAGACAGTTACTCAGTTCACACTCTCTCCCTGGCGGTTCTAACTTGTGGCCAGTTGACATTCAAAACTAACCATCACAATCACCAAACTCAGACAGGTATCTTGAAGTTAAAATGAGGTCTGTGAAGCACTCGGCACACGATGGTCAACAGAAGCATCACTTTGTACCAGTGAAGAGGAGGAAGGTGAGCAGAACAGGATGAGGTGCTAAGACGCTCACACAGGTCTCTCTCTCCAGGGTTTGAGGTTTACCAGCCTTACAGCTGTTGATTTTGCAGGTCAGTACCGCTGAGTTTGTTACATTAGTGTGCAACCCTTACCACGACCCCATCTGCAGACATCTTTGTCCACCTCTGTACACACTACGACACAATACCCACCCGCCCTGCTCTCAGCCGCCGTTCTGCTTCATTCTGCTTTCTGTTTCTGTGTATCTGACAACTTTCGGTGCCTCCTATAATAAGTTCCTGTAGTATATCTTTTTGTTGTTTTTCTTTGTTTCTTTTTGTCTGTTTGTTTGTTTTATTTTGTTTGGTTTTTTGAGGAAGGGTTCCTCTGTAGCCCTGACTGTCCTGAAACTCACTCTATAGATCAGGCTGGCCTTGGACTCTGAGATCTGCCTGCCTCTGCCTCCTGAGTGCTGAGATTAAAGGTGTGCACTACCACACCCATCTTATAGTATATTTTTTTGTGTCTGATTTAGTTGCTTAGCACAGTGCCCTCAGGGTTTATCCATGTTGCATGGATGTATGCGTGTATCAAACCTTCCTCCCTTTTAAGGCAGAGTAATAGTCTATTTTATGGAGAACGCATTTTGTTTGTCCATTCATCCAAGAGTGGACACTTGGGTTGCTTCTATGTTTTGTTCATTGTGACTTTTGCTGATATGAGCATGGATGTATAAATGTTTCTTTGAGTCTTGCTTTTAGGTTTTTTTGGGTGTATACCCAGAAATTGAGTTGTTGAGTCATACAGTAGTTCTGTTTTTGCGTTATGAGGAACTTCCATACACTTAACACATTCATTTGATAGGGAAGTATAAGCAATGAAGTTCCCCCAAGGGATAATAGGAAAACCAGTCTTGCTTCACATTTTATAAATTGCCTAAATATGAAACTTTTCCTATTAAATTTTATTTTCATGTATATATATATATATATATATATATATATATATATGTATAGAATGTAGAAAAGGGGCGAGAGCAGAGAAGTGTTTAATAAGACTTAATAAATGGGTATACGTAAGGGGTTACGCCATTATGTATTCCTTCCCCAAGGACAGAGGATGAAATCCCAGTTCCATGTGTTAGTGCCTTCTTTCTGGAGGACGCAGGAACTTCCAGTGTCAAATGCATGAAAGCATGCAGACACATCTTTTTCTCTACTGCTTGGTACCAAAGAGTAAGTTGACACTTGACTTGAGACTGGAGGCCAGTGCTCTCAACTCTGACTGTCCCGTGGGAGATTTAGGCAGTGTCTGAGGACACCTTGGGTCATCCTAGCTGGAGGGGAACTACTGCAGCTTGTGCTCAGAGACCAGAAACGTGCAGCAGTAACCAGGAAAGCTCAACAAAGAACCATCTCAGGGACTGGAGAGAGGTTCAGTGGGTAACAGCACTTACTATTCGAGCATGAGGACGTGGGTTCAGGTCCCGACGCCTGCATGGTCAGGCGTGGTCATGTGACCTGCAGCCTGAGCACTAGAGAGTGGAGATGAGAGAATCACTCCAGTTTGCTGGCTGCCAGCCTACCTCCAGGTCCAATAAGAGAACCTGTCTTGAGGGAGTAAGGCAGAGAATAAACAATAGAGCAGGACACTTGGTGTCCTCTTCTAGCCTCTGAATGTACACACATAGGCAATCACACTGTACACACAGGCAATCGCAACACACACATACATACCATCTCAAGGCTCGGACACCTTGCTTCAAACCCTTTCAGCCTTGTCTTTAGTCTCTCTCTTATAGAAAGCTGCTATCCCAGCCAGGCCCAAGGACTCATAAACCCACCCGTCCTATAGCTGAATTGCTTTTTCCTGGGCCTTTTCTGGCCTCTTGTGGGCTGGTCCAGTAGTTCTATGCTTTCTTGACAACAGAAGGTAGTACTTCCTACTGTCCTGGTTTGTAAGAAAGTAATTACAAGTATTGTTGATATGATTTGGTTTGGAATTTGAAGTGCCAGGTTGGACTGGTAGCACAGGCCTATAATCCTATCCAGTTGAGAAATGAGACAGGAGGATTGTGAGTATAGGGCTGCCCTGAGCAATTTAACAAGAATATTTCTCAAGAAGATAAGCCCTAGGGACATTGGTCAGTTGTGCTTGTCTAGCATGCACGTAGCCCTGGGTTGAATTCCCATGACTATAAACCAGTTATGGTGGCATGTACCTGTAATCCTACTGCTTGGGTGATAGAGGCACGAAGATCAGAAGTTTAAGGTCATTTTTGGCTACATAGCAGTTCAAGGTCAATCTGAGATACAATGAGTCAAAAATTAATTTTGAAGTTGAAAGGGGGACTGGGAAAAATGCTTGCACAGGCCTTAGGTTCAAGCCTCAGTACTGCAAAAGAGTGTGAGGCGCCACCCTCTAGACCCCAGTGAGCACCTCTGCCTTTACCCGCCAGGACTTTCTATGGCAGCTTCCCTGTCATCCTGGGTAGTGGTTGAATCGCCTCTGCTCCATCCCAGCTGTGCTTCAAGATTTAGCTTTGCTTGGAGAACCGCTGGATGGATGGAACCTGAGCCCAGTGTGAGCTTCATGCTAAGGAAAGGATTTATGTGGTATTTATGCTGCTTGGATGGGGATTGGTTCACGTGGCTGGACCTACTTAACGCCAGCCAGTGTGAGGACGGTCAAATGGGTGGTGAAAAACCTCTCTTCTTGTGCAGAACCCAGCATGTACCAGGCACCAGCCAAGGCATGTTACGTTCAGTTTTCTTTCCATCTAGTTATCTCAGCCACTTACTCCTATAGTTTCTGGAGGGAACCTGAAGCTTTGAGGAGATCATTTGACAAGGACCACTTAGCTAACAACAGCGGGGCTGGAATTTAAACACCACCTGTCTGAGTTGGAAGCCTCAGCCACCACCTCATTGTCCTGAGGATCCCAAACCCCTCTGCCATTGCTAATAGAAGACCACGAGGCCACAGACCAGACGGCAGAGACCCCTTGTGGTCTCACTAGTGAGGTGGCTGAGTTGTCCATCTGCTGCTGTGAGGACCAGCCTTCAGCAGCTCAGGGATTGAAGGGGAGCCCTGGAGTCAGTGGACTAATCACTCCATTGACTTTTCTGTCTTTTAAGGGAGTAAAACTCAACTCTCTGGGGCCAGCAAAAAAGGGACACACACACACACACACACACACACACACACACACACCCCTCCAACAGGTCAGGATCTCACCCAGGCAAGCCTTCAGCAGGTCGGAGAAACTGAAGAGGAGATGCAGAGCAGGCAAACTACTGGACAGACAGACAGACACACAAGGACTTTTCTGAGGGCCAAGACTTAGTTCTTCATTTTATTATTCTTCCTGTTGCTTGTTCTGCTCTGTTTCTTTTCTGTTCTGTCTTCTACCCTGACATTTTCCTTCTTGTTGTCATTATTTTTCCCTTACAGCTTATATACTCCAGCAGCATCTTTCAGCAATATAAAAATTACAATATGGTTACATTCTGTTTTTTAAGTGAGTGATAACAGTGAATACGAGTAAAAAGCAACATGTTTCCCATTTCCCTTACATGATTAAACTTTTTCATATTACAGGTAAAAACTAAATTATTCCCAAGAACCCACACTCAGTTAAACATTCATCTTTTAGACTTCTCATAGAGCAAGAGCCTTTCAGCCATAATCATTTACATAGGCAGTAGCTTTTATAGTTGCCACAAAAATGGGTTATTTGTTTTACTTTTTATATTTTAGAATCCTGTCCAATTACTTAACTAACCATCCAATTCTTTGTTTTCTAGTTACACAAAGTCAATTGTTTAAAGCTTTGTTTTAAATACTGTGCATGCTGAAACCCATGAATACATTTCCCATCATTAGAAAGAACTTGAGTTAACTCCTGGGACTCTATTGTTTTTCTTAATCATTAACCTAAGCCACAGTCTATACAAATCCTCGAGTAAAACTCTTTTTTTAAAAAAATTATTTATTTATTTTATATATGTGTGTGCTCTGTTGACTTTTTACCAGAAGAGGGCATCAGATCCCACTAGAGATGGTTGTGAACCACCATGTGGGTGCTGGGAATTGAACTCAGGACCTCTGTCTGGAAGAGCAGCCAGTGCTCTTAATAGCTGAGCCATCTCTCCAGCCCCTCAAGTAAAACACTTAAAGTCCTAGCTGTGTGTTACTTTTTTGTTCTTATTTTCTATCCTCTATAGCCCCTGCTTTATCAGGGGCGGGGGCAGCACTATATCCTATCTTTACCTATATTAATTTTCCCACTAAACTAACCTCCATCATAATCCCTTCTCATTTGTTAAAAACCTTCAATCATCTATTTAAACCAACACTATTATTGTATAAAATCATTACTTCAGTTAAACCGTACAGCTTAAAAGGAAATCATCTTCATAATAATCCACAGATAAAAATGCTCAGTAGAATGGGATATTTCCATGAGATAATCACACTACATTAAAGGCAGTGGGGACCCCCCCCCCCCCCCCCCCCCGCACCCATTCACACCATGCCGGACACCAGAGAAAATGGCAGCAGCAAACATGTAAAGGCGCAGCAGCAGCAAGAGGTATCCTGGAGCCGAAGCCCTCAGGGCCTTGCCTGTCCGAGATCTGGCCACCTGTGCCTTTCGTTCTAGTGAGCCCGACCCCTCTGACGTGGCCACCGGCTGGGATCAGAATGTGGCCTGTCTGACCCCTCTTCTGCTGCCACCGAAGGAAACCGCTGTGCTGGGCTGAGTCGTCTTGTTGCCTCTCTTCTAGGTCCACTACATCCTCCAGGAGGTGGTGATGGGTGGGATGGTGTTGGAAACAAACATGAATGAAATTGTGGCTCAAATTGAAGCTCAAAACAGGCTGGAGAAGTCGGAGGTAAGGAAGTAGCTGTATTTGTGCCCTGGCTGGGTAGAGAGCGTTGGGCAGAGGGAGGGACGTGTGCTTGTGTAGCATGTGTGGCTTGTGTGGCTTGTGTGTGCTGTGTGGCTTGTGTGTGCTGTGTGGCTTGTGTGTGCTGTGTGGGCTTGTGTGGGTTTGTGTGTGCTGTGTGGGCTCATGAGGTGTGTGCTGTGTGGGCTTGTGTATGCTGTGTGTGCTGTGTGGGCTCATGAGGCTTGTGTGTGCTTATATGGCTTGTGTGGCTTGTGTTTCTCTGGGTCCTTAGGAGGTGGTTCCCACTCTGTCTTTCTTGATTTATCTACACTAACTTGAAGGCTAGTATAAACATGAAACAGGTAGGGCAACTTGAGATGTCAGCCTTCAAGGATAGGCAGATGGCAGAGAGAGCAACCAGCTTCTGCAGGACGGATGCTTACAGCCCACATTTGCGGTGCTTGTGTGCATCTGTTCTCCCAGAAGCCGTGTCCTGTGGTATCTTAGCCTTGAGAAATTCAAGATTCTGTGTTTTCAGTGAGGCTTCTACAAAACTACAGTAATGCTGATTTGAAGATACCACACCCAGCCGGGAGGTGGTGTGCACACCTTTAGTCCCGTCACGGGGGAGGCGGAGGCAGGCGGATCTCTGAGTTCAAGGCCAGCCTGGTCTGCACAGCCAGGACTACACAGAGAAATCCTGTCTCAGAAAACAACAAAGAAAATACCATACCCATCCCATCCTCATGTGGCACCAGACTTGATGGAGGAGCTCCTGGTAAAGCCAGGCCTGTCCCACTGTGGTCTTGGCCCTCCTCAGCCCTCACAGCTGCAGAGACAGTGTAACAGTGACACCTCTATCTGAGTGTCTTCGAGGGTTTCTTTGTTGTGTGATGGAACCTGCCTTAGAAAACCAGTTCTTCCTGTGAGGACTGCTTATCCTGTTGGAGAAGCTTTTCCAGCCACAGCTCTGGCTGTTGAGTTTGCTGAGGAGTGCAGGCTGGGAAATGAGTGTTTCCAGGCTTAGCCTGAGTCAGGCAAGGGTCTGGAGACCAGAGACCAGGGGTGGGGTGAGGGGGGGAGTGGCCTGAGAGCTGCCGGTTAGGGGACAAGGATTTTCTGCAGTCTTCCTCACTTCTCCCTCTCTGCTCCAGGGTGAGCCTGGGGTGGGTTAGCCCCCTGTATCTGCTGCAGCTTCCCAGGGCCTGTTAGCACTCTCCAGCCTGTTGCCCCATCCTTTTCCAGCTCACACTAGTGGGCAAGCAGTTGTCCCGAATCTGACATTTTTTTCCTTTAAAGAATCTCTCCAACTTTGCCCTTTTCTGTAAGGTGGACTCTTGAGGAAAGGTTTCCTTTTGTTTTGCTTTGTTTTTTTTTTTTTTTTCCGTTTTTTTTTTTTTTCGAGACAGGGTTTCTCTGTGCAGCTTTGCGCCTTTCCTGGGACTCGCTTGGTAGCCCAGGCTGGCCTCGAACTCACAGAGATCCACCTGGCTCTGCCTCCCGAGTGCTGGGATTAAAGGCGTGCGCCACCACCGCCCTTGTTTTGCTTTGTAAATTGAGTATCCTCAATACTTAGATAAACAATGTCAGAGTCCCTTAGCAAGCGTTAATTGAGCATCTACCATGGGCCACGAGCACTGTTAAATGCTGCAGCTATAACACTTCATAAGACAGCCCCCTTTGCAGAACTTGTAGTGTGTGTTGGGGGGGCAAAGGCTGTGTCTCCATGCCAAGCTCCAGCTTTCTAAGTGGGGTTTTGTTGACCACCTTTGAGGAAGAGTGAAGTGAAAACGTCTGTGTGTGCCATTTGGAACTCTCTAGTTCTACGTCATCTGGTTTAAGATTTCAGCAGATAACACTGGGAAAGCAACTGACACTCACCCCCCATTTCTCCCAGGGTGGCCTGTCAGCAGCCCCCGCGAGGGCCGTGTCTGCTGTGAAGAACATCAACCTTCCTGAGATCCCGAGGAACATCAACATTGGCGATCTCAACATCAAAGTTCCCAACCTGTCCCAGTTTGTGTGAAGGTGGAGGACTGGGCTGAACCAGGGTCCTTAGGATGAGCAGAGCAGTCAAGTCCAGAACCAGAACCCTGCCGAGCCTTCAGAGTCGCACCTGGGACACTGAGCCTTTCACAGAGTGGGAAGGGAGTTGGGTGCACACTGCTCGGCCATCCTGCTGCTCTCTGATATCCGTGGCCGTGGTAGACATCAGCGCACTAAGCCACTGCTCTTTTGCCTCCCACACACAGCTGCCCTCAGGTTGGGGACTGTGGAATAGGCCACTTGCTTCCCAGGACCCCACCACTGGGACTGAACACATCTGACTTCCTCCCTAGCACCTGGGGCTTCCGAGATCCTGTATCACTTACTGGGCAAGAGACCAGGAAGAGGCCAGCCTTTCCGATGTGAGCTGTGGCAGGTGAAGGCAGGGGTATGCTGGCTCTGCGGGGGCCTCTTCTCCTAGAATCCCTTTGTAGAACCAACTCTTTGGGGTGGCATTTCTGCAGGGCATCCTCCCCCCCCCCCCCCCCCGCATATTCCCAGTGTGCTGGACACAATTGAAACCACACCGTGGGTGCATGTCACCACCCCTGCCATAGGGAGGGCACCCCTACACACACACACACACACACACACCCTAAAGCCCTCTTCTAGATGAGAGACCGGTGTCTGTAGAATATGAAAGCTGGATCCTCCCAGAGTTATGACTCATCTCAAGTTTAAAATACGCTGTCCTGGAAACAGAAGGTTCAGTGGCTGCGTTCTGAATGATGAACCATTTCCCCTTGCTCAGAAACCCACTGACCAGTCTCAGACTCTAGAGCTGAGAGCCTGGACTGGGTGCTGTGTGGGCGGAGCCTGCAGCATGCTGGCCTTAGACCCGTGTGTTCTCCAGTCTGCATCCTGCAGTGGGCACACTGGCTCCTTTGGGCAACATTCTCCAATACTTTGGAAACATGTAAATGTTAACATGTGCTGAGTCGTCGTCTTGTGACTAATTTGGAGCTAATGCTGCCGCTGGGGACAGGGCCTCTTCTCCATGCTGTCACGTGGGTCTCAGGCACGGTGGTGAGGAACTGATACACCTTCATGGGGAACTCTCCCAGCCCAGGCCCCTCCCCTCCTGCTGGCCAGGCCCCTAGTCCATTTCCCACAGCCTTGTAGTGTTGCTGACGGTCCTGGGAGAACCCTGTGTCAGGACCCAGCATTGATGGTCCTGGAGAGCCCTGTGTCAGGACCCAGCGTTGATGGTCCTGGAGAACCCTGTGTCAGGACCCAGCATTGATGGTCCTGGAGAACCCTGTGTCAGGACCCAGCATTGATGGTCCTGGAGAACCCTATGTCAGGACCCAGCGTTGATGGTCCTGGAGAACCTGTGTCAGGACCCAGCGTTGATGGTCCTGGAGAACCCTGTGTCAGGACCCAGCATTGATGGTCCTGGAGAACCTGTGTCAGGACCCAGCATTGATGGTCCTGGAGAACCTGTGTCAGGACCCAGCATCCCTCATTTCCCAGCGGGGCTTCTTGCACTCTGCCCACTGCTGCCCGCAGCGTCTTGTCCCGCCCCGCCCCTTCTACCCTCTGTTGGAGCTGCAGTGTGGGCACTTTGCTGAGGATGAGATCTGAGACCAAATCCCTGATGCCATTCTCTTGAAGCATTGTATTTTTATTTTACATTATTTTATTGCCACTTTAGTACATTCCTGCCCCTCTTACAATGGCTGGATATGAGGTAGGAATGAGGAAAACCAATGTTTTTCAATCTGCTGTGGGGTGACATGAGCAGGATCCTTTAACAGTCCTTGCCACAACATTTTATTTTTTTAAGATTTATTTTGACAGGCCGTGATGGTGCACACCTTTAATCTCAGCACTTGGAAGGCAGAGGAAGGTGGATCTCTGTTAGTTCGAGGCCAGCCTGGTTTACAAAGCAAGTTCCAGGACAGCTGTTAACAGAGAAACCTTGTCTCAAAAAAAAAAAAAAAAAAGATTTGTGTTGTGCATTTGTGTATACGGGTATGCTCTGAGGCCAGAGGAAGGTATAGAATCCCCTGGCAGGAGGTTGAGAAGCCACCCAAAATATGGGTGCTGGAATCATACTCACTCAGGTCTGCAGGAGCAGCAGTGCTCTGAACTGGAGCCATCTTTCCTGCCCAGCCACGGACACTCTTAAGCACATGTTGTTGCCAAATAAAGCAGACTTGGGTCAGGTAAATTGCATCTAGGGCACACAGGGCTAGGGTTTGAAACATGCCTGCCTGGCTCCGAGGTTCTTTTTTTCTCCTTACTGTTGAAGCTAGCTTTTCCCAGTTTCTCATCCCTCCCTTTTATAGATGACAGACAGGGAGACTGTGTCTCAAATGGATTAAGCCACTCTCAAAAACTAATAAAAGAGGCTTGATTTTTACGGTAGCCAGCCTAAGAGCTGGAGGGTCCTCCGTGCCTCCAGAGTGTGTCGGGTTGGGTCACGGTGTTCTGAAGTGTGCTTGCTGTTGGCTGAAGGCACTATTGAGTCAGAAGCACTGTGCTTCCTGGGTAGTTCAGAGTTGAGCTCTTTGCCTGCTAGAATCTCCTTTGTTCTCCAAAACTATGGGCTGGCCCTGTAGACTGCCACAGCAAGCCCCAGACAGTGACTTCCACCATCCCCTTACAGTGTTGCCTTGGGCTCGCAAAACTCAGTTCCTCTAGTCAAGCTGAGGGATTAGTTAGTTAATTAATTGCTAATAACTTGCAGCTAGTTTGTCTGCTACCAACAAAGCCATAGTCTGAGATCTAGCTCTATCTCCCTCTCCCCTCTGTGTTTTGAGACAAGGGCTCACTTTGTAATGCAGATTCTCAGTCCTCCTCACCTCCAAAATCCTGAGATCACAAGTGTGCACCTTTCTGTGGAGGAGTTAGAGGAAGTCCTTGGTCTTTTGGAGAGGAACGTCCGCTTTGCTCTGAGACATCAGTTAGGCAACAGGGGCTGGGTTTGTGTTTGCTTTGGGATCCTGGACCTGGAGAGTTTACACTGAGGCTTCCTGGGTTTTCTCTCACTGCCACTACTTAAAAACTGGAACCCTCCCACAGCCCATCTTCTGTGTAAGTGCCCAGGGAGGGTCAAGGGTCAGGCTTGGTCCTAAACTGAGAGAGAGGCTCTCTGAGCTTTCCTGACAGTGCTCACATAGTTGGAACATGAGAATCTGACTGGCAACCTGGAGCTGTGGAGGCCAGACTCAGGGCCTGCTGTGTGGAACATTGAAAGGACATTTTCCACCCCTGACTCACCAGGGTCATACCTGCCGCGCAGGGTGCTGGACAGATCACCTTCCCCCAAGCCTGACGATGGCCCCATACATGTTACACTGAGGATATCTTGAGTCTCTCAGGCCCTGAGTATTCATGCTCTGCCACATGCGGAGCCAGCCTTCCCTCATCACTAGAGAGGCAACCTAGCAATTTTCTCTGTGACCTCAGCTTCGGAAAAGAAACTAGGAGAATTGGCTCAAACCAGGTCCCTGGCTCCATCTGTGGCCTGGCCTGTAGAAGGCTTTGCTTAGCATGACTATTTGTGTATGTCTTTTCAAAGAGGACTCGGGAACAGGTACATGAAAGTAAAGCCCCAGAGTAGGGTCGTGCCCACCTTTACAACAACCAGGGTGGAGTGTTGGGACCCACCCAGAAGGGTGTAGGCTCTCTGCAGACATCCTGGATGTTCACTGCTCTCAGTGTGCTGACCACCCAGAGGGAGCCAGCTTGCTGTGGGAGCTGCCTCGCTGGGCCCCACCTGGGCTCAGATCTCAAGGTCAAAGTGTTTACCTTCTCGGAAGCTCTGGAGCGCCTGTTCCCTGCACCTTCTAACACAAGTGGCCGCTGAGGAAAGAGCTTGATGGGAATGATTAATCCTTTCCGGAGGTCTTTTTCATTGCAGTTTTTCCTTCCCAAATATATTCATGAAATATATTCATGTAGTTCAGCATTTCTATATGGGGAGGGGAGGTGCCCTCAGAGACCAGGAGGCATTGGAGCTCTTGAGCCGGAGTTAAATGGTTGTAAACTGCCTGACATGGGGGTGCTGGGCCAACCTTAGGGTCCTCTAGAAGAGTAGCAAGGGCTCTTAACAGGCTGAGCCGTCTCTCCAGCCCCATGCAGTTCACATTTTAAGAGAATAAGAAAACAAGTTTAGCAGAAGACAGCCCATTCCCAGCCGCCTGAGCTATGGCCCCCTGACAGCGAGTATTTGCAGTTTAAAGGAGACGAGACAAGCGTCCTTTCTCTTCCCTTTTAACACCGAGGACACAGCTGCCGCCGACCTCAGCCCAGCGCAGTCCTGCTATCTATCCTCCAGAGGTGCGGAGTCCCTGCACGCGCACCTCCCCCCCACGCACACGCACACCACCCCCTCTCCCCCTACCCCCGTGAAACAGCAGCTCCTCGCCTTTCTCAGCCTTACCATTCCTCAAGGCACTGTGACGCCGTGTTTTTTTTTTTTTTTTTTTTTTTTTTTTTTTTTTTTTTTGGTTTTTCGAGACAGGGTTTCTCTGTGTACTTTTGCGCCTTTTCCTGGAACTCACTTGGTAGTCCAGGCTGGCCTCGAACTCACAGAGATCCGCCTGGCTCTGCCTCCCGAGTGCTGGGATTAAAGGCGTGCGCCACCACCGCCCGGCGACGCCGTGTTTTTAAGTTGTCTGTTGTCCTAGGATGTAAGTTGTCCTAGGATGGAAACCCTTAAGGGCAGGGGTCGGCCCCCTACCCTGTGCTGTACCCCAGCAGCTCTTCCCAGTGCCTCGGCCATACTGCTCCGTTAAGAATGGTGGGTGAGTGGTGGCTGAGGCGAGCAGAAGTTCGTCCTTAGAGTCTGTGGACCTGTGCTTCCCAGGACTGAGGTGTGGGGGTGGGGGGGCCCATCGCTGCAGGTGGAAAGGTGGAAGATAGCAAGGGCCGTATGGAGAGGAGGGCGGGATGCAGGCATGTTGAGTTGGAGTTCCCCGGGGGTCACGCCTGCTGTGAATGAGTGGACAGGAGAAAGTGGGTCCATCCCTGAGATGTATGTAGTTGTTTTAACTTAGGCCTGTAGGCCCAATTAGAGTGGGGTCAATGTAAGGACCCCCTGCTTCCTTTGAGAAATAAGATCAAGAACAAAGTGACGGGGCAAGGGAGAGAGTGAAGGATATGGGCAGGGAAGAAGAACGTCTGGACATTGGGATGATATCAAATCCAAGGAGAGCTGCTGATAGCAGTGAGAACAGGAAACACCCTGGTCAGACAGGACAGGGACTCCAGAGCCACAACTCCAGGAATGCCCTGGGGGCCAGGGAAGCCAGAAGAGGTTCCTTCTGTTCCTGCCTGGACGCTGTACATGAGGATGTGACGGGAAGTGCCGAAGTACCTGCTCACCTCATGGGAGGGTCATCTAATCCTCCTCCTCCCATGCTTTATCCCAGGCTTTACCACGAGTCCCTTAATAAGCCCTGACCTAGCAGTTCTTTTTTTTTTTTTTCCAAGACAGAAATTCTCCATGTAGTTTTGGTGCCTGCTGTCCTGGATCTCGATAGACCAGGCTGGCCTCGATCTCAGAGATCCTCCTGGCTCTGCCTCCTGAGTGCTGGGATTAAAGGTGTGTGCCACCACCGCCCAACTCGGCATCTCATTTCTAGGGCCCACTCTTACTATACAGCTTAAGAAACTATCGATGACGGTAATAAAACTTCCTAAAACTCCCCCTCTGTGGCCCATGCATTTCATTCTTCAGTTGGCATGGTGAGACCCAGAAGGCTACGGGCTCAAGTGACTTGTGTGGCCATCAAGTTTTCCAGGACCCCAGCTCTCTATCCCCGCACCCCAGCTAAGCTCACCAGGAGCCAGGAAATGCTCTGCCACTCTCGAAGATACTCCTGTGTCTGTCAATGTGGAAGTGACTGCGAAAAGATGTCTTCCTACTTGGAGCTGCCCAGCCAAGCTCCCAGCGGGGCCAGCAAAGCCAGCCCTCTGATTCCGCAGTTCCATCTTGGGGTGGACAGGGTCCTGACTAGGCTATGAGGAGTGTGTTGCTAGGACCTTCCAAAGATTGGCTGTCAGGAGACGTCATTGTCACATACCACCTGTGTGGGCCACAGAGCGTTTCACAGACCATGTCTGCTGTCAGTGCTGGGAGGAACATTGGTATTGGGAAGGAGAGAGCCACCTGATGCTCATCTCGGTAGTGAGAAAAGCAGCAACCAGGGGGCCCTCAGAAAGACAGAGAGCCCAGCCTAGCCCCCAGAAAGCCCACACCATGTCCAGAGAAACTGCAGGGTAGAACAGAGGTGGTAGGGACCACGAAAGTGAAGCTTCCCTGAAGGTGAGGGTTTGAAGACAAAGGAGTGACTGACTGATGGGACCAGAGATGGGGGCAGAGGGGAGAGAGCTTGGACATGTCCCCCTGCAGTTGTAGGAAGATGGATACCCCCAGCAGGTGCAATGGAAGGAACCAGCATTCTGTGCCGAACTGGAGCCAGGTGATGGCCTGTAGGCCCAATAAGAGTGGGGGGGGGCATGTAAGGAGCCCACTTTCTTTGAGCACCAAGACCTTTAGGCCCTCTGGAGAACATAGTTTGTCTTTCACCAGCTCTGCCATCAGACTGGCATCTGGGAACACTTGGGGATGAACGAGGACCCTATCTCCCAGGAGGGCAGGCTGGAGGTTGTCTTCTTGCATGACGGAGAACAGCTTTTGCAAGCTCCTGAGAGAAAAGTACAGATAAAATACTGCAAGGGAGTTGCAGGTACAGCTGTCATACCTGAGTCCCCAAGTCCCTCAGACCGAGAATGCTCAAGGTCCAGATGCCCTCGTATTTAGAACGGGGTTTTGTGCCTATAAAGCCATCACCGTTTGGAAATGCCCTCAGTTGAAAACAACTGAATGCCCTGTGCTGGCCGGCTCACTGTCGCACCACAGTCTAGTGATCCACGTGGAGCTGTGGAATGGATGGGGCTGTGATTGCCGCCACTGCCCAGCCTGCCCAGATGGCTAATCGGCATGTTACTAGACCTGGCAAGATCTCCCACTAAAGGACAGTTTCTGTGTGTAGCTTCCACACCATCTGACTTACTAACCATCATGAATTAAGACCCTGATCACAGTGGGGGTCTGATTTGGGGAATAAGGGGCTATGGGTAGTAGACTGGCCTTGATGCCTCTTCAAGGTGACAGATGGGAGACACAGGTCGCTGCAACTGGGGCTGCATCTCAGTTCTTTGCTGTCCTGGACAAGAGAGAAAAGCCTGTGGTTGCTCCTGTGGCTTCCTTGGTTAGCACACCTCTTACCTAACTGTATTGGTTAAGAGGGACAAGTGTCTTCCCACAGTGGACCTTTGCAGTCGGGGTCATGAGATTGCTACAGTGCCAGGGCATTTTCCCACCACGAGAGCAGGCACCACCCTTCTCCGGCCTCCAGTGCAGGGCGCTGGGCATGTGACACCCTTTCACCTGGCTCTAGCTGCAGGCTGTCTGCCCCACACTCCCTGGCCAGCGATAGCTTCAGGCCAGGGACAACCACACTGGGTCTGTGGTGCAACCTGTTTCCTGTTAGAGCAACGATTTCCACACCGAAGCACGGTGTTTGAACCACCAGCTCTGAAAGCAGCTCTTCTTGCATTACAGGTTAAGGTTTGGCTAGCCCCACCCCCACAGTAGTCCCCTGAGGTAGCTTCCACCTTGTGTTTGATTCAGGTCTTTGGGGACACTTTCTGCAATGTCCCCACTCATCCTGGCTCTATCTGTGTTTTTCTACCCCTGGGGCCTACCTTGCCCTGGGACCTACAACATGGCCCAGTAGCTGTTTAAAGTACGTGATGAATGTTACAGAATTGAAAGGAAAGCTAATAGTAATAATATAGAGACAGCACTTTTATAAAGCCCTGAATAAGACATAAATGTGGGCCTGAAGAGATAGCTCAGCGGTTAAGAGCACTTGCTGCTTTTCCAAAGGACCCAACTTCACACTTCCAGAGGACCCACGTTCGGTTCCTAGCACCCAGAACAGGCACTTCACAACCATCTTTAACTCTAGCTCCAGGGGATCCAACACTCTCTTCTGGTCTCAGTGGGCACCCAAACACACATGATGTGCAGGGACGGACACACACACACACACACACACACACACACACACACACACACACACACAGAATTATTAAGTCTCAAGCCTGGGACAAATGGCTAACTGATGTGCCTATTTAACATATCAAAGCGGACCTGCTGGCCAGGTTCTCCCAGCATCCCTCAGTCCCTACTTGTTACAGGATCATCCTGGCTGACATACCCCGCCCCCTACCCTGCCGTCTTCAGCGCCCCCCTCCTCTGGTCCCTATATAAGGCAGCCATTTGGGCCACACCGGTCCTTTTATTGTTGGTCCCTTGGCCTCTGCCTCCTGTCCTCTCTGCTCTTCCCTCCCCTTCTGTCCTCACAAGGCCCAGCTCAGTCTGCTGGTCATGTCCACTCTGGACTCCCCAGATCTCTCTCTGGCTGTGCTCTCCCTCATATCTACAATAAGCCTCCTTCTCCACCGTACCTAGGAGCAGTCATGTCCTTTCCTTTCCTTTGCATTTCTCTTTTTCATTCAAGAACCACATTTAAAAAATCTTAAAAATGCCAGGTGGTGGTGGTGGTGCATACCTTTAATCCCAGCACTTGGGAGGCAGAGGCAGGAGGATCTCTGTGAGTTCGAGGCCAGCCTGGTCTACGATGTAAGCTCCAGGACAGCCAGGATAGTTATAAAGAGAAACCCTGTCTCCAAACAAACAAACAAACAAAATCTTCAAACCAAACTGAACATAGATATGTCTGAGGGGCTCTGCTGCTTCCCGATGTCTGACTTGGGCGACACCCCTAACCTCTGTGCCTGTTCCCTCCTCTGAGCAGTGGAAACAACCCAGCTCCCTTGCATGACTCAGCCTCCTCAGCACAAACAGAAGACCCAATTCAAGAGCAGCGTTCAAAAACAGTCATTTTTGTTTGGGGAATTGGGGGTTTTAATTTTGCTTTTGAGATAGGGTTTGTCTCTGTAGCCCTGGCTGTTTTGGAACTCTTAGACGCAATGCTGGCGTTGGCAACACTGGACTTGAGGGCCACAGAGAGAGGCAGAATCCAAGCAGGCATCTTTGATTGGTGAGGGGCCAAGCCTGGTGGCCCGGAAGCGGAGGGAGTCTGGTCCTGAGCACATGTGGTGGGGAGTGTGCCCAGTGTGGAGGAACCAGGATGGCTGCCACATGCCTGCAGGTCGGATTCTCCACGCTGAGTCAGAGTGCTCAAGTTCAGCTGATGGAGCCCACTGGAGTGTGTGTGTGTGTGTGTGTGTGTGTGTGTGTGTGTGTGTGTGTGTGCCGACTCCACGATTCAGGGAGGGCAAACTGATTCATGGGTGTTCAGAAGATGTGGGCAAATGAGAAGAGCCCCAGCCATGCTCTTAGGAGCCTGGGACACAGCATGGTGCTCTGGTTCCCTTTCTGTTGCAGTGACAGATACCTCCGCCAAAAGCAACTCAGGAGAAGAAAGGATTTATTTGACTTACACTTCGAAGTCACAGACCATTGCTGAGGGAGGTCAAGGCAGGAGCCCAAGGCAAGAATCAGAAGCGGAAACCATGGAGGGGCACTCTTGCTGGCTCACTCTCAGACCGATGCCCAGCTAGCTTTCTCCCAACCCACCCAAGACAGGGTTTCTCTGTGTAGCCCTGACTGTCCTGGAACTCAATCTGTAGGCCAGGCTGGCATCGAACTCAGAGATCTGCCTGCTTTTGCCTCCCCCGTGCTAGAATTAAAGGCGTGTGCCACCACCGCCTGGGTTAACTATCTTTCTTATACAGCCCAGGACCGACCACTTGTCTAGCGATGGTATCATCCACAGTGGGCTGGGTCCTCCTTTTCCAATTGGCAATTAAGACACCCCCAAAACACACACACACACACACACACACACACACACACACACACACACACACACACACACAGACACACACACACACACACACACACACACACACACACACACACACACACACACATCAAAAACAAAAACCATGCTCACAGATCCAGGCAGTTTCTCAGCTGAGGCTCCCATCTCAGATGACTCCAGACTGTGTGAAGGTGGCAGTTAAAGCTATCTAGGACACCACAGTATCCATCCCCAATGGAGCAAGTCCCTGGACCTCTCTGAAGGCATGCTACCCGATCCCAAAGGAGCAAGCCACGGCTAACCACAGCACCTTGCTTCACGGAGCCACCGACGGGAGCTGTCCCATCGACAGGTCCTTGCCCTCTTCCAAAATTCTCCACCATGAAGGAGTGTATCCCCTGAACCATGTGCTGAAATAAACCGCTCTTTATTTAATGCAAACAAACAAACAAAATGTTTCTTTTTTCTTTTCTGGAGTCTGGGAAGTCCTTTGTGTTTCGTGATCATGACCCCATGGCGGATGGTGAAGGGGCAATCAGACTTTAGAGCAAAGACACTCCACAACCACACTAGTCCATTCCTGAATGCACAGTGCTCTCTCAGAGGTCCCAGCCCCAACGCTGCTCCCCAGGGGGTAACATTCCTGGTCTTTGCAGGCACTCAGCACAGACTGAGGTTCCCAAGGAGGGAGAGCAGGCCCGAGGATGTCAGGGAGCTCTGGAGGGAAAAGAGAGCTGAACCTGGATGACGCCCAGAGGGCCTTTGAACTCACCCTGCAGCCCCAGCTGGCCTCAAACTCAGGAATCGCCCTGCCTCCCAAATGCTGGGATTATAGGCATGCGCTGCCACATTCAATTCTGTTTTCATTCTTACCCTGGACTTGTGTGGAGAGGGGATGAAAAGAGAGGAAGGAAATGTCTCAGAGCCCACCTAGGAGTGTGTTTGTGGTGGTCCAGGTCAGGCCTGAGTGGGACAATGGAGCAGACATCAAGAAGCAGACTTGCAGCGCAATGTAAGGCTCGAACTGGCGGGACTTGGAAAGTGTCATGGTGTGGAGGGAGGCGGAAGGAAAGACCTTGGTGACCAGCGAGTACCAGGGGCCTGCTTAGAGTCGGGCGGAATGGGTGCGGCAAGACAAGGGTGCACCCTGAGATCAGAAACAGAGTAAGATGAGGCTAAGAGAGTTGTGGGGGGTCTGGGAGTCCTGGAAAGGACGTCTACGGAAGACTGGCGAGGACACAGGGACAGCGGTGCCCAGGAAGAACGTGGCTTAAGGGAGGCCGCTGCTCTAGGCAGCTTGCTCAGACAGGCTCGGGTTCGGAGAGTCTGGGGCCAAGGACCGGGAGTGCCTAGGGGTTGCCAAGGAAACCGACCTTTCCTTTTTGGATTCTTAGTCTTGTTCATAAAAGAACTTAAATACAGTCTGGGAAGGAAGCTTGAGGACAATTTTAGAGTCTGGAAGAAAACGACAGGACCGGGCAGGTTGCAAATCTTGGCAGCTGCCCGGAGGAGGAGAGGAAGGGTGAAGGCCGGGTCTTTTGCAATGGTGGTGAGCAAGCATTCATGTGATGGAAAAGGAGTCAGGGTGGGGCTTTGGAAAAGGGTGAGCAAAGCCCGGAGTGCCGGGGAAAGCACGCTCCAGCTTCTGAGCTGGAAAAGAAAGAAAATGGAGTCAGGGTGCAGGGGGACACTTAACTCTTTTCTGGGAGGACACGGGAAGGAAGTCCTGCACCTGCTGTCCCCAGGGAGGGGCTTCTGGAAGGGTAAGTGTATTATTATCTCGGGAAGGGGATTACTAGTTCCCCCTCTCCCAGCTTCCCCAGATGCAGTCCTGGCCAGGCCATTCACAGGCCCAGCTGGATTAACTCTTTTTTTGTTTGTTTGTTTTGTTTTGTTATTTTGAGACAGGGTTTCTCTGTGGAGCTTTGTGCCTCTCCTGGAACTCACTCTGTAGCCCAGGGTGGCCTCGAACTCACAGAGATCCACCTGCCTCTGACTCCCGAGTGCTGGGATGAAAGGCATGCGCCACCAACGCCCAGCTTGGATTAATTCTTAAAGGAGACAGCAGCATGTCATTTGGGGTAGCTTAGAATGTCAGGTCCGTCCCTACCCGGGCTTTAGGTAGAACTCAGATGCGATTCTTCTGACTAAGAAAGAGGAAGAAGCGAGAAGAAGAAGCTGTTCCTTAATGGGCCTCAGCAAAGAACAGATACCCCACCATACGATTTAAGTCCTAGGAAAAGGCTTCCCCTCATAGTATTACCAGGGAAACAGGGGAGAGGGAGTCCATCTCCAATGGCCCCCCAGGTCTGCTAATATCTTTCTAGCCACACAACACTAGGATTCTGGGAAGTGTGAGGGAGGTGATTGCTGTGGAGTGGGTGTACGGAGTAGGCCATGGCCCAAGACGGATGTAGGTAATCCAGCCGACCAGGTGCTTCGGAAGACTTTGTCCCCTGGGGAAGAGGTAGCTCAGCCTGGTGTGAAACAGACAGAGTGTGATCTCTCTCAACTCAAGGAAGGTTAAGGAGTAACAGTGAGGATGGGGCGGCCGCTGGAGTAAGCACTGTTGCTGTTCAGATCCTACCCCAGCCAGCCCTTTGACAGTGATCGGCCACTGCTTTCATGACAGCTTTTGTTGGTGACAAGTGTACAGTTCTCAGAGGTGTGCCAGTTCTCAGGAGACACCTCAGGGTCACAGCGTGATGCATCAAGGATCGTTTTATTTCTGCCAGGCAATGGGCCGTTCCCCAGATAAGGGTTGTTCCTTCAACCTGGGTCCTAGAGTGCAGGTGACCTGGCACAAAGCTGTAGCCAACCTGTGACAGCCTGGAATGTGAACCAGAAAGGAACCTCCAAGAACTGGGGCTGTTTGTCACTGTGTAACAGGGCCCCAGACCTTACTTAGCACAACTGACGCCATGATGGACGTACCATCCGGGCGGTAAAACTGAGCATGTAAACAGCACCACCTGCCAAAAATGAAAACAAGGACCTAATCCACCAAAGTCCACAGTTCTGGGAAAGTCTCAAAAGTACTAACCTTGCTTTTTGGCTTCTGTAGTTCCACTTTTGGCTAACTGTCCTGGTTAACTGAACATGTCAACCCAGAACATGGTTTTTTGTTCTTACAAGCTCACCCTGAGAAAGGGTCAGTGCTACACTGGGATCCCAAATGCCAGTGTAGTCACTGGCCAGATAACAAAGGCTTTCTGTTGCCTTGAACCCATGTCCAAGCAGTCTTCTCCAGTGGACACCCCAGAACAACTGCATCCTGACGGCCTCCCCTAGCTGATACAAGGGACTTGAGGGCACCACGCACTGCGTGGAGTTCTCTGTGTCTGAGTCAAATCTGAACTAACTCATGGGTGAGACAGCCGGACACAAAAGGTTACACATGGTGAGATTTCATTATAGAAAATGCTAACTATTCCCTAGTGACAGGGGGTGACTGTCTGCCTGGTTGAAAGAGGGGATGAGAGGAGGGGACAGTCAATATGCTCCGTACATACCTATCGTCATGTGAATAGAAACTCACCAATGTGGAATGTTGGACGTGCAAACTTCCAATGTGAGTTTATGCCAAAAACAAATTGATAAAACTGATTTGGGCCCAGGATGGAACCAGGGCTAAGACCTCTATGCCCAGGTGTTAGGATCCTGCCCTCATTCCCGCACATGCACAGCTCGGGGTCTTTTGTCTTACATCATCAGTGGGGCTGGTGACTACATACCTGCCTTAAAAAGCCAGACACGGACCCCCCACCCTCTCTCTCTATTCCCTGCTCTCTGTTCTTTCTGTTCCCGCCATCTCTCCCCCCACCCCCCCAGGCCTGGCTCTCCTCCCTCCTATCCCCTCCTTCCTTCTAATAAAACTCTTTGTAACTCTGGTAGTCGTGGCTGTGGCCCGTGACTTTTCCGCCAATAACCAGCGCTGTTTACTTTTCACCAGGTACTTCAGAATTCTCTATTTTTGTTTTGTTTTGTTTTTTGAAGTGTTCCGTGTGTGTGTGTGTGTGTGTGTGTGTGTGTGTGTGTGTGTGTGTGTGTGTGTATGTGTGGCACATGTGTGATGTCTGCACATGTGTGCCTGGGTATACACACCTCTGCCCATACGGAAGCCGGAGGAGGATAGCCCTGTCCCACTCTGTCACTTTATACCTTATTTCCTCGAGACAGGGTCTTTCCCTGGAGCCAGGCTGGCAGCCAACAAGTCCAGGGATCCTCCTGTTCAGCCCCCGATCCTGTGGCCAGCAAACCTTAGTATGCTTCTGTTTCTGCCCTCCGTAGTATTGGGTTTTACAGGTGTGGCACACAACTATGCCAGCTCTTTATGTGGGCCTGGGGATCTGAACTCAGGTGAGGAGTTGCTTGTGGAGTGAACACTCTCTCTTACCTGCTGGGTCAGGGCCCCAGCCCTAGGCTTGGTTTGGTTTTGTTTGAGATTGGGTCTCATGTAGTTTATCAGGCTGACCCATGTAGCCCAGGCTGAGGGTAACCTTACCCTCCGGATCTCCATGCCTCCAAGGCCTGGGGTAGCAGGGATGTGCCACTCCCCTAGCTAGAATTCATATCCCTTTATACAGACACAGCAAATGACTGGCTTGGGGATCACATGTGCTAAGGGTCACATGGCAATTAAATGGCAGATACCAACATGATAGATATCAAAGTGTGCCTGAGCCCAAACCCTGTGCTTATTTCACCTGGAATGAAAACAGGCTTTGCTGTTGTTGTTTGATTGCTAGACCAGGCTGTCTTAGAACTCACAGTCCCCCTGCCTCAGCCTCCAGCTGGGATTAAGACATGTGCTGCCACTCCAGCTTTTAATGGGATTTGACTGGCAGACCAGGGGTCCCCAGGTGACAGAGGGCATTCCAGAGACAGCCTCTGCATCTGCCTAGCATTCCAGAAGAGTGGCATGGACTGGGAAGTGTGTGTGTGTGTGTGTGTGTGTGTGTGTGTGTGTGTGCAAGGGGTGTTGCTGTTTGGGTTGAGTGGGCAGAGGTCAGGTCCTAGAGTTACCAGAGTAACCAGGGTCTTCTTGGGAAGGGAGGACCCAGCAAAGCACAGTGATGTGCTAAGGCCAACATGTACGTGCTTGGGACAGCCAATTATTAAAACTCCACCATTTCATGGGTCAGTTGTTCAGCACAGCCACTGTGAAAAATTAAACTAGATATGCTTACAATTAAAGTTTATTGAAAGCAGGGCCTGGAAAGTTCAAAGTCACCTGTAATTCCAGCTCCAGGGGACCTAACACCTCTTCTGAACTCGCCTGAGGGAACACATACGTGTTCATACATATGCACATAATTAAAAATAAAATATACATCTTCAAAGAAACAAGCTGACTAAAGTTTGCTAAAAACAATGGTGGGAGGAGCTTGGAAACGCAGCTCAGTTGGTAGAATACTTGCCTAGAAGCAAAAGGCCCTGGGTTCCATCCTAGTACCACATAACCCGGGGTATGGCGATACATGCTTGTAATGCGCATATTCAGAAGTTGGAAGCAAGAGCATCAGAAGTTCAAGTTTATCCTCAGCTACATAAGGGGTTCAAAGCCAGCCTGGGATAAGAGAGATTCTCTCTTAAATGAATAAGTAAATAAAAGTGTGTGGTGATACATTGTGTACCCTAATAAAGCTTGCCTGAAGATCAGAGGACAGAACAAGCCACTAGATTAAACATAGAGGCCAGACAGTGCTGGCACACACCTTTAATCCTAGCACTTGGGAGGCAGAGATCCACGGATCTCTGTGAGTTCAAAGTCATCTTGGACTACACGAGATTGACTCAGTCTAGGAGATAAACCGAGCCAGACAGTGGTGGCACACACCTTTAATCCCAGCGCTTGAGATCTCACACCTTTAATCCCAGGATTTGGGAAGCACACACACCAGTAATCCCAGCACTAGGACGGAAGTGATGGCTGGCAGAGAAAGGTATATAAGGCATGAGGAGACAGGAACTGAAGCTGAGGAGTCCTAGAGGTAAGATGTGGCAGTGGCTTGTTCCTTTGTCTCTCTGATCTTTCAGCATTTACCCCAATATTGGGCTCTGGGTTTTTTGTTGTTGTTGTTTTGTTTTTCGAGACAGGGTTTCTCTGTGTAGCTTTGCACCTTTCCTGGATCTCACTCTGTAGACCAGGCTGGCCTTGAACTCACAGAGATCCACCTGCCTCTGCCTCCCTAGTGCTGGGATTAAAGGCGTGCGCCACCACTGCCCGGCAGGCTCTGGGTGTTTTATGAAAAGACCGTTTAGATTTCGTGTTACAGAGGTGAGCTGGGGTAGAGCGCAGAGCACATGATTAGCCTGCTTGAGGCCCTGGGTCCAATCCTTGAAGCCCCTGTAAACAGGTAGAGATAAAGGCTGGAGAAATGGCTCCATGGTTCAGAATGGAGGCTGCTCTTGCCGAGGACCTGAGTTCAGTCCCCGGTATCCACTCCAGCAGACACAACTGTATGTCCTGTTCCAGGGAATCTGATGACATCCGCACTCACACATATATGTCATTAAAATAAAAATAGATTTTTTTTTCCAAAAGGGGAAGAGAATATTAAAAGCTCATCAGTCATCACCACTGTGCCTCACTTGCCTCTTACTAATGCTTCTCGGGGCTGTGGGGCCTGTTGCCCTGTACTGTGCAGGGTGGTGGCCCCGGCCCTTGTTTCTCAACTCCATCTTCTGTAGCAGTTGGACACCTGGTCAGGTGGGGTCTCCTGCACCATGGAAATCAGCAACTGTTAAAGCTACTCCCACCCCTTGCCATGGTTGCTGTCTCCTCACTGACCCTTGGGACCTTGGGTCACCCGAGTGGAGAGTGGGTGTGGAAAGCTCAGGTCTGGAGCTGAGGGTGACAAGCAGAGCCTGAGGCTGTCTGGCCCAGGATGTCCGTCATCATCCGAAATGGCTAGCACACACTGAGTCTTACTGCGTAAGTAGATTTTGAGCATGCACTTCCTCGCCACACCCCGGTGAGGTAAAGTGCTATTGTCAGTCGCCAGAGGCATGGAGATATTTACACAGTACCACCCAGTTAGTAGGTGTCATATCCAGGACCCGAGTGAGCTTCATCCGCTAGCAGGCCTGTGGCTCCGCTTCTCCTGGAGGCCAGGTGTTGCGCAGATCAATATGCTGCATGGGAAACCCCGGCCCCCAGGCCAAGGGCATCTGGGCCTTTTCCTGAAGTTACCTGGGGCAGTCTCCAGGGCCAGGCTGCTTGGCCAGCCCTGTAGTCTCCTAAAGGTTCCGAAAGGGAGAACTCCATGTTCCTTTTCTGTTTCATTTCTGTGACAAACATTCCCAAAAGAAGCAACTTAAGGGAGGGAAGATCTATTGCCACTCAAAGCTTCAGTCCATCCCAGCGGGGAGGCCATGTGGAGTCCCAGGGGTGAGGGTGGTGGAGGTGGTGGAGCATCCCAGCGGGGAAGCCATGTGGAGTCCCAGGGGGTGAGCGTGGTGGAGGTGGTGGAGCATCCCAGCGGGGAAGCCATGTGGAGTCCCCGGGGTGAGGGTGGTGGAACTCCCTATCTTGGTATATTATGGAAGCAGGGAACTGGAGGAACCGGAGTCAGGTACAACCCACCAACACTTTCTAGGACCCACATCCATCCCCAAAGTTCCAGAGCCTCCCCAAAGAACAACACCAGCTGAACTGAGTGTGCAAACACATGAGCTTGTGAGACACTTTTCCCATGTACACCGTGACACTCTGGAACATAGCAACCAAAGGACGTAATTGTGAGGCCCCACCAAGAACAGCTAACCATGGCCCAACCCTGCTCTCCTGACAGCTGGTCAAGTGCCAGGCTCTGTGCCAAGCAGGCTGGCTTCTTTCCTGCCCTGGAAGGGGCTAGATGAAGTCCAGGGTGCCTGCCAGCCATCCCTTATCAGGGAAGAGGACTGTTTGTGATTCAGAGGGAAGCAGCCACGCTGACAGTGGGTAATGAGGCAGGAGAAGCTGTGCCTGGGGTGTGGCTTGCCCAGGAACAGCCCTGAAGGTGGAGGTTGGTAAACAGTTGTGGAGGAGGGCACTGTAAAGACCCACCCAGCTGGAGGTGGGACAGAAGCCACCGGGCAGGGGGACCCCTGGGAAGCTTGAGGGGCCATGAGGGGCTACTGAGGCCCCACCTTGAGAACAGAGATAGGCCATGGGGTGGCGGGGAACAGCACAGGGCACACTCGAGGTTGACTGGAAAACAAGAGAGGCCCAGAGCTTGCAGCTGGTGGCAGGGTTCCTGGCCAAGGATGAGAATTAATGGCAGCCTGCTCAGAGGCAGGACGGTGAGGTCCATCTGAATATACCCTTGCTGGTCCCAAGGGGCCCAGAGACGCTAGTTCAGGGGATGTTTGGGCAGGACTTCCCTGGCCATGATTGGAAATGGAGAATGGTATCCAGGAGCTGCTGAGCCCAAGGAAGGGGTGGAATACTCATGATAGCAAGAGGGGGACCCCCACATCCAGACAAGATGGGAAAGGGTGCTCTGGTGTGTGTGGTGGAGGTGGGGGTTGTTGGAGAGGCGGAGCCATGAAAGCTGAGTAGGAAGGAATTCAAGGGTGGGGTTGGGGGGGGGTCAGTGAGCCGAACACATGGCATCTGGGAGGGGCAGCACCATGGCCTGAAGTGGCTGAGGGGAAAAGGTGGAGTGAAAGCCTTGTGGGCTGTTGTAGAGCTCCCACAAAGGCCTCAGGCCACTGAGGTAGAGTGGGAAAGGCATGCAGGGAAGACAGGTTGGAGCAAGTCTCCAAGGTTCAAGGAAGGCGGGGGCCCTCCACAGGTGGAAAGACATCTGGTGATTTTTCTTCCTGGTGCTGAAGGCAAGAGAGGTGTTGATGAGGAGCAGGGGCTGTGCTCCAGGTGAGCCACAGGGCCAGTGGGAGGAGGCTGCCGGGCCTGAGGAGAAGGACAAGGCTGACAACAGTGAGGGAATGTGCAACACCGAAAGGCTAGGTCTACTGCCTGCTCTTGATTTTACTTGGAAAAAGAGCCTTACATCCAATGACAAGTGTCCTCACAGGACAAACAGGGAAGTCATGTAATCCCCAAGGGAGAGATCAGAGACCTAGAAACGGAAACTTTCCTTAAGACGAGCTGCTCCCCGGACACCGCTCCAAGGAACCTCACCCCGCCAACCCCTGGGTCACAGGCTTTGCCTGTGTGTGGTGATCTGTCACTGAAGACCAGGAACCCAGTCCCTGGGAGTGTTAAAAGGGCACGTTGCAGGGATTCCTCTGCCAACCCTGGGCAGCGCCAGGACAGGGAGGCAAGACTGGCTTGGGCAGGTGAACCGGGGAGGGCAGACACGTGCTGCCAAGCAGGCCGAAACAAAGACTTAGAGAGCTGGGGAGAGACCGGGTGGGATGTGATGGAGGGGATCACCCTCGGGGAAGGGCCCTGGTTAATCCTGATTGGCAGCTTGATCGGGTTAAGAAGCACCTGGCGGGGCTGGAGAGATGACTCAGAGGTTAAGAGCACAGGCTGCTCTTCCAGAGGTCCTGAGTTCAATTCCCAGCAACCACATGGTGGCTCACAACCATCTATAATGAGATCGGGTGCCCTCTTCTAGCCTGCAAGTCTACATGTAGACAGAACACTGTATACATAATAAATAAAAACTCTAAAAAATATTAAAAAAAAAAAGAAGCACCTGGGGGATTCATAAAGCACATTTCTGAGTGAGGGGCTCTCTAGAGAGGATTAACAGAAGAAGGGAGACTTGTCCTGAATGTGAGGACAGGGGCTCTGATGGACCAAAAGGAAAACAGAGAAAGCCACCACCTCAAGCATTCCCTCTCTCTGTTTCCTAACCACAGAGTGTGAACGGCCCAGCATCCCACCCCCACGCCCCACCAGGGACTGAGCCCTCTGAAACGGTGGACAACATAAATCTCTCCTCCTGAAGATATTTTTCTCAGGGATCTGTCACAGTAACGGTAAACGACACACAGACACCTTCTAGGGAGGCAGTTTCAGGACTGACAAGGTCCCAGGGAGGCCCCTGGGCTGCAGGAAGAATGGCCAAGGAAGTGCTCAGGGAAACTCCTGAGCTGTGGGTGCCTGGGATGGGAGTCTGTCATTTCTAGGGAGAAACACATTTGAAGAGTCAAGGTCACTGCCAGCCTTCTTGGGTCACTCATGTCCTGGGGGCTCTGCCCTGCCCACTGGGTCATTTGAAGAATGCCTCAGGCCTGGTGGTGGTGGCGCATGCCTTTAGTCCCAGCACTCGGGAGGCAGAGCCAGGTGGATCTCTGTGAGTTCGAGGCCCGCCTGGGCTACAGAGTGAGTTCCAGGAAAGGTGCCAAAGCTACATAGAGAAACCCTGTCTCGAAAAACCAAAACAAAAAAGATAGAAAAAAAAAAAAAGCCTCAGGCCCTCTCTGAGCCTGTTTCCTTACTTCAGAAGTAGGTTGCTGAATTCCTGTTGTTTTGTCTGACACTGGGCCTCACGTAGCCCAGGCTGGCCTTGATCTCATTGTGTAGTCAAGGATGATCTTGAATTTGGTTTGTTGTTGTTTTGTTTTTTGAGACAGGGTTTCTCTGTGCAGCCCTGGCTGTCCTGGAACTCACTCTGTAGACCAGGCTGACCTCGAACTCAGAGATCTGACTGTCTCTGCCTCCCGAGTGCTGGGATTAAAGGAGTGCGCCACCACCGCCGGCATGATTTTGAATTCTTGATCCTCCTGCCTTCACCTTGAAGTCCTTGGGACGCCAGGCTTTGCATAGCACCTGGCAAATAGAACTCTGTTCTTTTCTCTTCTTTCTATATTATTATTATTATTATTATTATTATTATTATTATTATTATTATTATTGAAACAGGGTCTCTGTGTAGCCCTGGCTGTCCTGGAACTCACTATGTAGACCAGGCTGGCCTTGAACTCACAGAGTTCCGCCTGCCTCTGCTTCTGAGTGCTGGGATTAAATGTGTGTGCCATCATGCCTGGCTTAGACATCTATTCTTAACTTCCTCATCCTGGAGCCAAGATTTCTGGGTTCCAATGCTGCCCCCCAAACTCTCTCCAGGTCCCTGGGTGACACCCAGAGACATATTGCCCTGGATCTTCATTTCTATGGCACTTAGCCTTCCTCTGTTTGTCCTGGGTGCTATTCATGTGTGTACTAAATGCTTAGGGGAGTGGTCCTCATTTCAGACCAGCTGTAGGAATTGCAGAGCCCCATTCAAAATGAAAATATGAGTCCTCTGGTTCCAAAATATAAAGGTCTGGATGTGTGGCTCAGGTCTGTGACCTCTGCATTTGACAGACTGAAGTAGGAAAATCGTGAGTTCAAGACAGGCTTGGGTTACATAGAGTTCAGAAAAGCCTGGGTTATAGGCTGTGTCAAAAGAGAAAAAGAATTCATGAAGAATCTGAAATGGGGTGCAACAAACTGTTAAACCATCCACATGGCTTTCTGGGGATGAGTGGGAATGTGGAGGCTGGGTTCCCTTCTTCCCTGCCCAGGGGCTTGGCAGCCTGGTCCTGCCAGAGCATCAAGAGGGATCGACATCATACCTGTGAGGTCCATGGCAACATGACCAGGAAATGTGACTATTAGATTTATCATTGTGGTGTTGAGGTCAGCACCCTGCCCCTCCCCAGTGACCTCAGGCAAGTCACTTGATCTTGGCATATGATAGATGACATGGAGCTGCTAAGCTCCACAGCCTTAGGACAGTGATTTGGCCTCTGTGTAGGAGACACAGGCAGACAGAAATACAAGCTACAGACTTGAGACACTCCAGAGATCTGGAGGCCACTGGCAAACTGTGGTGCCAGTGGGAGGGCCTTGTGGCCTTTCCATGGAGGGCTAATATTTCATCCTGGGCAGTCACTGTAGGGATACTTCAATGACACCTTGACCTGCTCCTATCTGGTGCCTCTTGCCCAGCCTCACCCCTACAAGGGACAGATGTCTTGGATGTACAAGCCCTGTCTGGCTGATCAAAGACACACAGACTTTTCATTTGGGACAAGATCCACAGAGGCTCATGCTCTGAGGGTTCAGCTAGGACTGTCCCATTTTGCAGAGGAGGAAGCCGGAGGCTGTGGAGTGGTAAGTAACCATGCAAAGCTAGTTGCCCAATTTATGAGTATCAGACACTGGTTACAGCCAACGTCTGCCTGCCAAGCTCATACCCTATGGAGATCTAGCAGGTCCTCGGGAGCCCCACAGCATGAGGCTCTCAGGCAATGCAGAAGTCGGGTGCTCAGGGGATCTGCCAAGGGATGCAGGACTCAGCCTTCCTGCCTGGCTGTCCTGGTGCCTCTCCCCACCTCTCAGGGACTCCTCATCTCCCACTGGGCTCCAGGTCCGACCTGTCCCCTCCACAGTTGCAGCTAGCAATAGCCCTTTTCCACTTCCTGTCTCTGGAGAAAGTTCACTTTAAATGTTCCTCTCTGCCTTTCTGTTTTGCTTTCTTCTTCCAAAACTGTGTTTTCAATTAATTTTATAATAAAAACCATACCAAATTCTTGAAAACAACAGCATTGAGAAATTATTTTTAAAAACTAGCTCAGGAGAGCTTACCCAGCTCTGTCTGCCCAGCTAAGCAGTGCCCTGGAAGCCGCCCGACTCTAATCTTCCTCCCAGGCTATCTCCATGTCCCTCTTACCAGGTCTCTTGAAACTACCCCCAACTGTCCCTTCCAAAGGCCCCCATCACTGTGCACAGCTGTCTGTCTGTAGAGCGCCTGCACTTCCCGTCACCGAGTCTGCCTTCCATTGTCTTGGGGATGCTTTCTCTACAGGGCAGAGCTGACCTGTCCGGATTATTTTTTTGTTCAATAGTCATCAGGAATTTGGCAGAAGCCTAGCTCAGCCACCCTCTGAGCTCCTGAGCCTCACTGCCCATCAGGCTGTTGATTCTGCCTTTGTGTATGCTGGACTCTCTGAGGATGACAGCGTTTCAGAGTGGAGGACAAGATGGAGGAAAGAAGTGGACAAACTCGGGGTGGCGGTGGCGCACGCCTTTAATCGCGGCACTCGGGAGGCAGAGGCAGGTGGATCTCTGTGAGTTTGAGGCCAGCCTGGGCTACAGAGATTCAGAACAGGCTTCAAAGCTACAGAGAGAAACCTGTCTCGAAAAACCAAAAAAGAAAAGAAGAAGAAGAAGAAGAAGAAGAAGAAGAAGAAGAAGAAGAAGAAGAAGAAGAAGAAGAAGAAGAAGAAGAAGAAGCAGCAGCAGCCCAGGTTCCAGAGAGCAACCCACCAAGGGCTTCAAACAGAAATATGTACTGGGTAGGGGTAAAACAGGAGGATTCCAGCACCCCAAATCTGGAGGAAGTGTGTATATGCTTTGTCTAGGAAGACAAAGGGGGCACCTTGCCAGCTGGACTCTACCTGAGCTTTGTCAAGTTGCATCATTAATGCAGACAGTCAGGGCGCCATTGTTCAGTGTTGGGCACAAAACCCTATCTTGAGGACTCCAGGTCACATGGTGGATGTGATGGCTAATCTTCATTCTCAGCTCGACTGGGTGTGCCTGTGGGGTATTTCCAGAAAGGTTTATCTCAAGCGGGAAGACCCACCTTAAATGTGGGCAGCAGCATCCCTTGGTCTGGGGTCCTAGACTGAATAAAAAGGAGAAGGTGAGCTGCCTGTCCCCGCTGCCTGATCACAGACACTGTGTACCCAGCTACCTCAAATACCTGCTGCCTCAATGGACTGCATCCTTAAAATGGAGCCAAATAAACCCTTCTCTCCTTACAATGCCTTGGTCGGATGCTTTGGTTGTGGCGGTGGGAAAGTGATGCAGTGGACAAGATGTTGCGCCACAGGTCAAGATGTATCCATTGTTACGTTGGCTGTAACCAGTGTCTGATACTCATAAATTGGGCAACTAGCTTTGCATGGTTACTTACCACTCCACAGCCTCCGGCTTCCTCCTCTGCAAAATGGGACAGTCCTAAGATGGCTATGCCGGAGGTCAAGCTGTATCCATCCAGACACCCTTCTCCTCTGACTATCTGGTTGTAGGAACTTATCCAAGACTCCACCCAATCAGGTCCCCTATCTGCTGACCTGTGGACCATCCACAGTGAGGGGCTTTATCTGCTCTTGTGACAACTGTATGAAACTTGGTCCTTTTACCTGACAGGGTCGTTCCTGTACCTTAAGGCTGTTATCCCTGCAGTTGTTGCCCTGGAAACCCGGAAGGAACCCAGGATTTCCCCCAGCGCTCTACCCATCATGGCATAGGGCCATGACACCCAGGATCAAAGTGGCACTAAGGGGTCTCACATAAAGCATCCTTTCAGACTGGCGCTGCCCTGCCCTGGACCTAACCATCTCCTTCCCCCAATGCTTTCTTCCCTCTCTCTTCATGTAACTCAAGGTGTTGCATATACTGAACCCAAGCTCCACCCTGAGCCATACCACAGCCCTTCCTTTTTAAAGTAATTTCTTGATGGTTTGGGTCGTGGTGGAAGTTTGCTTCAAAACTAGCATGTCTGTTCTTACATTCCAAAGAATTCATCTGAGTATGAGGATCCTCTGATGGCCTCCTGCATCAAGCCGACCTGCGGAGGAAAAGTGGACTGAGAGCTTGCCAAGCTTCATTTCTGTTTTCTTGGCATTCATGGCTAGGCACAAGTTAGTGTCCCCAGGAAGCAGTTACTTTGTTTTGCTGGGTTTTTTTTTTTTTTTTTTGAGAAAGGGTTTCTCTGTGCAGCCCTGGATGTTCTGGAATTCACTGTATAGACCAGGCTGGCCTTGAATTCAGAGATTCGCCTGCCTCTGCCTCCAGCTCAAGTGCTGGGATTAAAGGCTTGCGTCACCATGCTAGGTTAGGAAGTGTTAGCTTTGTGTGTGAAGATGTGTCGCGTGAATGTTACACTGGAACTTGCTAACTTTTAAATATGTGCGTGAGTGTTTTGCCTGCAGGCATGTCTGTGCACCACATGCATGCCTGGTGTCCACAGAGGTCAGAAAAGGGCATTAGATCCTCTGACCCTGGAGCTAGAGTTACTTGTGAACGGTCGTGTGGGTGCTGGGATCTAGACTCAGGTTCTCTACAAGAGCAATAAGTGGTTTTCACTCCTGAGCCATTTCTCCAGCCTTTGAAACTTGCTTTTTGTGACTTAGAAACATGCCGTGGTTACTGGGCCCAGTGTTACATGCCTACAATCCCAGTCCTGGAGGCAGAACAGGAGGCTAAGGGGTCGAAGGCCAGGTGAAGTTACAAAGAAAATTGAAGACCAGCCATGGTATAGTTCCTGTGGACTGTTATAACTTAAGTGGGCTGATTGGATACCATGGCAGTTAACACTCATTGTCAACCTGACTAGTCCTGGAACTTTATAGAAAGGAAACACCCTCAGAAGGCTAGAGGTGTGTCCATACCTGTGTGGTTTAGTTCCCAGGAGAGAAACTCCTCCTGAAAGAGTGGGCTGGGGTCCTGGAATAAATAAGAATGAAGAAAGAGAAAGCAAGCTGGGCACTAGGTGTCTTTGTAACATAACTCCTGGGAGTCAACGGAGTCAATGTGGTCAGCTGCCTCACCTTCCTGCTGCCAAGCCTTCCCACCATGAAGCACTGGATCTGCCCTCCCTCGAATCCAGAGCTAAAACAAACCCTCCTCCCTTGAGATGTTTTTGTCAAGGGTTTTAGTCACAGCAGTAGGAACAAGCAGGTCACACAAACATTTGTGAGAAGGAACACTGGTAATAAGCCTTATCCTGCCTCTCTGTTAGTCTTGGCTCCTCCCACCCCATGTTTTTAGCATAAATTCTCCAAACAGGGTCACTGGGTCACAAAGCATATGCATTTAATTTTTATGTACCTTGCAGTTTTTCTGTCTCGATAGAACAGTGACCAGTCCCTTAGGAGTGTGTGAATGGACCACACCCTGGCCAACTCTAGATGTTGGGAACATCAAGTCTAAACAGATGCCAAGATCACAGGTGGAACCTCATTGTTTTTGTTGCAGTTTCCTGAATGTAATCAAGGCTTGGCGTCTTAGCTTGTGTCCACTGGCCTTTTCATTTCCTCTTCTGAGAACCTTAGGCTCAAACCCTTTGTCCAGTGTTTAATTGTGTGTGTTTTTCAAACACCTTGGAAGGCCTTTTGGACATGGTTGATATCAATCTTATTATTTATGTGTGTCAATTATTGGGGGGAGGGGAAGGATGCTAGGGATTGAACCCAGAGCCTCAGAAAACTAAGCTTCTGTTTCATACTCACCTCCAGCTCAGCTGCAAATATTATCCAGTGTGACATCAGTTACACGTGATTTGTATATGCGACATATGACTTCAAAACATATTGGATAAGAACAGCACAGCTGGGCTGGAGCAGGGGCATAGTGGCTAAGAGTGTATATAGCTCTTGGAGAGAATCTGAGTCTGAATCAGAACCACTTTTAACTCTATCTCCAGGAGGCCCAACGCCCTCTTCTGGTCACTGAAGGCACCTGCACTCACATGCACAAACCCACCCACAGACAAACACTCATTTACATAATTAAAAATAAAATAATTTTTTTTTCTTTTTGGTTTTTTGAGACAGAGTTTTTCTGTGTAGTTCAGCTGTCTTGGAACTTACTTTGTAGACCAGGCGGGCCTCAAACTCAGATGTCTGCCTGCCTCTGCCTCCCGAGTGCTGGGACTAAAGGCCTGTGCCACCATGGTCTTTTTTTAAAGAAGAGTTATGACAACGGTCAAGGACACCCATCTCTGAGCTTCCAGAGTCACCCTAAGGCTATCTCTCCCTCACACCAACAAACTATTTCTTTTGCCTTTACTTGTGATGTTTTTTGTTGTTTGTTCTTTTTCCTTTCTTTTTTTGAGATTTCATTTATTTACCTATTTCTTATCTATTTTACTGTATGGCTGTTTTGCTTGGATTTCTTCTGCTATGTGGGTGCTGGAAACAGAACCCAGGTCCTCTGGAGGAACAACCAGTGCTCTTAAGTGCTAAACTATCTCTCCTGTTCCCTCTCTCTATTTTTTTGAGGTTGGGTCTGATAGATCTTAGACTGGCCCCAAACTTGTTGTAAGGACAAAGATGACCTTGAAATTCTGATTCTGCCTCTACCTCTCGAGTTCTGAGTTTGGTAAGTGTGTGCTATCACACCTGGTGGGGACGGAGCCCAGCGCTGCCCGTATGCCAGGCAAACATTCTACCAGCTAAGCAAGATCTCCTGCCCCTCCTATTCGACACAGGGCCTTGCTGTGTGGTGTAGCTCATTTGGACCTTGAGTTTAAGGCAATCCTCCCGCCTCAACCTCTAGAGTGTCAGGATAACAGGGGTTCCCCACGACACATTACCATGCTCAGCCTTTTCGATGCCTTTTGCAATCAAGAAATTTTTGCTTTTAGCTACTTAGATGTTCCTTTCTGTGGCTTCTGGATTTTTAAAATAAACCTTAAAAAGGTCATTCCACTCCATAATTAATAGCAAAACAAAGCAAAAAATGTCCTTCTGGTGACTTTAGTACATGATCTATTACTTTTAAAGATGGCATGATAGTTCATTCTCAGAGTGAGACCCATAATTTATTTGACCAAACCCTCAATTACTGAGCAGTCAGTTGGTTCAGGTTCCCCTGGGTTAAACCCTGTCATGCTGTGCATCCTGGTTTCTCAATCTCATTTGGATTTATGTCAGAGGAAACCCCAGACACCAAGTTGCTTCATGGGCTGGGGCTGTAGTTCAGTTGGCAGAATGCTTTCCTAGAATGCACAGGGGCCTAAGTTCATCCCCAGAACCCTATAAGCTAAGCGTGGGCACATACCTGTAATCCCAGCAATTGGGAGGTAGAGGCAGGAGGATCAGGAATTCAAGATCATCCTTGACTATTTAGCAAGTTTGAGATGAACCTGGACTACAGGAGATCCTGTCTGAAGAAGAAGAAGAAGAAGAAGAAGAAGAAGAAGAAGAAGAAGAAGAAGAAGAAGAAGAAGAAGAAGAAGAAGAAGAAGAAGAAGGGGAAGAAGGAAGTCTTGACCTTTCATATTGTTGCTTGTTGCTTTTCTGGTCTTCTTATCTATCTTGACACTTGATTTAATTAATTTCTGTTTGAATAGATACTGTGCTCACTCAGGTGGCCTAACGATGATGGGGCCGGTGAGATGGAGAAAGCACCTGCTGCTACGGCCAGCTCTCCGAGTTCAATCCGTAGTACCCACATGATGGAAGGAGAGAACAGACTCTGCAAGCTGTCTTCTGACTTCCCCCTACCATGGCATGTGTGCCCCCCACACAAATAAATCAATGTATTATAGACAGACAGACAGACAGATAAAACAAAAGGATAAGTGGAAAAATCTCGTCTCCTTCACTGCTTTCCCTGGGAAATAACCCACGTTATCAGTTTCTTGAGCATCTTTCCAGCTGTTGTGTATGTATATGAAAACAAAATATGGCTCTATGTGGTTTTCCCCTTTAAAAATATATGACTGGGTATGGTGGCACAAATCTGTGATCCTACCACTCTTGATGCTGAGGCAGGAAGATCACTATGAGTTCAAGGCCATCTTGAGCTACATAGTGAGTTGCAAGCCAACCTGAGCTTTAGAATGAGATTATGTCACCAAATACACACGCACACATGCACAAGAATACACACACACACACACACACACACACACACACACACACACACACACACAATACACAGTAAATAGATAAGCCACCTTCAGCCTGCTCTGTATGTGACTTCTTCCTTCCTGTCCCTCTGGGATTGTTCTATAAAGAGTGTAGCGCCTGCGTGTTGATGCTGTATTCAGAGCAGCAGACAGTACATTCACTTATCTTACCTCTCCAATGGACATTTAGGCACTCTCCAGCTGTAAATAATGTTGCATGGAAAAACTTCTAAGTTCCTCACTTATGTGTGTTCCAAAGGATACCTTTCTGGAAGTGCTGGGTTGAAGAGAGATATGGTATTCATGATAAACATTGCCAAACCAAACCACCTCTGCGGATGGATGCTCAATTGGTTGTACGTCTACCAACAAGGCAGGCAGGATCTGCTTTCCTCCGGCTAAACAGCCTTGCTAAATGTTTTTGATCTTTGCTTACCAGATAGTGGTATTTTCTCTTCCTTCCTTCTCCCTCCCCTCTCCCAACCTGTCCCATCTCTGCCTCAGCCCCTGTCCACCTACCCACTCAAAATCCTGGGGTTTTGTTGTTGTTTTCTTTTTTTGAGACAGGATTTCTCTGTGTAGCCCAGGCTGTCCTGGAACTCGATCTGTAGACCAAGCTAGCCTTGAACTCAAGAGATCTGCCTGTCTGCCTCCTGAGTGCTGAGGTTAAAGGTGTGCGCCACCACACACAGCTTTATTGCTGTTTTGATGATAATATTGTTGTTTGTTTTGAGACAATATTTTCCAATGTAGCCCAGGCTGACCTTGAAGTAGAAATCCTCCTGCCGTAGCTAGGATTCCAGGCATAGGACACATAACCTAGTTCAAAAGCAGCCCCAGCCCCTGCTTCCCTCCATCCCTCGCTTCCTCTCTCCACAGGGTTTTGAGTCCCTGTGTGCTGGGTAAATATTTTACCACTGAACTACATCCCTAGGAGCAAAAACAAACAACAAACAAACAAAACCAACAAAACTTGTAGTTAAAATTTTCAATTACTTTATTAAGAGTTATCAGTTTTCTTGCCAGGCATGCTGGCATATGCCTACAATCCCAGTCCTTGGCAAGAGGAGGCAAGAAAATTAAGAATTCAAGGTCAGCCTTTGGCTACATAGTGAGTTCCAGGAGTTCCAGGCCAGCCTGGGCTATATGAGACCATGTCTCAAACAAACAAACAAACAAAACCCTAAAACTGAAACCAAACTAAACCAGAACAGCAAAGCTGTAGCGAGAAACAGGGCAAGATGGCTGAGTAGGTAAAGGTGCTTGCTGTGCACGCTTGGTGATCTGAGTTCGGGTCTTGGGACCTACATAAAAGTGGAAGAAGAGCCGCTACTTCCTGTCCCTCTGACCTCCACACTTACACTATGTAATATTTGTCCACACGTATCATACACACACCACATACAACAAATAAATAAATGCTAAAAAATTTATACAAGGCAGGGGGAGGTACTGAGCCTCTTGTCAGAGCTCTATGGGGCAACTGATTTTTCTTTCCATTAACTGAGTCTTCATGTTCTTTGCCTCCAAGGTGAATCATTGTTGGTTCTTTTTTTTTTTTTTGGAGCTGAGGATCGAACCCAGAGCCTTGCACTTGCTAGGCAAGCGCTCTACCACTGAGCTAAATCCCCAACCCGTTGGTTCTTTTTTTAATGATCTATGGAAGCTTTTCATATATCAGAGGATTCCCCGGCCTGATTCAATCTTCTACCATTCCACAGTTTTGTTTTGTTTTTTACTTTGATCAGGGTGGGTTTTTACAATGCAGAAGTGTGTGTGTGTGTGTGTGTGTGTGTGTGTGTGTGTGTGTGTGTGTGTATGTGTGTGTGTGTGTGTGTGTCACAAGGACCTACTTGGAAGAGGTCAGAAAAGGGCATTAAATATCTTATTCTATCACTCTCTACCTTATCCCCTTGAGATATGGTCCGTCCTGGAATCTGGAACACCCCAACTTTATGTTTGTTTTTTATTGTTTTGTTTTGTTTTTTTTTCAAGACAGGGTTTCTCTGTGTAGTTTTGGTGCCTGTCCTGGATCTCACACTGTAGACCAGGCTGGCCTTGAACTCAGAGATCTGCCTGGCTCTGCTTCCCGAGTGCTGGGATTAAAGGTGGGCGCCACCACTGCCAGGGTTTTTTTTCTTTTTTTTAAGGAAAGATTTCTGTGTAGCCCTGGCTGTCCTGAAAACTCACTCTGTAGACCAGCCTGACTTCGAACTCAGAGATCCACCTGCCTCTGCCTCCCAAGTGCTAGGATTAAAGATGCGTGCCACCATGATCAACATAAATTGTAATTCTTTATGTAATCAAATTTATTGATCTTTTCTTTAGAAGTCTCAGGTTTACTAAAATACTTAAATAAGCTTTCCTCAAGTTGCCTTTAAAAAAAAAATCCTCCCATGGTTTCACTGAACTATATATGTTTTGCTACATATGAAATATTACTTACATTTATTTATTTTGGTGGTAGGGATCCATTGAACCCAGGGCCTTGAGCATTCTCTATCCATTTAGCCATGCCTCTAGCCAAAACATGATGTGTTTTTAATGACGGTGTAATGTCACTATATGAGAGGACTATAATTTATTTAGCCAATCCCCTATCACAGAATGTTGAAGTCATGTTTTCTTTTCCACTACTATGAATTATACAGCAGTGAGAAGCCTATACATCAATTTTCAACCTCCCTGGGCTGAATTCCCGAAAGCCACCTTCACTTCAACCAACCCTACACTGCCCTCCAGAGAGCAGGGTAGCCCTTCTTCCACAGCAAGGCTCCTCTGAAGCTCCCCATCCCCTCCCCCCCCAACCCACCCCGGGAGAGGGAGGCCAAGAATCTTTGATTGTCAGCCACACCAAATACGATAGAGGAAGTAGGCAGGCATGCATGCATCTGGAGGAGAAAGGAAACCTGAAATCGACTCTCAGGCTCTCCAGGGCCCACTGACTCTTACTTCACAGACAACTCACATTCCAATAGATCTGTGACCTTGTTTTTAAGATCACAGCAGCAGATCTGAAGAAGCAAGGCTTTGCCTAGAGGCACCCTGGCCCATCCTTTGGCTTCCAAAGGAATCACAAGTATGGGAGGAAAACTTGGCCAGGCTGGGACAGGGTGTGGTTCAGTAGCACAGCACTTGCAATGCAGCCCCCCTGGCCACCAGTGTGGGCTAAACTGTCCAGCAGCTCCCAGGGATGGGAAGGAAGAGCTGATTTAGCAATTTACAATCCCTCCAAATCTGAGATCCTGGAAGTCACGTGGCTGTTGGGGTAGGCACAAATCTCCCAGACACCCTGATCCCTCCCGGTACCCAGAACCTGGGAAAATGCAACGCTCTGCATCTAAGGGTAGTTAGAGCTGTGGTTGGATTCAATGGCTCAGGTGCCCACTTGGAACAGGGAGATTATCTTGAATTATATGGGCGAATCCCATGGGAGAGGCCAGTCAATGTCCCAATAACAAATTGCAGAGAGGCAGCACCTGTCACTCCCGGCTTCAAAGACAGAGGTGGCCTGGAGCCAAGGAATGTCGGCGCTTCCAACTACTGCCAAAGACAAAGGTGCTCTCTCTTAGCTTCCAGAAGGAACGCTTCCCACCAACGCCCCGAGTTTCAGTACAGCGAGTCTGATTTATGGAACGGTAAGTGGATAAGTGTGTGTGTGTCTTTTTGAGTCTGCCCTATTACAGCAGCCACAGGGAACTAATACAAACACTACCTTGTATTGCCAATAAAAAGATGCTCAGAAGCCGGGGCGGTGGTGGCACACACCTTTAATCCCAGCACTTGGGAGGCAGAACCAGGTGGAGGGATCAACAACAACAACAAAAAAGTTATCAGAAGGGTCTAGCGAATAAAGGATTGCACTCTGGAGTACACGCTCTTTCTGCTTCTGGATGCTGTCTATGTCTGCCAGGGCACTCCCTCTCTGAGCAGCTTTTTTTTTTTTTTTTTTTTTTTTTCCCAGACAGGGTTTCTCTGTGTAGTTTTGGTGCCTATCCTGGATCTCGCTCTGTAGAACAGGCTGGCCTCCAACTCACAGAGATCCCCCTGCCTCTGCCTCCCAAGTGCTGGGATTAAAGGCGTGCGCCGCCGCCGCCGCCGCCGCCGCCGCCGCCGCCGCCGCCGCCGCCGCCACCACCACCACCCGGCTTAACTTTGACTTCTTAAAGACAGTCTAGGTGTCAAGAGTTAGCCAGAGTTTGGCCTGGAGAAACTGAGGCAGAAGGATTAATACTTCAAAGTCAGTCTGGGCTACAGTGAGTTCAAGGTCAGACTGAAAGATTTAGTGAGACTTTATCTCACTTTTTTTTTTTAAGGAAAAGGGCTGGGGGTGTAACTCATGGCTGAGCACTTAGTATGCTTGAGACTCTCGACTCAATCCCCAGTACCAGAGGAACGGAAGGGAGGGAGGAGGGGGAGGGAGAAGAAGAGAGGATGAAAAAGTTGGATGGAATTGGTGGATAATCCCAGTATATGGAAAAGCATAAAAGTCAAGTAGGATTGTTGCTAGTTTGAGATTAGCCGGGACTACATAACGAGTTCCCAGTCGGCCTGGGCTGCACGCATGTGAGACCCTGATGAACGTGGGAGAGGAGAAGGGAGGGGAGAAAAGGAATGGAGAGGAGGAGGAGGAAGAAGAAAAGAAAGATACACTAATAATAATAATAATAATAATAATAATAATAATAATAATAATAATAATAAAAGTGTGTGGAAAGCCACCAGGGCTGTGGGGATTCTCCTGAAGGCTAAGGAGGTTGGGAGCCCTTCCCTCCCGCTGCAGATGTCTCCCAGATGTGGTGGGCGGGACGCTGGGACCGCGGCGCGAAGTGTGGGTGGGTGAGGGCGAGAGGTCCACGTCTAGCGCGCTAGGGGGCCAGGGGCCCTGCCGTCGGGGAACGGCTGTTCGCGGGCAGGCTGGGAGGAGCGCGGGCGGAGCCGGGGGTGTGTGCGCGCGCGGAGGGGTGGGGGTAATCCGGGCGGGGCGGCGCCGGTGGGCTCTGGTTACTTCCCTTTAACTCGCCGGGCCAGGCGGGCGCGGCTAGGCAGGAGCTGCTCGGAGTAGTACGCGGCCCCAGGCAAGTGCGGGGTGGCGGCTGCGGGCTGCAGAGGTTTGGGGACACCGGGCGTGGGGCTTGGCATCCGGGGTGCGGGAGCCATCTGCAGCTTCTGCCCCCACTCGAATGGGTAAACTGAGGGCCTGGAGCTGTTGGAGTTGGTCCCCGAGAGTGCCAACAGCCTCCATGTGTGTGCTGGGCTCAGAGGGAGGTCCCGGCCTTGATGACAGAAGATGGCCAGGCCTGGAGGAGAACAGGGGATGGCTGGAGCCCGGGGACACAGGGTGGTGGCTGGGTCCTGGTGGAGAGAGGGTCTGGGATATAGGGGAAGAGGGGGTCGAGGGACACATGGTGGACGGAGCCGGGGGTCGAGGGGATAATGGGTGGCTGTGGCACAGAGGACTGGGGACAGTGCGAGTGGAACCGAGGGCACACGCTGGCCCGGGGAAGGCACAGAACAAAGCTACAAGTTTCTGCTCCGCAGTCCCGCCCAGCCCGGTTTAGAGAGGTGCCCCGGGCGCCGGGCCCCAGCCTCTGTCAGGCAGCGGGAACTAGACTTTTATCCTCGTTTTGCTACCTGGACTCCTGGAACCCAGCCTACCCCATCCATTGGCATCCTTCCTGGAAGCGCGCCAAGTCAGAGGTGGCTGATTCTGCGCGTGCGGTACCCTCCTGGGAGCAGCGCCGGTGGCAACCCCAACTTATTCTGCAGAGGAGTCTCTCCAAGCAGGATACCTCCAAAAACCTCCAGCAGGCCGCCCGTCCTGGAGGATGGTTCAGGGCTTTTGTGACTTAACCACCTCCTTACTTTGAGGATACCAGTGGGGTGTGCAGTTCGGAGATTTCAGGGCACTAATGCACCCCTGTGGCTGACCCTGAGAGTAAGGTCTAGGGGCGACAGGTGGACTCTCTCAGGACCTTGGTCAGTTCGCTGTGAAAATGGAGCTTGGAGCAGGTGGCCTCCCACCTCTATCAACGTGAGTGGCCAGTAAGAAGGAGGTGGGCCTCAGGCACAGGACTGGCCACAATCCCCAGGGGGAAGGGGGCTGTTCCTACACGGGAGGGGCCCAGGTACAGTGGCTAGGGCTGTGACTCTAGAGCATGTGGAATTCCCCAGCAGTGAGCTGGGTAGTCTAGGTTGGCCTGGATCTCCAGGCAATCCTCCGCCGACCTCTGCCTCTCTATTTGATGGTGGGACTCTCCCTCCACCCCCAGGATTTGAACCTACCGCCACATGCATGGCAGCTCTGCAGAGTACCTGAGGGGAAGCTGCAGGTTGCTCATCCTGAAGCCCCTTGCTACCAGAATCCCCACGGGCTGGTAACCACTCACCTCAGCCTGAGTTCTATCTTGAGGGACCCTATGGTAGCTTCGCTTCTACCTGTGTGGGCGAGGCAAGAGTCCTCCAGGACTGTGTCTTGTTGTAGCAGGCCCCTGGTGGCTGCTGCAACACTTCCCAGAACAATCCCCAATTCCTGGTCATGGTCTGAATGAAGGAATCTGTCCTTCTTGTGGTCTTTCAAGCCACGTGTCCACCAAACCAAGTGTGGGGCTGTGCGCTCCCCTCATCTCACAAAGCCCCTCTGTTCCCGCCCTCCAGGGACACTTCCCCGGCCCCCAGAGGCCCACTCGCCATGGGTTTAATGCTGTTCCCACAGAATGGACAGTGTCCAGGGCTCCCAGAGGAAGCACCCTGGGGGCTGGCCCAGACCCGCCCAATCCAGCTGTGACATGGGAATAGGCCGTCAGCCAGGATGGCCCTGTTCTGAGGGCCTGGCTTTACCCTGGTCCTACTCGCTGCTACTTCAGAGTGGGTGGGCAGAGGAGCTACACAGTGTCCCCTAGCTCCCTCCTTGGCCAGCCTCACGGTGCCTACGCCAGAACTCAGGATGAGAGCTCTGGAGAGGAATCGTGAGCCTGAGATGTGGTGTGGAGCACAGACTACCTGGTGCGCCTGTGTGTATGTGGTGTGTGTGTGTGTGTGTGTGTGTGTGTGTGTGTGTGTATCCTAAACAGTGTTCGGTGGTTGAGACCTGCCAGGTGGGGTCCGGGCTCCCACCCCAGCAAGGGGAATCAGTAAAAGGAAGGCGAAAGCCTTGCTCCCCTGCAGAAAGAACCTCCGCGGAGGCACCCCAAATCAGGCAAGATAGAGCGTTAGTTTCTCCAGCAGTGGCAGCAGCTGTGTGGGGTGGTCTCAGGCTGCCTTGTTACCTCAGTTTTCATCTGAGGTACGAGGTGAGCCGTAGCTCAGAAGAAAAAAAAAAAACCGAACCAACACAGGATGGCAGGCTCCTTACGGCTCACCGGGCTAAATAACGTGAATTGGTTTTGAGAAAAATGTTAAGCAAATGAGCTACTGAATGATGGCAAAGGTGGATTCTGTGCGCAGTCTCGGAGTCCAGGATGGAGTGTGCTGTGTCGAGGGCGGAACTATCCCCCAAATCAAGGGTCTGACTTTCCTCAAGAGCCTTAGCTATCGCCTGTCATTTCTGTGGTGGTGAGGCGCAGGCTGTCTGCCGGTTTTTCGCTGGTGCTGGCTTGGTGTGGAGGCTGATAACAACCACGGTCTTTTCGTAAGCCACGTGATAAAGATGAGAACTGCAGACTGAAGAAGTGGGTCGCTAAGGGGGCACGACAAGGTTGTAGTGTTTGAGCTCGGCTTTGAAGTATAAATAAGGAGAGGAAAGGTATTCCTGGCCACTGGGACCAGAAGAACAAAGGCAGAGAGTCTAGAACCAGGTTTTCACAGTCACCCAAGCCTCCTGAGAGAGGAGCAGCCAGGGGGTCAAGTTCAGGGATGGTCTTGAGGCCTCTGAAGGCAGTGAGGGACATCTCATCCACACACCCAGGAACACACCCCCCTCCCCCATGCTGGCGGGGCAGGGTCACGAGAAGCCCACAGCCTGCCGGGGTATGGTGAGACCCGTGCCAAGGCAGAGGCTATGGTGAGGGACCTTTCTTAGAGTCCCCCAAAGGTGAGGGGCTGCAGAGCCCACCCACACACCCCTAACTTGGGTTGGTGCCATTCCTGGAGCTGTGCCAAATCTAGACACCAGGGCCCCTTTGCAGAGGAGCCCAGATTTTGGCCAGCTGGCCCATGGTCCACATCCAAAGCAAACAGGAAGAGGCTGCAGAGGGCCAGGCAGAACCTAGCTCTTTGTTTGGAGACGGGATTAGCCGAATGGACTTATGGGTCTGCCTGCTGTTCAGGTAGGAGGGGGCTGCAGGTCCAGCTGGGGATGTGGTGAAGGGGTATGAGGTGGGGGCATAGCCCCCAGGGTGTTAACCCGCTGGTGCTGTCAAGGTAGCTCTGTTGGAGGGAGCCTGGGGCCCGTGTGAAACCCTCTGAGGCCTCAACCCTTATTTCTACAAGCTGGGATATCAGTATGTGCCTTTGAAACACCAAGTTTCCCACAAATGCCCTTTGGCCATCAGCCCAGGCTTGATAGGTAGAGCTGCTGTTCACTGCAGCGGAGTCCCCAGATTGAGGACCTGGGGATGGGCTGCAGATTGTGGGGGAGACCAGAGAATACTGTGTACCCTTGGCCTGAAACGTAGACAATCAGAAGCAGCCACCTCAAACACAGATCCTGGCCTTGCTAGCCAGAGCAGATGGCAGCTACATGTGCCTGCCTGCACACACCTGCACCCCTCCATCATACATTCATTCAACACACCTCCCTGAAGGCCAGGGGACAGGGTGGCAGGTGGATAAGGTCCTAGAGGGTCAGATGGGTTGTAAGAGGGCTCAGAGGAAGGGTAAATAGTCTCTTAAAAATGCCTTTTTGGCAATGGCGGGGGGGAGATAAAACCTGGAGGGCTTCAAAAAGGGTTTTCTTCTGGAATGACTTATTCAGTCACTCAATCGCATACGTGGGCATCTACCCAACAGATACATGCAGAGTACCTACTAGGTGCCAGGCACAGAGCCAAGTCTGGGGGCAGAAATAGCCAAGGCTTTGTTCTTACAAGCCTGAAGTTCACAGCTCATGTTATCACTGAATGGAGTAGAAACCCATGCTGAGGTACAGGGATCTGGAGAGGAGATGCATGGTGTTAAATCCAATCCATCAGGGCTGGAGCTGGTGTGTGTGTGGAGGGTGTGTGTGTGTGTGTGTGTGTGTATAGCTTCTCTAAGACTTGAAGTATCAATAGAAGCTAATCAGGGTGAGAGTGAAGAGAAGTCTATCCAGACAGTATGCAGTGCATATGCAAAGGTCCTGAGGTAGAGGGGCTGGATAAAAGCTGAAGTACTGTGACTGTGTGTGGGGGGGGAGGGGGGACGTCCTGGGATGAGCGTGGGAAGTGGGTAGGCTGACTTCTGGACATAGTGTGTGGATCCCTTAGGAAGGTGGGGCCTAGGTCTATGGAGCAAAAAGACGGTTTGAAACAGTGGAATGCAATGGGCAGATGTGTGATGAGTAGGTTTGAGGGGCACTGGAGGAAGCAGGGAATTCGCGAGAATATAGCTGGGTCTGCTGAATGCTGTGAGGAGATGGGGGTGAGCTGGATGTTGGCGTGAGCATCAGCCAGTGTGGTGGTCTGGGAGTCAGGACTGGTGAAGGAGAGCGGTAAGGCCATGTGTAATGGAAGTGTTGGCGTCTACCTAGGACAGAAAGTTAGGGTAGTGCTGTGCTAGGGGAAGGAAGGTCACAGCTGGAAGTTTCTACCGTGGGATGGCTCATGTGCTTCCCTTTAAGTCTGTTAGGCAAAACTGAGGGGGAGATACTGTTATTTACTCATGAGGGGAAGCGATAACTCTTTACGAGAGAGAGAGAGAGAGAGAGAGAGAGAGAGAGAGAGAGAGAGAGAGAGAGAGAGAGAGAGAGAGGAAGAGGGAGAGGGAGAGGGAGGGAGGGAGGGAGGGGAATGGAGAATGGAAGGAAGGAAGGAAGAGATTTATTTTGATTTTCTTGGGGAGCTGAGAAGAGAGAAGTTGGTCAGGAGAGAAAGGGAGAGAATCTGAAGAATGTCCCAAGGGGCCCCCGGTATCCCTCAGGGAACTCAGCCCGAAGGTGGACCCAGCGTGCTTTTGACGGCGTGCTGGGAATTGTCTTCATTCTGCCTTGTCTGTCCCACCTCTTGGGCCTAGAGTACCGTTCACTGAGTCTAACCTCAATCCTCATGCTTCTGTCCCCTCCATTTGTGCTTGTAGGTAGATCGGTGTCACCTGCCTTCCCCTCGGCCCTCTGGGTGCCAAGCCTGCAGCCTGCAGCCTGTCCTTCAGCCGCAGTCCCGCCTGATCCCCGCACCTTCCAGGCCACCTGCAGTCTGTAACCAGACACTGTTTGCTCCCAGCAGCCCCCCCCCCCACCTCCCCAGCCAGCTTGGTACAGTTTCATTTCTGATCTCTCCAGAGCCTGGGCAGAGAATACCCCTATCTAGGCTAGTGACCTTCGCCTGAGCCCTGGTTAATATTTGTCCAATCCAAAGGCAGTGGGGCTCTGCCCCCTGTGAGATATAAGCTGGCCCAGGGCTGCTCTGCTTCCCACTTGGCCTGAGCCACTCCGAGCTCCCTGCCCACCGGCATCATGGCCAAGGGCTTCTACATTTCCAAGACCCTGGGCATCTTGGGCATTGTGCTGGGTGTGGCAGCTGTGTGCACCATCATAGCCCTGTCCGTGGTCTATGCTCAGGAGAAGAACAGGAATGCAGAGAACTCTGCCACAGCTCCCACGCTCCCTGCCACCACCTCGACTACCACCTCAGCCACCACCTCGGCTGTCACGTCTACTGCCACCCCGGCCACTACTGTAGATCAAAGCAAACCTTGGAATCAGTACCGTCTGCCCAGGACTCTGATACCCGACTCCTACCGGGTGACTCTGAGACCCTACCTCACCCCCAATGAACAGGGCTTGTACATCTTTGAAGGTAACAGTACTGTTCGCTTTACCTGTAACGAGACCACAGATGTCATCATCATCCACAGCAAAAAGCTCAACTACACCCTAAAGGGAAACCACCGGGTGGAGCTGCGCGCTCTGGGTGATCCCCAGGCACCTGGCATCCTCAGCACCGAGCTGGTAGAGCTCACCGAGTACCTGGTGGTGCACCTGCAGGGGTCCCTGGTAAAGGGCCAGCAGTATGAGATGGAAAGCCAGTTCCAGGGGGAGCTGGCCGATGACCTGGCTGGATTCTACCGGAGCGAGTACGTGGAGGATGGCGTCAAGAAGTAAGTTCCAGGGCCATGGGCACAGGCTGAGGTGGGGCTGCATCTGAGGACCTTGGGAAGGAGGGGCTGGAACCTTCAGGAGACCTCAGTAGCTCGGTTGGTCATCTGTAGTGGTGGTGGCAGCAGCGGGGGATGGGGTGGGGGTGGGGACAGTACTGGGGGTAGTGTCTTTTGTACCCTAGGGATGTGGGATGGAAGGGTTCCTTGGATGGACAAGAATACTGAGAGGAGAGAAAATTGCCTGGGATGACCCCTCAGCTCACACAGGCATGGAGCCTGCCAGGGTTTGGATGGAGTCTGGAAGCTTTGGTCTCCCATGGCAGTTTGTTGACCAGGGTCCTGTGGCTGTGTGGAGTGGGGTGAAGGGCAGTAAGCAGGTTGGGACAGCCTTCCATGCACCCCTTCTTCTGTAGCACCCTCTCTAACACTCTGATTTGGACAGAGTGGTGGCCACAACGCAGATGCAGGCTGCTGATGCCCGGAAATCCTTCCCCTGCTTCGATGAGCCAGACATGAAGGCCGTATTCAACATCACCCTCATCCACCCAGCCAGCCTCACAGCTCTGTCTAACATGCTTCCCAAAGGTGAGTCTGGCTATCCTGGGTTTGCCCTGGACTGGAGTGCAGGTCAGGAAGCCCACACACTTACATGCCCCATGCTCAGATTCCAGTCCCCTTCCTGAAGACCCCTCCTGGAATGTCACGGAGTTCAATCCCACCCCCAAGATGTCCACGTACCTGCTGGCCTACATTGTGAGCGAATTCAAACACATAGAATCGACCTCACCTAATAATGTCCAGGTATGGAACTGGGCCTGTATGTCCTGGGACAGCACTGGCCCTGGCTTGAGGGACCTTCTCAGATCTTCTCAGTGCTTCTGAATTATTAGACTGTGTAGTCTCAGCTCTGAGTGATCCCACATGCTCTCAAGCATTTCCCAGTCTGTGTTTGGAACGTGAAAATCACAACTCCTCTTCCTTAAGGAGGCTCCTGACCATACGAGACAGATCATTGCTGGTTGTTTGTTTGTTTGTTTTCTCCGCTACTGGGTATTGAACCTGGGGCTTTGTGCATACTATACAAGTGTTCTTCTACCTCTGGTTTATATCACCAACCCTTTTTTAAAAACCCATTTTAAAATGTATTTTTAGCCGGGCGGTGGTGGCGCACGCCTTTAATCCCAGCACTCGGGAGGCAGAGCCAGGCGGATCTCTGTGAGTTCGAGGCCAGCCTGGGCTACCAAGTGAGTCCCAGGAAAGGCGCAAAGCTACACAGAGAAACCCTGTCTCGAAAAACCAAAAAAAAAAAAAAAAAAATGTATTTTTAATTAGGTGTGTGAGTGTGTGTGTGTGTGTGTGTGTGTGTGTGTGTGTGTGTGTGTGTGTATGTGGGTATGTGCACAGGAGTACAGGTGCCTGTGGAGACCAGAAGGAAGTGTCAGATCCCTTGGAGCTGGAGTTACAGTGGTTGTGAACCACCAGACATAGGTATTAGAAATCAAACCTGGGTCCTCTGGAAGAGCAGCAAACACTCTTAACTTCTAAACCCACTCTCCAGCCTCTTAAACTTTTTTTTTGAGACAGAGTGTTTGAGACAGTCTTCTGGCTGTTCTAGAACTCACTGTGTAGAGCAGGCTGTCCTAGAACTTACTGCTTTCTTATAGAACCCAGGACCACCACAATGGACTGGAACCTCCCATATCAATCACTAACTAGGAACATACTTAGAGGCTTGCCTACAGTCCAGTGAGAAATGGAGGCATTTTCTCAGTTGGGATTCCCTTCTCTCAGATGACTCTAGCCTGTCAAATTGACATAAAATTAGCCAGCACAGCCACTGAGCCATCCTCCCACCCTTCTGTTTTAAATATTGAGACAGGGTCCACTAAAGTGCCCAGGCTGGTCTTGAACTTGTGACCCTCCTGCCTCCTAAGGGCTGAGTTTATAGGCATATGATGCTCAGTTTTCTCAGTTTAATCTAGTTGGTCCCCATCCTGACTTACCAGGGACCTCCAGCTCATTGGATCCTGGGACTCCTACCCACTCTCCTTAGGATCCCAGAGGATCCCAAACCTGACCTCTTCTCTCTCATTGTGCAGATTCGAATCTGGGCTCGGCCCAGTGCCATTGCTCAGGGCCATGGTCAATACGCCTTGGATGTGACAGGCCCCATCCTAAACTTCTTTGCCCAACATTATAATACAGCCTACCCTCTAGAGAAGTCTGGTGAGTGACCATGGGGCCTCCTTTGGGTGGTAGTCCTAGGATCCCCATCCACACCCTCCCATTAACACGTGGCTCCGTTCCACAGACCAGATTGCCCTGCCTGACTTCAACGCTGGAGCCATGGAGAACTGGGGGCTCGTGACCTACCGTGAGAGTGCCCTGCTCTTTGATCCGGAGTCCTCCTCCATTGGCAACAAGGAGCGGGTGGTCACTGTGATTGCTCACGAGCTGGCCCATCAGGTAGATAGCTGTGGAGGAGCAAGATGGAGCAGAGGCCTTGGAGTGTTCAGCCCTCACCTGGCTTGTGCCAAGTAGACAGTCAGCATGTGGTAAGATGCTATTAATGATGACAAGGCCCGTGAGGCTCAGCAAGCTCATCTGTGTCCCCGGCAGTGGTTCGGCAACCTGGTGACGGTGGCCTGGTGGAATGACCTGTGGCTGAACGAAGGCTTTGCCTCCTATGTGGAATATCTGGGTGCTGATTTTGCAGAGCCCTCCTGGAATCTGGTGAGCCACCATTCTGGGAATTGGGCCGAGGTAGGAGAGTGGAGTGCCTCTGATGCCCGTCCTGGGCCAGTCTCCTTAATGGCGTTTGGGGACTCTGCAGCAAGACCTCATAGTGCAGAATGAATTATATCGTGTGATGGCTGTGGATGCACTCGCCTCCTCCCACCCCTTGTCCAGCCCTGCCAATGAGGTCAACACGCCGGCCCAGATCAGTGAGCTGTTTGACAGCATCAGCTACAGTAAGGTGAGCTCCCTGGCTTCCTGGAGGCCCCGAGAGTCCCGGGGTGTGGGGAGGGATGTATCCTGCACAGAGTCTCACCACAGCTGCTGCTCTGGGGACGTTTGTCCCTGGTAGCCAGCTTGGCCTCCTGAGCACCCTCTCACCCCACCCCCAGGGAGCCTCAGTCATTAGGATGCTCTCCAGCTTCCTGTCCGAGGACCTGTTCAAGAAGGGCCTTGCAGTGAGTACAGCACCCGGAGGTCCCTCTGCATGCTGGCTCTCCCCTGGCATAGCCCTCCACAGCTCTGGGTACCACTCAGCCCTTACCAAGATTTGTCGTCCCACAGTCTTATCTCAATGCCTTCAAATACTCGAACACCGTTTATCTGGACCTGTGGGAGCACCTGCAGATAGTGAGTAGCCTGCCTTCTCCATTAAGGTCCTAAGGCTCAAAGTCCCCGGGGACAGTGTGTGAGCAACTGTGCCCAGCTTCCCTGTTCACCGGTCCAGGCAAACTGTTGGGGGCCTCAGTGGTTCGTCTCTAAGATGGGTGTAAACATGGTTCCTTAAAGAGGGTGGTTAAGACCCCTGCTCACTGTCCACTTCAGGTTCTCTCTCTCTCTCTCTCTCTCTCTCTCTCTCTCTCTCTCTCTTTTTCTTTTTTAGTGGGTTCTTTTCAGTTGGTTCTCTCATCTTGTTTCTGAGGCAGGGTCCATCTTTTTTCTTCATGAACAGTCAATTCCCCATCTCACCTTAGGAGTGCTGGGATTACGGGTGCATGCCAACACATTTGGAGTTTCTGTTAGTGTTGGCTGTCCTGGAACTTGCCCTGTAGATTAGGCTGGCCTCGAACTCAGAGATCCTCCTGTATTTACCTCTACAGCATAGCCTACTGGCCTACCACACCAGAGTCGGCCCACTTGAGATTCTTGCTCAGAGAGACGCACCATGGTGGGCCTCATGGGGTCCCAGTGCTGAGAACATCAACTTTAAGACACCTCTGCCCAAACTGCTACACCTCTGCCCCCTTCCTCTTCCTTATCCTCCTTTTCCTCTTTCTTCTGCCAGAACTTTGGAACCAGCCATTTACCTGGCTCAGCACTCCCAGCTGCCCTGGGCCCCGTGCCCCTCCCTACCTGGCACATCCCTGCACATACCAGTATCTGGGATGCAAACTCTGACCCTCCACCCCTCCCTGCTTCACATTCTGCCCCCAGCCACCATGCCCTCCTGCCTTCCCCAGAGGCGCCTCTCCTCGGGACCGGGACCGGAGTCCACCCTGCCCAGGAGCCCCCATCCCTTTGTCTCCCCCCACCACTTGCCTCGCAGTCTGCTCTGCTGCAGACTTTGCCCACCCCTCCTCAGCCCCACCCACCCCTCCCCATCAGGGTTCCCTCCAGAGACCTAGGGCCCTGTCTTCCTGCCCAACCACTCCCTGGTTGCTTTGTGTCCTTCTGGGCCCCAAGGCCATCTCACTGGGGAGGGGATGTCACAGAGTCACAGCTGGGTAGGTTCCAGTGCCCCGCCCCCTCCCCCAGACTGTCTGTTAACTTCTCCCCCGCCTTCTGGCAGCTGACCAGGTGGCGCACCGCACCACCTCCGGCTCCTTCCTCCACCACTCGCCCCCCCTGCCCTCCAGAGAAGTTTGCCCCCCTTCCCTCTCCTGTCTTCTGTGGCCCCAGACTCCCCCGCCTCAGCTTTCCCTTCTGAAAGCCCCTCCTCTGCCCACTTTTCAGGGGTTCACAGTTACTAGTAGATGCCTTTGGCTTTTTGCTGTGACTCAAAAGTGGTGCCCACACATTTGACAAATGGTGAAAGAGACTCAAGAAGACAGTAACAAGGGCGGTGGCATCCCCATGCCCTCCTCTTGGGGTGCTTTTCCTCCACACCCCACAGTCCTGCTCCTTGCTCCTGCCCATGACCTTGCGCTCTGCTTTCTCTCTCTCTGTTCTTCCCATCTCTAAACATTCAGAAGGTGCCCTGGCCATGGGCCACAGCTTGGGGGCACACACAGGTGTGCCACCAATGTGGAGTCAGCTAGAGGCAGAGAGGTTCTCCAGCTCACCTAGCACTGGGCAGACAAAGAGAGGCAGAGCTTGTCCTCTGCCCCCTCCCGCCCCGCCCGGCATCGACAGCACCCCAGGCCTAGGCTAGCCACAGTCTGCAGAGGTTGTCTGGGTGGTAGGCCTGGGAGGATTCACAGCCACACTGTATCCCTCGGACAGGCCGTGAACGACCAGACAGAAATCCAACTCCCAAAATCGGTGCGTGACATCATGGACCGCTGGACCCTACAGATGGGCTTTCCCGTTATCACTGTGGATACCAGCACAGGAGAAATCTCCCAGGAACACTTCCTTCTCGACCCCGACGCCATTGTCACCCGCCCCTCAGAATTTAAGTGAGCAGATAGGGTCACCAAGGCTTGGGTCCGGGGGGGAAGGTCGGGCCACAAGGAAGGGGATCATGTAGGATCAGGAGCATGGTGACACTTGGTATCAGTGTCGGGTCATCACTGGGTACCTGAGAGGGGTACCCATGGTATATCCAAGAGTTACCCATCATCCCTTACTGGCCTCCGGGTCTCTCACTGCAGCTACTCCTGGATCGTGCCCATTCCGTATCTCAAAAGAGGACAGCAGCAGCATAACTACTGGCTGGAAACCCAGAAAGGTAATCCATCCACTTCTTATCTTCTGGCTCTTGGCCCATGTTCTGGGGGGTGGTGGGAGAGCTGTGTGAAGATCCCCTTCATTATTTCACTCAACAAACGGAGCTGATGACTTTGTTTCCACTTTTCACCTTGCTTCTGTGTAGCCTGGGGCAAGTTACCATGCCTCTCTGGCCTTCTTTTCTTTTCTATTAAGTTGACTATATCTGCTCGGTTGAGCTGTGTGAGAATTACAGGCGAGAATTCCCGTAAGATGCTCAGGACAGTGATCGGCAAGTACAGTGAGCTGCCTCGTATGACCAGGCACTGAGGAATCGAAGGTGAAGGCCAGTCACTCCCAGGCGGGAGAAGGAAGGCATGCAATTAGAAACATCCAGGAACCCGCCAACAGTCTAACCGTAGAGTCTGGCTGGGGTGACGGGTGGTGAGCTAGGGATCAGGGCCTCAGTTCCATGCAAAGGCCCAGAAAGTGAACTGTGTCACACACAGCGTACCAGTGGAAGTTGGCTAGGCAGGATAGATGCTGAGAGGAGGCTCGGGGGTCCTTCATGGTCTTCTGAGTACACTCGACTCAGCCCTGCCCTCGGCCCTACTCCACAGCCCAGAGTGACATCTTCAAGAGCACTGCGGCCGATGAGTGGGTCTTGCTGAACCTTAATGTGACAGGCTATTACCAGGTCAACTACGATGCAGACAACTGGAAGAAGATTCAGAACCAGTTGCAGGAAGACCTTTCTGTGGGTATCTCTCCTGCCCTGTCCCCCATGGTTTGATGGGCCATCAGACTGCAAGGTCTGTCCCCTCTTGTGAGCCCAAAGTCACACTGTTTCCCTTTCTAGGCTATCCCTGTCATTAATCGTGCGCAGATTATCTACGACTCCTTCAACCTGGCCAGGTGAGTGCCCTCCTGGCTGAACACAGAAGCCTGTGACTAAGGGTGACTCGCCCTGGGTCTCTCCTGCTGTCCAAATGCCCTCCAGGTGCTGTGCCAGGGCCTCCCAGAGCAGCTTCCTGGGGTCCTCACCTGGCCATGTCACAGAGAAGGACTCTGACAGTGTAAGAATACCTTACTCCAAGTGTCACAGCAGAGCCGGGAGGTGGTGGTGCACGCCTTTAACCCCAGCACTCGGGAGGCAGAGCCAGGTGGATCTCTGTGAGTTTGAGGCCAGCCTGGGCTACAGATTGAGATCCAGGACAGCACCAAGCTACACAGAGAAAAACTCTCTGTCTGGGATAAACCAAAAAAAAAGCCAAATGTCACAGCAGCCACACACACAGGCCTGTCCTGCTCTACCTTCCACTTTTCCCCCACAGCCCCAGCTTTCTCGAATGCTGTGGGTACACAAGTGTGTTTGCACACCAGGCCTATGTTTGGCGCTTAAAAAAAAAATCTAGGATGAAAAGGACAGAAGAGACAGAGCTTGGGCACAACGATGCTTACTGAACCCCTACTGTGTTCATGTTGAGATGCTGAACTCCTTGACGTGAGTGACATTCCCCGGACACATCTGTGGACCAAATGCCCACAGATGGCCTAAGCCAGAAGAGGGAGGAAAGGTCCAGTTAGAGGTGCTCAGTCTGGAGTCAGTAAAGTGCCTGTCACCCAGCATGAGGACAACCGAGTTCAGATTACCTGAGCCCATAAAATCCTGGTGCAGCAAAGTATTATAGCAGTGTACTATAACCCTAACACTGGTGGGGAGAGGCAGGTACCTGAGCTCATTGGCCAGCCAGCCTCATGGACTCCATGAGTTCCAGGTTCAGTCAGAGACCCGTGTCTCAAAAAATAAGATGGAGAGTGACCGAGAAAGACACACACCCAATGCTGGCCTCTAACTTCCCCATTCATAGATAACATTCACATATACCTGCAAGCACACGTGCACACATCCGCAGGAACACACACACACACACACACACACACACACACACACACACACACACACACAATGCACACAAATAAAGACAAAAACAAAGAAAAGTTCAGCAGACTTGAGAGCATGGAGCTCCGAGCTGGGTCTCTTTTGAATTGTGTAGCTTTGGGGGAAATCAGTACATATCTCACCAGGTGTGATGGTGCACACCTTTAATCCCAGTATTTGGGAGGTAGGTGGATCTCTGAGTTCAAGGTCAGCATGGCCTACATAATGAGTTCCAAGACAGCCAGGGCTAGTGGAAAGGCCCTGTCTTAAAACAAAAACAAAAAGACAAAAATTATCAATGGTAAAAACTAAATAAAATGAGGATAACAGGCAGGAAAACATGATTGGCAGTAGGTTGAGGGGGGCTCCATGGGTGACAGCACAGAGCACCCATGTCACTCTCCCATGGAAAATATGAAGGCGTCAGGGGACCCAGGCTTGGGTGTGTCCTTGAGAGCCTGGGCTGGGGTCCCCAGGGTGTAGCTGGGTTGGGTGGGTGCTGATCTCAGCCCTCCTGTTTGTCTCTAGTGCTCGAAAGATACCCATCACTCTGGCGCTGAACAACACCCTCTTCCTGGACCACGAAACGGAGTACATGCCCTGGGAGGCCGCCCTGAGCAGCCTTAACTACTTCAAGCTCATGTTTGATCGCTCCGAGGTCTATGGCCCCATGATGGTATGAGTTGCTGACTTCCCAGTGTCTGAGTCCCACCACTGGGAAGTCAATAGGTGCACTGCCTGTCCAAGCTCTTTCAAGAAAATACTCTTGGGGAGGATGACAGAGTAAGAGGGATCTGTTGTTGGTATTTTACTCTTTTGTGGGGCCCGCCACTCAGCTCCCAAATAAATCACACACAGAGGCTTACTCTTAATTAGGAATGCCCGGCCTTAGCTTGGCTTGTTTCTCGCCAGCTTTTCTTATCTTAGATTATCCCGTCTACCCTTTGCCTCTGGGCTTTTCCCGTTCTCTTACTTCTGTGAATCTTACTCTTACTCTGTGGCTCACTGTGTAGCCTGGTGGCTGGCCCCTGGATCCTCTGGCTGCTAGATCTCCTCACTCCTCCATCTCTCTTTGCCAGCCCCACCTATCCTTTCTCCTGCCTTGCTATTGGCTGTTCAGTTCTTTATTAGCCCATCAGGTGTTTTACACAGGCACAGTAACACAGCTTCACAGAGTTAAACAAATGCAACTTAAACAAAAGTAACACACCTTAAAATAATATTCCACTACAGGGATCTAGAAAGAGCAGGCAGAGAGAAGGTTAGGAGAATGGATACTTCCCCTTGCCCCCCAAAATAAAGACAAGATTCCTAGCAGAATCTGCCCAATGGAAACACGGGAAATCATTGCTGTGCGGAGGCCCAGAGAGGACATCGCGCTGGAAGGCTGAAGGCCTAGCTTACCAGCCGTGTGCCTTAGGCAGCTGTTCCCGGCAGCACCGCTCTCTGCTGAGGTGTGGAGCTGGCCACCACAGCCCATCCTCCCAGGCGGCAGTCAGGCACTGGTCTTATAGGCTTTGACATGTTCATAGCATGGCTTAGACATGTGAAGCTCCCACTGGAGAGACTAGAGATGTAGGAGCTGGCTCAGAATGAAGCCACACCCATGCATCCTTCATAAAAGGGCAAACATAGACAAAGAAATACTTAAGTGTCTGATAGCTGGGATTGGCTGAGTTACACTGCAATGCCCATTTGGTGGAATGTTCGTAGCTCTGTAGACCACATTTAAGAGTGTTTTGTTGTTGGGATTTGATTGTGTGTGTGTGTGTGTGTGTGTGTGTGTGTGTGTGTGTGTGTGTGTGTGTTTTGTGTGTGTGGAGGCCAGAGGTCAATACCATTTTGGCTAGCCTGACTGGCCACCATCTGTGTCTGGCCACTCTAGAGCTGTGCTTACACGCGTGTGCTTATATGGGTTTTGGGGGTCTGAATTCAAGTCTTCATGCTTAGGCAGCCAGCACCCCCTCTATCCTATTTTTTGAGCTCACTGACCCTGGAGCCCACCATTTCAGCTAGGCTGGTCAGGAACCCCTGGGGACCCCCATGTCACCAGCTCCTAGCACTGGGATTGCAGGTACTGCTGATGTGTTTGGTTGATGTGTTTTCATGCATTAGTGTGATGTGTGTGTGTGTGTGTGTGTGTGTGTGTGTGTGTGTGTGTGTGTGTGTTCTGGGAAATGAACTCATGTTTGCATGGCAAACCCTTGATTCATGGAACCATCTCCCTAGCCCAATTTTTGGTTGTTTTTTGTTTTGTTGTGATTTATCTATCTATCTATCTATCTATCTATCTATCTATCTATCTATCTATCTATCTATCTATTTATTTAATGTTTTTGGAGACAGGGTTTCTCTGTAGCTTTGGAGCCTGTCCTGGAACTCACTCTGTAGACCAGGCTGGCCTCAAACTCACAGAGATCCACCTGCCTCTGCCTCCCGAGTGCTTGTTTTGTTTTATATTTGTTCCTTTTTTTTAGATAGTCTTTGTAGGTTGGCCTGGAACTCTTTAGAAATTTTTTTATTTTTAATTTTTTTTGTGTGTGGGTGTTTCGCCTATGTTTGCACACCATGTGTGTGCCTGGTGCTCGAGGAGACCAAAAGAAGAAGGTCTTGGGGCCTTGGGTCCCCTGGAACTACATTTCCAGATGGTTACGAGCCAACATGTGGGTGCTGAGAATCACATCTGGGGCCTGTGGAAGAGCAGCAGGTGTTCTTAACCCCTGAGCCATCTTTTCTTTTTTTAATTAAATTTAAAAGTAACCCACTATCAGCCTAGGGTAGCAAATGCATATTTTGGTAAACGGACTTGCCCAGGATCCTCTCAGGCTGGTATTGTAGTGACATCACAATACCAGCATTCAGCATACCCCTGGTGTCCATATTCCCTTCGGAGCCAGCTGGAGTGCTGTGTTGGCACCTGGGTTACCCTGTCTAGAAAGGCTTTGTGGACTGATCCCACAGGAGGGCTCATGTGTTTCCTGGAGTCTTCTGATGCTTCCAGGACTGTCATGGCTCAGGCCATGCGCAAGGTCCTGATCTTTCTGCTTGAGCTGCGCTCTGCTTCCCGAATCCCATGGCTCCCTTACCTATTTTCTCTCAGGGAGTCCATATTCTGAGAGTTTGGAGGAAGGATCTGTGGGGGTGGGTTTTCTCAGGCAAGTTGTCAGGAATGTCTTTTATTTTGCTTTCACACTGGACTGACTTGGAAGTTTCTGAATTGGAAATCATTCCTCAGAATGTCTCAGGTCTTGACCTGTTGACACCAGGATTCTCATGTTGCAGTTGGAAAGCCCAGAGCTTTTGTCATTTCCAGTTCTTGGGATGTGACCAGTTTCCCTTCCTGGAAACTTCTGGGCTCTTGTAGCAGTCCTGGTGGGCCAGTCTCGGGTTTTCTCAGTGTGGACGTAATGTGCTGTGTCAGAGTTATTTTATTGTCCCTCTGAAATTCTCCCGTCTGTTGTCCATTTCATGTCTTTCTGGAAGTCTGAGTGACTCCACTTCTTTCTCTTGTTTGGGCTGGTTTTTACGTCCCTCCCAGTTTCCAGCTTGGTGAGTCTCCGCACTCCCCCAGGCCGGGTCCCCTCAGTGTTTGCCCCTCACCTGCAGGATGTTTCTATTCTTCCCTCTGGTCCCTGGTCCCGGCATCCTCTACGGTATCTTCTCTCTTGAGGGTAGTTATTACAGGGCTTTTGAAGTCTCCTTTTTCCCTCTGTTGACTTTTCCTCCGAGGTTTCTATTTGTTTTGGTCTCCTGTCAAGGTGGAGGCTGAGAGGCCTTTTTGGATTTGAGAGTGAGGCAATAAACAGTGACCGAAGCCATACCAGAATCGGAACGGAACAGATTAGCTAGGCCTGGAACAGATTAGCTAGGCCCACGAAAGGGCGTGGTGGTGCACGCCTTACCCCAGCACTCAGAGGACAGAGGTAGGAGGATCTGGTTGTGGGCTCAGCCTAGTCTACATAGCGAGTTTCTGGCTAGCCAGGGCTACATAGTGAGACTGCACCTCGACGACGACGATGTTGGCGGCGACAAAAAGGGATTGGAAACCCCATGGGGAGGTGGAGTTTGTCGCCTGCAGATCTCACCGTGGGAAGACCTGGTGGCCAAATAATTCTTCACTAGAGACCCTCAAAAATTAGGGGCGTGGGAGGCTGGGGTGTGGCTTAGTGACAGAGTGTGTGCACAGTATGTGTGCACAGCCTTGAGTCTGACACAAAAACCAAAAGAGAGGACTAAACGTAATTAGATATTTCTATCAAACTGTCAAAGAACAGAAGTTAACAAAAAGGAAGGAAGGACAGAGGAGAGAAAAGGAAATCAAATGAATATCCATAGGTCCTGGACGTCCTCTCAAGATGGTCTGGTGTCTCTGGCATGGGCCTCTGTTGTGTGTAATGAAGCTGGCAGTGCCCACTGATGGGGGTCAGGGTGGGAACTGATGGAAACCTCCTCCTCTGACCTCCTTCTAACCCTTCTCACTGTGTGTAGTGCCCGGCACCCCCAGCCTCTCTGGTCTAGCACCTCCTGTGAACGAGGCCAGCTGCCACTGGATACAGGGGCCAGGCTGGAGTTTGGCCTAAAGACGTGGATTCCAGCCTCTACTCACAGCCCTAGCCTTCCTCCATGCCCTTTAATTTTGAGCCTCATTACAGCAAGTCCTTTTTTTTTCTTCCTTTTTTCCACTTCTTCTTTCTTTCTTTTGGTTTTTTTTTTTTTTTTTTTTTTTTGAGAAAGGATTTTCTGTCTAGCCCTGGCTGTCCTATAACTCGCTCTGTAGACCGAGCTGGCCTTGAACTCACAGAGATCCGCCTGCCTCTGCCTCCCGAGTGTTGGGACTAAAGGTGTGCACCACCGCCATCTGGCTAGCAAGTCCTTTTCTGCAAATCCTTGATCTCTGCCAGGCTGGGCCTATCTCCCTCCTCACTTCCCAGCTGCCCTGTGGTGACCTCACAGCCACCACGATCTCTCCTGCAAGGACCAAGAGACTCTTGGGGAGGGGAGAGTTGATTCCCTTTACCATTGGATAATGGCTTCAGTTTGTCACAAAGGTCCGTCAGTCCAGAATCTGCAGTTTAATTTTTTTTTTTTTTTTTTTTTTTGGTTTTTCGAGACAGGGTTTCTCTGTGTAGCTTTGCGCCTTTCCTGGAACTCACTTGGTAGTCCAGGCTGGCCTCGAACTCACAGAGATCCGCCTGGCTCTGCCTCCCGAGTGCTGGGATTAAAGGCGTGCGCCACCACCGCCCAGCTAGTTTAATTTAATAACAGTGTGGGGCTGACATTAGGTTAGTAAAAAGAGCAGCGCACAGAATTAGCACAAGCTAAGAAAGGAAGGCAAGAATGAGAAGGGATGAACTTGCCAGTTTGAAAACCACAGTTTGGGTCCATCCTCGGTGTTTGCTTATCTGTGTTTCCTAAATTTCTCACAATGAGATCAGGGAGGGAGACCAGTCAGAAACAATGCTGGGTGGACAAGAGGGTTGGGGTTGACTCTGGCTTTGAGGAGAAAGAACACCATTCAGTCATCTGAAACCCAGACCCCAGGTGCTGGCCTTGGGCAGGTCGACTTGGGTCCTTGACACAATTCCTACATTTTTCCCCAGAGTTACCTGAAGAAGCAAGTCCAGTCCCTCTTCACTCACTTCAAAACTCAAACCAACAACTGGAAGGATCGCCCATCAACACTGATGGAACAGTAAGTGTGACCTTTGTGAGTTTGGAGGTCCCACATGACCTGAGATCTACAAGTTTTCTCCTCTGGAACTTTCCATGCCTGACCACCAGCCGGGGAGAGAGCCCACCTAGGAGCCGGGGGCTCCCTTGAGGATCCACCTGGCCTGTGCGCTCTCCTGGCTTCTTTTGGGTTTTGTGGGTTTCTTTGCCACAGGGTCTAATGTAGCCCAGGCTGGCCTGGAACTTTTGATCCTCCTGCCTCAGCCTCTCAAGTGGTAGAATTACAGGCATGCACTACCACACTCAGTTTATACAGTGTGGGGGTTAAACCCAGGGCTTCCTGAATGTTACAAACATCTACAAACTGAGCTATATCCCCAGCCCTGGTGTCACTAACCAAGACTCAAACTGACAGCCTGAGGCTGTCTGGGAAACCAAGAAATCACAGGCAGGAAGAAAACAGGAAAAGCTCCAAAGGGTCAGGTGGACAGCAGAGCCTTAGGCCCCTGGCCGTGTGTTGAGGGGACAGTCTTGGTGGGAGTCTGAGCAGGATGTGCTAACCACATGTCGCCCCTGGGACAGGTACAATGAAGTTAACGCCATCAGCACCGCCTGTTCCAGTGGTATCAGCGAGTGTAAGGACCTGGTTTCTGAGTTTTATAGAGAGTGGATGAACCACCCTGATAATAACACGTGAGTGTTCCCCTGTTCCTCCCCCGCCTGTCCTCATCGGCCCCTTGGACTAAGCAGAGCCCCAGGCCAGTCACTCCTTGCTCCCCGCTCTCCACTGATCCTCTGCTCCTGACTCCCCTACACCAGGATCCACCCCAACCTTCGGTCTACTGTCTACTGCAACGCCATTTCTTTCGGCGGTGAGGAGGAGTGGAACTTTGCCTGGCAACAGTTCCGGAACGCCACTCTGGTAAACGAGGCAGACAAGCTCCGAGCAGCCCTGGCCTGTAGCAAAGACGTGTGGATTTTGAACAGGTGAGGGCCTGGCCCCACCCCACAGACTCAGCCGAGCCTCCATGCTCCTCTTCCTCCAGCCTTGTGCTGGTTGGTGAGGACAGAGAAGCTCAGAGGCAAAACAATTACTTGCCAAAAGGCCACGGGCTTAGTAAGTGACTGAGCCAAGACTGGAATACAGGGTCAGGGTCAGATCCTTAACTATTAACTGCTGTGGGCTCTGCTTTGAGCCTCAGGGCAGGGTCTCCTGCACCTGGGTGAGGTCTCACCTGCTCTGGTAGCCCTTTCAGAGGCCAGACTCCAGAGTTCCAGAGACTACTGCTAGAGATTGTTCCTGACCCCACAGGACATCCATGACCCCTAAACCATACATTCTTTGCTCCATCAGTGTTAGGGACAAACAGTCCAGCCGAGTCTCCTTTATAGTCTAAGTGAGGAGCGGTCACCTTACCTGATGTGAGGGCTAAGATGGCTGGAACTCAGCCGGGCGGTGGTGGCACCCGCCTTTAATCCCAGCACTTGGGAGGCAGAGCCAGGTGGATCTCTGTGAGTTTGAGGCCAGCCGGGTCTACAGAGCGAGATCTAGGACAGGCACCAAAACTACACAGAGAAACCCTGACTTGAAAAACCAAAAAAAAAAAAAGATGGCTGGAACTCTTTCCTTCCTTGATCTGTTCTCAGAAAGTTGCATGGTAGTACACACTTGCATGGTCAGTGATCCTGTGACCCTGTCTGTGTAGGTGACTGGGTTTCTCACCTGCAGAGGGGAGGTAGTACCTGGGTGCCCCACAGTTCTTCACACGTCAAAGGGATGTTGAGCGACGCAAGAGGCGGTGACTGAGAGACATCAGGCTCCCAACCCTCTATCACGGGACTACAGTCCTCACGTGGTGCCTGCCCTTGCCTCCTGCCCACAGGTACCTGAGTTACACTCTGAACTCCGACTACATCCGGAGGCAGGACGCCACCTCCACCATCATCAGCATTGCCAGCAATGTGGCTGGGCAACCTCTGGTTTGGGACTTTGTCCGAAGCAACTGGAAGAAACTCTTTGAGGAGTGAGTCCGATTGGTGTTGGACTGTCAAAGGCCGAGGCTGGGGGTGCTAGGGCGACCCACACACCTCCCCGTCCCCAGGCTGGCCTTTCCCACTTGGAAAGAAAACTGTAGCCAGAAGAAAAATCTCCCACAAGGACAAAGAGTTAGGGACCTACAGCCTGAGCTGTGTTCAAGACTTGCCTTCTGCATGTCCTGGCAGGGTCTCTTTGGGATCTTGGGATGTCATTTTGGTCTGTCTCCTCATGTCTCCCTCAAAATGGTTGTAGAATTCTATAGTTCCCCGACACCCGCAGAGAATGTCCCTTGGCTCTCTGCCCCCTCCGCTGCTCACTCTCGTCCTTCCCCCAACCCCGCAGTTTCGGAGGAGGCTCGTTCTCCTTTGCCAATCTCATCCAGGGGGTGACACGGCGCTTCTCCTCTGAATTCGAGCTGCAGCAGGTAAGAACCAGATCTCTCCTAGCCCCAGAGGCTCTGTCTAGTTTTGCTTTTCTGGTGCTGGGGATGGAAGCGAGGGCTTCACGCATACATCCTGGGCAAACTCTGCCAGTGAGAGGTAGCTCAGCCTGAGTTCTAGCAGCTCTTTCACAGATTCCTTAAGATTCTGTGTGTGCAAAATCATGTTGTGCGGGAATTGCAATAGTCTTCTACGCCATTTTATTGTTTGGAAGTGATGAGGTTGGAAACCAGGGCCTCTGATTCGTGCTTAGCAAGCTCTCTGCTCCTGAGCCGCACCCCACCCCACCCCCTCCCTTTTAAAAAAGCTACTAAGGCATCGAAGCCACTGGATCCTCTGAGGTTCAGGAATTTCCGCAGTCGTTGCTCCCGTGTGGCATCTGTTTCATTTGCTCATTACTGGGTCGAGATACTTCAGTTGAAACTTAGGGTTAACTCATTGAAATAATTGCACAACCAAGCCCGATACCCTCCGAGCAGATTCCACCTGGGGCTGTGATTTCACAACTTCTGGGTAGATAAGTACTTAGCCCCAAGACATGGTGAGGGATTCAGCCCCTTATGCAGGGAAGAAGATATGGTCTCCATCCCTGGGGACCTGTGAGTGGAGTGAGAGGCTGGGGGCTGGAAGCCCCCCTCTTCTCAGGGCTGAGTTTGAGAGCCAGCCCAGCCCTGACACTTTGTATTCCTGGCAGCTGGAGCAGTTCAAGGCGGATAACCTGGAGACCGGCTTTGGCTCGGGCACTCGGGCTCTGGAGCAAGCTCTGGAGAAGACGAAAGCCAACATTAAGTGGGTGAAGGAGAACAAGGAGGCCGTACTCGAGTGGTTCACACAGAACAGCCAGTAGACCCTGGTCCTGAGAGCCACTTGGCCCCACGTGACACCAATGACTATCTCGGCAGCCTGTGCAGGGTCTCTGTCCTCAGAGCTCCAGACACCGGCATCCTACCCTCAAGGACCCCGTGAGCCAGCCTAGCTCCTAATTGCCAGGCTTCTCTGGCACCCCACAGCCCTTGCCCCTCATGCCAACTCTGCCCCAGGCCCAGGCCTCTGGGGCTGATCTCAGGGAAGCCCAGCTCTGAGGCCAGATTAAGAAGACTTTACTGGACAAAGGCACCCCAGATAGAGTCACCCTGCACACTTTACCACTGTCCCCCACAAGACCCAGAACCAAAGAATCAACAGGGCACAAGATCTATATATATTTTTAAGAGAAAATGTAAATAAAGAATTTCTAAAATGAGCTTCTAGACTTGCCACTCAGCGGGAGCATGAGATTAATACGACGTTTATGGAGGCTGGAGAGGGGAGCTGGGGGGCCATGCTGGAGGTCTGGGGGTGTGGAGGAAGGAGTATGCTTCCTTGGCCCATACAGCCCCAGGCTGCAAGTTCACTGCAGCCTGAGTCCAAGGACAGGTTTTCAGGGTTGGGCGCTGAGGAATCTCCCAGAGGATTGGGGGAGGGAGTGGATATGGTGGCTCCTACGGGATCTACCCTACCAAATCTCAAGGGGGCAGAGTGCTGACTGTGGCCCTCACATCCTATCAAAGAGACACTGGGCACCTGGGACAATGAGGGAAGGGTAGTACTGTAGAGACCCCGATCTTAAATACTGAGTTATGACTTAGGGCATGTACCTCCTCTCCAGGCTCCAAGGTGGATTTTCCAGGGGACAGAATGGTCGGGCTGAGGGTTAGAGGCAAGCAGGCCACTGGGTGAGGGTTAGGGTTAGGGTTTTAGAAAATAAAAGTGCTATTTGTCCCTCAATATTTCAAGGTGCTGATATGGCTTAGAGGTTATGAATAGTGTATATTCATGCTGGGGACCAGGGTTCAAAACCCGATACTTTAGGGTTAGGGTTATAGGGTGAGGAGAGCTTGGGAGGACTTGAAGAGTGGCGAGTGGTTAGTGCTGAGGACCAGCCTCTTGTGCCAGATAAATACTGACCCCCGAGGCCAGCAGAGGAAGCACAAAAGCCCACAGATCTGGGCCGCCCGCCTCCATTTGCAAATTAAAAAGACAAGCAAGCTAGGCACAGTGGCACACTCCTATTCCCGGCAGGCAGAGGCAGAAGGACCAGGAGTTGGAGGTCATTCTAGGGAAACCCTATTTGAGGAACAGGGACGGAGGGAGGGAGTCAAACATAATAGGCACACTGGGAAGTACAGGTAAAGGGGGCCAGTGCCTCCCAAGCCCATCTCTGTCTCAAGCTTATTTATTCATTTTTTTTTTTAGAGACAGAGTCTCTTACTGAACTTAGAGCTTGTCTACTGAGCCCTGCAAACCCTCCTGTCTCCCCCTCCCAGAGCCGGGGCTACTGTTTGTACCACAGCTTTATACATGGGTGCGGAGGTTGGCACCACAGCTTTATACATGGGTGCCGAGTCACGTGCTGAACTTGGATCCTCATGTTTACATGGCAAGTCCTTTACTGACTGAGCCCCTGGTCTCATAGCTTAAGAGACAGACAGAGAAGGTAGGCAGGGCTATCAGGCTTTTATTCTTTTCTTACTGTGGGCCCAAGTGAGGAGTCGGTTCTTTTCAGTAAAAAAAAAATTTTTCCAGCCTGGTTGTAGGAAGCTCATGCAGCCTCAGCCGTACCAGGCCCTGCCGGATAGTCTCAAGGGAAAAAAAAGGTGACTGACAGCCATAGGGGACCTTGGGACATCACTTATTACCCACAAACGTTACTTCCCAACAGGAATCGTTTTTCAAACATTAATAATTATTTTGTAGCCCTGGATGGCCTCCATATGTAGACCAGGCTAGCCTTGAACTCACAGATACTGCCTGCCTTTGCTGCCTGAGTGCTGGGATTAAATGCATGTGGCATCAGGCACACCCCAGGGGAGTTTTTTCCTTAAGAAGAGACTTCTATGTCAGAACACAGGACGGCTCCAAGGGGCGGGTCAGAATATTAACAGGTGTGTGTACATGTATACACGTGTGCACATGTGTATCCACGTGTGTGTGGAGGCCAGAAGTCCACAGTGAGTGTTCTCCATCTGATATGGGTATCTGAAGTGAGTAGTCTTCCGGTCTCAGCGGCAGACAATCTCTCTGGCTTTTGGTTTGACTTCTGGACACAGGGGCAGGAGGAACAGGCGTTCAAGGTCATTCTTAGCTACATAGCAAGTGCCACCGTCCCTAGCCTCATCTGGCTCCAAGCAGCCCTCCTTCCCAAGTGAGAAGGGGGTGGTCAGGTACTGGGGCGGGGCGCTCCCCACTTCCCCCCTTCTATCTGCATATCAAAGGGTGAGGAGGGCAAGCTCCTGTGGCCAGCCTTGGTGAGGGGCCCTGCCGGAGGCTCCCTGGGCTGCCCTAGATTAAATGTCCGGGCTCCTTCACTCTGCACGAACCCTTCCTGTCGCCAGTACCCAGCAGCCATGGCTGGCACTTGACCTTCTGGCATTCAGGCGGGGGAGGGGTTAGTCTCACCATTTTGGGACCCTGTGGATATCACAGGGGAGAATTGGCTTACCAGGAAGAAATCTACCAGCACCCTCTCTTTCTTAGCTGATGCTAAATGATCATAAACTATCTTAATCTCGGTGTTTTGTTTTGTTTTTGATGTTTTCAGTGCTGTGGATCACACCTAATGCATGCTAGGCACATGAAGCACTGTGGAGCTACACAGCCACACCTATCTCAGCTTTACAGATAAAGAAGCTGAGGCCTGAGAGCTTAAGTCATGACGCTGGCATAGGAGCTGGCCTCTGACTCTATTGTCACAAGTTAGTGGTAACCTATCCTTTACTTGGAGCTGAGCTAGAGTCTGTGACACCCACATTTACAAGCTCCTGTTCCCTGTCTCCTTAAAATGCTGGCATTCATAAGGCTCTGTGTGGCTGGAAGATGCCAGTCCCCTGAGATGCAGTCCAGATACCCAGAGCCAAAAGCCTGCCCACAGGAGCTTAGTCAAGGCTCCAGAGCAGGAACTAACTAGACTGTAGGCTGTCAACTGCCTGTCCAGCCTCTGTCTGCCAGGGGATGGACTCCTCATTGCCACCAGGGATGAGGATGCTTCCCGTGGACAGCAACAGCCCCAGTGGTCTCAGAATAGCATCTGAAGATGAGGGATGAACCTAGCTCAGTTAACCTTTACTGCAGCCTTGATTCCGAGCCAAGCATGCCCACTCCTCCAAACCTCAATTGCCTGCATGCAGAACAGGTATGGCCTCTGTATCACAGGGCCATTAGATGTCCTAGGTGAGTACTCAGGCAGTGTTTAGTCTCCTAAAGATGCTAAAAGGGTCCCCAATCATCCCAATGTCACCATTCTCCCTGCTTTAAGAGAGACTGCTCGTGGCAGTCTGCATGAGACTCGAAGACAAGGGATGGGTAGAGGGGACAGCTTTGAGAGGCAAGACTGAGCCCGCCTGCTTCTAGGAGACACAAAGAGGCAGGAGTTACTTGAGCTGGCTTTTGCTATTCCAGAAGCATCATCAGGTTGTCTAGCCTTCCAGGAAGCTCCAGCCAGGTAATTGGTTGGGTTGACTGAGGGGATGGTCCCCATAGGTGGTGGCCATCAAGGAACACATGGAAGGGACCTGGGGACCCAGGCTGTCAAATTCCAGAGGATGCTCATTTCCAGTTGCAACTGGTAGGTGGGTCTCCTCCCCCACCCCCACCCTGTGGGGCCTTGGTGCTGGGGACTGTGGCAGGGATGATCTCTCTCTGTTCCTTTGGGAGCTCATCCTAGGCAAGTGTGAATCATAGGAAGCTTTGGCACTTGCCTGGTTCTGCCGTGGGGCCAGTCTAGTGGAACAGGCACCCAGACCTGTGTCCTCTTGGGAAGGAGGAGCAGCATCCTGGAGTCAGGGATGTGATGCCCACACCAAGCTGGGAGCTATGGAAAGTTGCTTTCCGCCCTAGATCTCTCTCCTCAACTGGAAAATAAAGGTGCAAGAAAGAACTATTGTGTCCAATCCTGTCTGGACCTCAAAGTCCCTCTCTAAGTGGGACACTGTGCCTAGGTGGCTCAATACTCAATTGAGTTTGGGAGTCACCTGACTGGCTCATAGGTGCTGTGACCCTATTCAGCTACTCCATTTCTTGAGCCGCTATCCTGTGCCAAGTATAGGAACCCTGAGGGGCAGGTGGGGTCTATTACGATCTTCACTGCACACTGGGAGGAACAGACTCAAAGGAGTTTCATAGCTCACCCACAGTTATTCAGCAGGGAAGAGCTGAGTGTAGTGTGCACTAAAGTAAGTGGGGCCTGTGTGTGAGTGTGCTTGTGTGTGTGTATACGTGTGTGTGTGTGTGTGTGCTGTAACTTTTCTCATCTTTCCAGGATTAGTGACAGTCCTTAAGGACTATTAGGCCCCAAAGTTGGAACTAGACTACTTCTAAGAGATGAGAGAGAGAAAAAAAATAGACCTTTAATAATCATCTAAGCCAGCTCTTCCTTTAGGAGAGGAGGAAACTGAGGCTCAGAGAGGGAGTGTGGAATATTTCTTTACAGTGTGTGAATATATGTCGCTGTGATTGGTTTAATAAAGAAGCTGACTGGCCAATAGCTGAACAGGATGAACTTAGGCGGGAGAGCCAAACTGAGAATGCTGGGAGGAAAAAGGGTGGAATTTGAGAGAATCACCAGCAGACAAAGAGAGAAACAAGATGGGCGTGCTGTACTGAGAAAAGGTATCAAGCCATGTGACAAAACATAGGTAAGAAATATGGGTTAATTTAAATGTTAGAATTAGCTAGTAACAAGCCTGAGCTATTAGCTGAACATTTGTAACTAATATAAGCCTCAGTGTGTGTATTTGGGAGCTGCTGGTGGGACCGAAACTTCTGCTAACAAGAGAGTAACTTGCCTAAGGGTACATCAATACACCATGGGCTGCCATATAGGATCAGGGTCCTTACACATGGGAGGCCCCATGTATGGCCAAGATCCTGGCCAGGGAATCAACAGCTTCCTCCCTTCCCTCTCTCCACCAAGGCTGTTTTGGTGACTTGTATTTGATCCAGAGTCTGATGTATCCCATGATGCCTTGAACTTGCTATGTGGCTGAGGATGCTCCTCCTGCCTCCATCTCCCCAGTGCTGAGATTACAGGTGTGTACCATCATGGCCCAGTTTTATATAGTATTGGGGATTGAACCTAGGGCCTTCTGCATGTGAGGCACACACTGTACATCCTCAGCCCTAGTGGCTTTTTTTAACGAAGTGGTGAAAGGGCCCAAGATTCCACCCCCCCGCCCCGCCCATCATTTCACTGATGTTCCCAGCCTCTATAATCTGCAACACAAGAAGGATGGATTCCTCATTATGAACTCACAGGGCTCCACTTAATCTTGCCTCCTCTGAGATTCCCTCCTCAACTCTCTGCTCTCCCCCAGTCAACTCAAAACATTAGCTGCCTCCACCTGCTAGTAGATCATTATATCCTTTCCCCAGAGCCTGCTAGGCTTCTGAAGATGGCCCAAATCCAAGTAACAGGATTTACTAGTGACTGAAGCATGAAATGGTCTCCACGCCCTGTAAAATCCTCATCTTTTCATTTTGCATTTAAAATCTAGGTACTGACTATGGGTCTCCCTATAATTTACCTGATTTGTTAGGGAATAACTTTTCCCTGGCACTTAACATCAGGTTGAACGGGGTCCCCTTAGAACTGAGATTGAAGCCCCTCGCTATGATTTAGATTTTGCATGTGCCCTCACAGGTCTGTGTGTTGAAGGCTTGGTGCCCAGGATGTACTATGGGAGGTGAGACCGTGCAAGAGGACCTGAGGCTACCTCTCTCTGCTTCTAGGTTCCTGGAGTGTGTGCTCTGCTCTGTCATGCTTTCTTGTGATGACCTCTGTCTTCGTGAGGTCAAAAGCAACTTGATCTAGACCAGAACCTCCAGAACTATGAACCAAGATTAATGTTCCCTTTTTAATTGAATTACCTTGGTATTTTGTTAGTGACAGAAAGCAAACGTAATCCCTACCATCTAGTGCCTCAGAAGGGGACTGAATTAGGACACAGTTGTTTTAAGAGGGAATTAAGATGAAATGGGGCGAGGGATTGGGGAAACGGCTGTCAGTAAAAGTGTTTGCTCTTCAAGCATGAGGATCCCCAGGATTCTTACAAAAAGCTAGGTATGGCTGGGTGTGTCTGCAGCCCCAGCATTGAGAAGCAGAGATAGACTGAACCTGAGGTGGCCAGCCAGGCTAGCCCAAACAGTGATCTTCTGGTTTAGTGAGGGACCCTGTCTCAAGGCAGGAAGGTACAGGCTAGCCCAAACAGTGATCTTCTGGTTTAGTGAGAGACCCTGTCTCAAGGCAGGAAGGTACAGGCTAGCCCAAACAGTGATCTTCTGGTTTAGTGAGGGACCCTGTCTCAAGGCAGGAAGGTACAGGCTAGCCCAAACAGTGATCTTCTGGTTTAGTGAGAGACCCTGTCTCAAGGCAGGAAGGTACAGGCTAGCCCAAACAGTGATCTTCTGGTTTAGTGAGAGACCCTGTCTCAAGGCAGGAAGGTGCAGGCTAGCCTAAACAGTGATCTTCTGGCTTAGTGAGAGACCCTGTCTCAAGGCAGGAAGGTGCAGGCTAGCCCAAACAGTGATCTTCTGGTTTAGTGAGAGACCCTGTCTCAAGGCAGGAAGGTGCAGGCTAGCCCAAACAGTGAGCTCACGGCAACCTTGGCAGGCTTGGATCGCAGAAGGGGAGGAGTGGCAGGCTTGTTCCCCACTCAACATCAACGCTTTCCCTTTTAAAAGAGCAAGGAAGGGCTGGAGAGATGGCTCAGAGGTTAAGAGCACTGACTGCACTTCCAGAGGTCCTGAGTTCAATTCCCAGCAACCACATGGTGACTCACAACCATCTGTAATGAGATCTGGCGCCCTCTTCTGGCCTACAGTCATACATGCTGTATACATAATAAATAAATAAATTTAAAAAAAAAAAAAAGAGCAAGGAAAAGCCGGGTGGTGGTGGCGCACGCCTTTAATCCCAGCACTCGGGAGGCAGAGCCAGGCGGATCTCTGTGAGTTCCAGGCCAGCCTGGGCTACCAAGTGAGTCCCAGGAAAGGCGCAAAGCTACACAGAGAAACCCTGTCTCGAAAAACCGAAAAAACAAAACAAAACAAAAAAAAAAAACAAGGAAATGTATAAAAGAAAATCAGAAGCAAACACATTTTTTTGTTGGTTTCCCTTTTCTTTTTAATTATAAAGCAATTATAAAACAAGCATATAAGATGCTGGCCAGCTGTCACCAGCAAGCAGGGCATGGATATGTTCTTCTCCCAGACCTAGGGCACCTCGTTCTCACAGCAGCTTAGACTCTACAGAGCTCTGAGCCTTCAGAACAGCGGGTCTCAACCTGGGGGTTGAGACCATGAGAGAACACGGATATTTACATTATGATTCATAACAGTAGCAAAAGTACAGTTATGAAGTAGCAATGAAAATAACTGTATGGTTGGGGGTCACCACAACATGAGGAACTGTTTTAAAGGGTCCCAGTATTAGGAAGGTTGAGAGCCGCTGCTCTAGGAGGATACCTAGAAGTAGAGGGTACTGTCACAGCCCCCTCCAGTCAGGGAAGGTACCTACTATCTGTCTATTCCAGACAGCTTCCATGGAAGGCATCACCTGGGAAAAGGGATCCATGACTAAAGAAAGCCCAAAATGTCACAGAAGAGATGAGGGCACTCCCCATCAGCCCCGACTCCACACTGACAGGGTGCAGGCAAGGCCATTATTAGTAGAAGATATTCAGTGGGGGTCCTCCCAGGTCTTCCTGCCAAAGTTCAGGACAGCCACTGAGCTGCAGGCCTGAGCTTGGGATGGGGCTGGCTGCGGGGAGCTGGAAGGCAGGGCTGGAACCCGGGTCATCGGAGCTGGACAGCACCTCGGCATTGTGGCCCCAGCAGCCCCACTGAGGTTGAGGCTGACGTCTCTGGCATGAAGGGCCAGGCAGGAGGGGTGGGCTTCCCAGGGACAGGCAGGGTTCTGGAGACACGGAAACACTCTGCAAGAGAAACAAGAAGGGCTTGCTCCCTGGCCACTGATGGCAGATTTCAAACCTGGCTGTTTCCCCAGAGTGTAGCGGGTGGTGTCTGGAGGGCCCCAACAGTGCAGTAGGGCGCAGAGGTCAAGATCACTGGTTCTGGAGACACACTGCCAACCTTCAAATCCTAGCTCTGCTACTCACTAGCTATGAGAAAGAAGCCTCTCCATCTCAGTTTTCCCACCTGTAAAATGGGGATGCTAATGCTTTATAGGGCTGTATTAGCAGGGATGAATAAACAGATACAGGTAAAGTTCAAAGAATGGTATAGGCAAACAGTGATTGCTCAGTAAAACTTAGTCATTAATATAATCTTTTGTGGACCACAAGACATCTATGAATGAATAAACCTCAAAGCAGACCCACAGGTCACCAACTCCAGAAGAATCTATTCAGGAAGTGCTGCCAATCCCCCTGGGCTTCACTCACTCCTGCTCTGAACTTAGAATTTCCTGGCAAGTGCAGCCCCTCACCTTCCACCCTGGCCTCTGTGTAAACCCGAGGGCCATCCTCTCTTCCCCGGGCTGTGGAGGCTGTTGCACAGCCTCGATGGTAACCGTGGCGGTGGTCTGAACTTCCCAAGGCCTCATCTCTTCCCCTACAGTTGCCAATAAGGCTCCGTTCATCCTCCCCTTCATTGGAAAACCTGGGACCTGGAAAGTAGGAGACCCTGCACAGACTAGAGACCACCCATCCACTCTATTTCCAACCGAAGCCTGGGGACCTCCCTGGGGGAAAGCGGCAGGGGCCCTGGGACCTACCTGGTACACTTCAGTCAGCTCTGCAGGAGCAGTGGATGGTGACCAGGGTCCAGTCTTGTCCCTAGGTTCTGGGGATGTCTGCATGCCAGAACAGGCTTGGGGTGGTGTCCAGTGAGAGGTGTCAGGGGCTCTCCCTAGGGACTGGTTCAAGGGTGACTGTATTTGGGGACAATAGGGAGGTGTCACCCAAGGATCCACGTTGGAGATCCTGCTCCCAAGGTTTTCAGGTGAGACTCGGGGTCCAGGACAAGCGGGAGGAGACCCCCAGGGCACCCCACCACTGATGGCTGATCCCAGGCCAGGGGCAAGCATCTGAGCCTGCGAGGGGCCACCGTCGGGGCACAGAGGGCATCGGTGAGAGGACGCGGTGTCCGCGCTCCGTCGGCGCCTGCTCTGCAGACTGTCCTCGCTGAGGCCCAGCACGGCCGACAGGTGGCCGATGTAGCGGATGGCCAGGCGCAGCGTCTCGATCTTGGTCAGGCTCTGGCCGGCGGGCGCCACGGACGGCGGCAGGAAGCGGCGCAGCTCGTGCAGCGCGCGGGCCAGCGTGCGCATGCGCAGCTTCTCCCGCTCGCTGGCGCTCTGCCGCTGGCCTCCCGCGGGCGCCGGCCGTGCCCGTCGGGGCGCCGCCGTCGGGGCAGCCTGGGCTTTGCTGGCGCTGCGGGCCAGGCCCGCGGACTGCGTGGGGCAGCGGGGGATGTAGCAGGGACACGATCCGGATGAATCGGAGGATGAGGCCGGGGACGTGGAGTCCGAGTGCTGGGCCCAGCCCCAGCCCTGGGAGAAGACCCAGTGGTCGAGGCCCGGGAGGCCCTGAGGAGGAGGAGGAGGAGGAGGTGACTGGGCCATGGCTGGTGTGACTCTGGGAAGCTGGACCGGTCACCGGTCACCTCCAGGTCCTAGCTTTTATCTGGCCCAAAGGTGTGAGGTGGCCCCCCTGCCAGGTTGCAGAGAGGTGTCAAAACCCACAGAGCCCAGGGAAGGTCTGGGCAGGGGGGCCCTGGGAAAGCGGGCCCATTTGCGGAGGTGTGGATTCTGACCCCTCGAAGGCTCTAATTGAGGCCCCTGCTGCCGGGAAGTGTGGGAGGGACAATTCGCATCTGGATGGAGCTGCTAAGCTTCTCACTGAGCCCCCACCCGCACTCCGCCCCGCTACTGCAGGGGGAGTCAACAGGAACCCGCTGCCACTGTGGATGGCAGTTCCACGGGCTGCCGGGTGCCCGGCTGTCCCTCGTGTGCCTCATCGGTCCACTTGAGGCGTGGCCACCCCTTGTCATTAGCCTATGATGAGCTGCTATTCCTAGTAACTTCTCCCCGGTGCCTTCAGGTGTGCGGCACAGGACTGACCCAGTGACGGGCCCGGAGGAATCTGTCCACAGAGGCAGGACGTGTGTCCTCAGACCCCACATTAGCTAATTTGCTGAATGACACTGAGAAAGTCGTCTCATATCTCACAGCTATCTCTACCCCCCTAAAAATGGAACCCAGCAGCCTGGAGGAAAGGAATGGGAAGAGGAAATGGGAGGAAGTGGGTGCCAAAGCCAATTATGCCTCGTGTCGCCTTGAAGTCATCTAGTTCCCCGGAGCCTTTAGTGTCCTCATCTGGCCCCCACTGGATGATCTGAAAGTGCTGGCAGTGTGCCTTAATTGCACCTGCCACTTATAAAGAAGGGACGACACAGTCAGGTGTGGTGGCGTATACCAGTAATTTAGCACTCGGGAGACTGAGGCAGGAGGATGGGGGTGGGGCAGTGTTTGAAGTCAGCCTGTACTCCTTATTAAGACCTTGTCCCAGAAAAGAAAACCGAAGCAAAAAACCCAGATACTTCCACCAGGGAAGGGGCTCATGGCTATCATCTAAGCACTTGGGAGGTAGAGGCAGGAGGATCAGGAGTTCAAGTCCATCCTTAGTTAGATAGAAAGTTTGAGGCCAGCCTGGACTACATGAGACCCTGTCTCAAAAAACTAAACAAATAAAACCCATGTCCTATCATACCAAAGCATTTATGGGCACTCACTTGCCTTTATGCTGGGCCCTTCACCTGTCTGAACTTGTCCTTCTGGTGGGTAAAGCAGGAATAAGTAGGGTGTCTCCTCCCAGGCCTGTTGTGAGAAATAACTAAGGTAATACAACTTAGGACATACAGGTTCCCCTGAGGGGCAATTACAGTTTAAACAAGGCACCCATGCCCTGCATCAGCTCCAGGAAAGGGTTAAACGAGAGTACCTGGGATGGTTGGGCCTTAGCGTGAGCAGTTGCCGCTGGGCCTTGAACCAAGAGCATCATTTGATTAGGGGGGACATGGAGAGCATGCCAGAAGGGAGGGCCTGGTGGTGGGATGGCAGGGTGCTGCTAGGGTGGTGGTGTGAGGGCCAGACACATCTGGAACCAGGCCGAGGAGTTGGATTCTAGTCTCAAGACCATGGGGAGGCTTTGTGAGTTTTGAGCAGTTGGATAATTTAAAATATCAGTAATCAGTAAGTCAAGGTCACTGTGACTAGAGTGCTCAAGAGGAACTGGAAAGATGGCTCAGTGGTTAAGAGCACTAGCTGCTCTTCCAGAGGGCCAGGGTTCAATTCCTAACACCTACATGGCAGCTCACAACTGTCTGTAACTCCAGTTCAAGGGATCTGACACCCTTACACAGTTACACCAATGCAAATAAATAAATCATTTCTTAAAAAAAGTAAAAAAAGAGAAGGGCTGAAGAGATGGCTCAGTGGTTAAGAGCACTTATTGTTCTTACAAAGGACCTGGGTTCGATTCCCAGCACCTGTATAATGACTTACAACCATCTATGACTCCAATTCCAGAGGATCCAACGGGCACACATAATGTACATACATGCATGTGCACAAAATATTCTTATACACAAATACATGAAAATAAATGAAAAGTTTTAGTTTATTTAAATAAATTTAAAATTTTTTCAAGAATTGATTTAACTGGTAAAGCCTGGAGTAAATAATGGCTATGTAAATGTTATCATTTAAAAAGTTAACTTTTTATTGCATACTCAAATATTTCACTGTGAGAAATGGGACCTGACAGATGAAGCCACACCCCCAAAGGACCTGTGACTTTCCAGACTGACAGTACTAGGTGGTCATCCATGGTCCTCTGGCTCATTCACGGCATCTATGTGAACTCATGAACTCAGGTAGGTCTCCTTAGGGAGTACACAGTACTGACTAGGTTTTGGGTCAGCCCTCTGGAACTCCTGTGTTGAAAATACTCCCCAGCCCAACACTGAGGAGGGCAGGGCCTTTGGGAGGTGCCCGGGCCACAGGGCTCTGCTCTCCCGACTGAACTTGGCTTTGTAAAAAAGGCAGGCTCTCTTCCATGCTCACTCTGTTTTGACATGGGATGGCTTCCGCCATGGGCCCTCACGACATGTTGGCACTAAAAGGCAGGCTCTCTTCAAAGCTCATTCTGTTTAGACTTGGGATGGCTTCCGCCATAGGCCCTCACGGCACGTTGGCACTGTGTTCAGAATGTCCCAGCCTCCAACGACACGAATTTCTTTTATTTTTTGAGACAGGGTCTCTCTATTATGAAGCTCTAGCTGTCCTGGGACTCATTGTGCAGACCAGGCTGGGCACAAACTCGCACCTACCTGCCTGTGATAGGACTAAAGGTGTGTGTCACCACCTCCGGCCCTTTTTTTTTTTTTTTTTTTTTTTGAGACAAGGTCTCATTATGTAGTTCAGTTGAACCTCCTGGATGAGTTCTATTTTCTCTTTTATTTCCATCTCTTGATTTATCTTGTTGCTTCATTTCCTGGGAGATTCCCTGCATTTTCATTTCCATCTTTCAGGTCTGAGGATGAACTCAGTGACTGACCATTTGTCTGGATGTGCCAGAACCCAGGTTTCATCCCCAGTACTGCAAACGAAACAATAAAACCAACTCTTCCTTTCTCTGTCATGTTTTGAATTTCCTAAAATCTAATTTTAAAAAACTCTTAAATATTCTTCTACCCCGCCCCCAGACAGGGTCTTACTGTGTGTAGCTCAGGCTGGCCTTGAACACATAGAGATCTGTTGGTCTGTCTCTGCTTCTGCTTCTGCCTCCCAGGTGCTGGGATTACAGGTTTGTGCTACCACACAGTTTTGCCCTTTCTATAACAACTGTCTCTGACAGGAACTGCCTGTGAGAACACACTGATCCTTCTGAGGACAGCCCAGATACCTCTTGTGAGATGCCATATCTTAAAAGTCCCCACTGTCTTCAAGCATAGAGCCCAGGTTGGACTTAGACGTGGGACTGATTCTCCTGTCTCTGTCTCTCAAATGTTGGCACTGTAAGTAGATGCCAACAGATCCGTTTCCATACCACCTCTTACCATTGCTACACCGAGAATCAAAATTCTAACTCAGGAACCTGTGGGAACATATTCAATCCACATCCAATAGGCAGCCCTGAAAATCTTCATGACTGACTGTACCCTTCCCAGACTAATACCACTCTGACACCATTTTTTAGGAGACAGGGTATCAAGTCCATCTGGCTGTCCTTGAACTCCGTATGTACCTGAGGCTGACCTTGAACTGTCAACTCTCCTATATTCACCTCCCAAGCACTGGAATTACAAGCATATGAAACCATGCCCAGGTCTAAGTTTTTCGAGACAGTGTCTTTTAGATCAAGCTGGCTACAAACTCATGAAAATGCTCCTGCCTCAGCTTTCCGAGTGCTAGGATTACAAGTATTAGCCATCAGTCTTTCCCCTTAGCTATTTGAAAATATACAATTAGCCACAATTACCTGCCGTGATAGAACATTAAATGTTAATTCTACCTACCCAGATGTGGCTCTCTACATGGATTATCTTCATTTGCATTTGCATCTGAAATTTTAGACTGATAGGCTCAGTAAAGCGCTGGCCTACTGTGGCCAAGGCCCTGGGTCAATTCCCAGAACCACAAAAACAGTCACTTGAAATTTCAGATAAACATTTCTCTTGGAGTTTCTTTCTTTCTTTTTTCTTTTCTTTCTTTTTTTTTTTTTTTTTTTTTTTTTTTTTTTTTTTTGGTTTTTCGAGACAGGGTTTCTCTGTTTAGCTTTGCACCTTTCCTGGAACTCACTCTGTAGCCCAGGCTGGCCTTGAACTCACAGAGCTCTACCTGGCTCTGCCTCCCCAGTGCTGGGATTAAAGGCGTGTGCCACCACCACCCGGCTCTCTTGGAGTTTCTAATTCATGCCTCTCAAAACAAAAATCCTGTCATTTTTTATTAATTTATTTGTGAGTGTTCTGCCTGGTGCGTGGACAGCTAAACGTGTAATTGTGGAACGCAGTGTGTGAACTGGCCTCCTAATCTCCAGAAAGTTCTGAGTTTCTGACATTATTCTACCCCTCCCCGACCTGTAGAGCCAGCCTGAGGGATTTCCTGTGAAGGGATTGGTAAACACCTAGAGTCTACCAGCAGACAGAGCCCTGAACATGGTACGTAGTACTTTTTCCTCTCTGGGCTAATCTGGCCCACTCCTGTGATGAGCTAGCTCCAGAGCCCAGGTCCTAGGCTGACGGTAGGGTTTCAGAGTATATTTCTAGAAGATGTAAGGAACCCTGCCTATTCGCTGAGCTCTTGAAGCTCCTCAGCCAGACTCTTATATTTTATTTATTTTTGTTTAATGTCCATTGGTGTTTACCTGCATGTATGTCTGTGAGGGGGTGTTGGGTCCCCTGGAGCTGGAGTTACAGTTGTGAGCTGCCTTGTGGGTGCTGGGAATTGAACCTGGGTCCTTTGGAAGAGCAGTCAGTGCTCTTAACCTCTGAGCCATCTCTCCAGCCCCATCAGCCAGACTCTTGAAGCATAGGGTGCACTTAATGCCATCCTTATTTGTCCAGAGGTAGACGAAAGTCAATCCTTCATCAGCCTCTATTTGGTACAAAAAGACTGTGTAGGTCACTGGTTACTGCTGAGGGCTATAGTGTTGGGCCTGGCTTAGTGCCCCAGCAATACCCCTTTCGAACTGGTAGGACTTAGGTAATTTATTCAACTTTAGTTTTTTCTTTTTTGTTTTGTTTTTTGGTTTTTTGTTTTGTTTGTTTTGTTTTTTGAAACAGGATTTGTCTGCCTCCTAAGTGCTGGAAATAAAGGCTTTCACTACCATGCTTGGCTCGACTTCAGTTTTTTTTGTTTTTGTTTTTGTTTTTGTTTTTTTTCCCTTCTATGAAGTGAGGCCTCTGGTCTCAGGGTAATTGTTGGGGGGGAGTATCATACCATTTAGCACATAGCTGATGTTCCTCTTAATAGTAAGTTCAGGGACTGCAAATGAGTGGGGGAAGGGATAGATTGGACCATGAGGACACGGGCATCTTCTGCGTCAGCCCTGGCAGAGGGAAAGTGTTCTGGGTCTCTGGAACTCTTACCATTGGCCTCGCTCCACACTCCCATCCCCTCCAATGTCCAGGTTTTTCCTCCATGAAGCCAGCATGGGGCCATCCTCAGTACACACTTTGTCCAGTGGTTACCTGAGCTACACGCAGATCTGCAGGTGCTGGCCAGCCAGACTAGACCAGAAATGGAGACTCAGAACTACTTCCTGCTGGGGGTGGGGTTCTGACTTGGGTATCAGAACTATCTGCTGTGTCCCTGAAGCCCTGAAGCCCTGGAGCCAAGCATCCCCCTCCACGCAGGTGTGCCTAAACCAGGTATTTACCATGTTGGAATCTGCCCCAGGCCTGAGTCTTGCCCTCTGATCTTCTCTTCACTGGTCCCTCCAGTCATCTGTCCCTCCGTGTGTTGAGGCTAAGAAGGCTGGGGTCTGGGCCTCAGCTTCCCGGCTGCACAGGCTCCCCTCTTCCTGTGCTGGGAGGAGGAAGTGGCTAGACCAGGCCAACAGAATCAGTAGAGTGTGCACGGGCTTCAGGAGTGTAGGAGACCCTGCTCATTACCCACACTGCCTCTGCTTTAACCTGTTTCCTGTTTCCTTAACAACGGGATCTGTGAGGCAGTGGGAAGATCTGCTTACAGCCTGGTTTCTCCTGCATATTGGAAGGCCAACTAGATGTCAGTGGTTTTCATTGGCTCGGTCTTCTGGGAGAACTTGAAAATCAAACAAACAAAAAACAGGAGTCTTATTATGTTACCTGGACTGGACTCAAACTTGTGATTCTCCTGCCTCAGCCTTCTGACTAGCTTGTATTGCAGGTACATTTCAGGCTTGGGAAAATGCCTCAAGACTCAGGTACAATCCTGTACTTATCCCCTTACACTCCTGGCTTTTTTTTTTTTTTCTACCTGAAAATTATGCAATGGCTGGAACCTGAGCTAACTCCAGATAATTTCAAGTCAATCTCAAGGGCAGAAACCACACGCTGAGGATGGCTGAGCCAAAAGAAACTCCGTCATTGACTACAGCATGGAGTACTGTGCTGCCTCTGGACTGTCCACCTCTGAATTTCTTTAATGTGGAAAGAAAACAAATCGCCATGTTAAGCAGACATATTGAGTATGCGTTTGGTTTTCCTCATCGACAGAGGGGCCATGTCAGCTGGGTGCAGCTTGGTCAAGTGAATTCACATCAGAGTTAGTATTCTGGAAGGTGATGGAGGCATGTTCACCTGGAACGGGTCTTTACAGCCCAGACACCGACAAGGTTATGATCTTGAGCCAAGATATGTCTTGATCTAATTTAGAGTGAGACCTGTACCCAGGAAATGATGGCTACCAGCCAGAACCCAAAGCCATCATGACAGGCTGGCCTGCCCCCCATCAGCTGCAATAAGGTGGGGTGCATAGGCCCACATGCACCCTTGTGAAAGTTCAGGCTCAGGAGGCATCAGGTGAGAGGCAAGCAGCACTTGTGGAAGGCTGGGGCAGTTGCCTTCCAGGTGTCAAGGGCACGGAAGCAAACCCCAAGCTGTGCTGGAATTGGCAAGAAGCCAGGGCCTTCACCCAAGAAGGTGAAGCACCTGCTGCCCAAGCAGGAAGGGGTGAAGCCAGAGGCCACAACTAGTGAGCCCTGCAGACAATCCCTTGCTCAGGGATGGGAGGTTAGGTGAGGCCTCTAAGCTGGGTCACCAGATAACTAGCTGAAGGATTCGGGGGTATTCAGCCCAACAAGAAAAGGCATGGTGACTCAGACCTGTAACCTCAGCACTCCGGAGACTGGAGTGGAGGAGGCTGGAGTTCTGAGGGCAGCCCAGGCTGTGTGCTGAGTGGTAGGCCAGCCTGGGCTACAGAGGGCTATCTCAGGAACCAAACAAACCTTAGAGGAGGGGCTGCGGGGATGACTCAGTGGTTAAGAGCACGTGCCGCTCTCCCAGAGGACTGGCATTCGGTTCCCAGCCCCCACACGATGGCTCACAACCACGTGTAACTTCAGTTTTGACGGTTGTAAGCCACCTTGTGAGGGCCGGGAACAGAACCAAGGTCCTCGGCAAGAGCAGTAAGTGCTCTTCTCCACTGAACCAATGCTTCAGCCCCGCCGCTTGCCTAGAGCTGCCTTATGAAAGATTGAGCGGCCCGACCCTGAAGGTGACCGCAAGCGCTGGGTAGATGATTGTTTTGGCCCCCGACAAGTCCACAGAGTAGACGAGTGGGTCTGAAGCCTATAAGATTCCTCTAGAGAAGAGGCCTATCGCTAGAGAGAGGACACCGGGGAGTGCCAGGTGGGAGTGGGCAGAGAGAAGGAGTGTGCAGAGAGAGGTCTCTTTGCACTTCCACCTGACACTACCCCACCCTGCCTGGGGCTTGTGGCCCAGCTGAGTCTGCTCTCAGGGATGGGGCTCTGAGACCACTGTCACTTTTGCCCTTTCAGCTTGGGTGAGGTTGGCACCGTGAGGCAGGGGACCTAAGTCAGAGCTGAAGGTTGTGGACAGATAGACAGACAGATCAGACCAGACCAGACTAGAAATGGAGACTCAGAACTACTTCCTGCTGGAGGTGGGGTTCTGACCCACGTATCAGAACTATTTGCTGCTTCCCTGAAGCCCCGTGGCCCTCAAGCATTCCCCTGAACACAGACATGCAAAACCAGATATTCATGGGGCTGGAATCTGCCCCAGGTGCCCACGAGCAAGTTAGGCCTGAGTCTTGCCCTCTAGTCTTGCCTTCAGGAATCCCCAGACATCTGCGCTGCTGTGTGCTGTGTGCTACAGTTGCATCAGACAGGGAGATGCAGGGAGACGAGGCACCAGCCCACCATCCTGTCAGCCTCTCAACACTGCCTCAGACACCAGGTGTCCTGAATCACCTGGATGTGCTTCCATTTCTGGCCCTCAGGAGGGTGTGTGTGTGTGTGTGTGTGTGGTGTCTGGTCCAACCTGCCCTTGATGGCTGTGCATATTTAGGAGCAGATTCAGGAAGCTGAAGCCATATTAAGGTCTGGCCCCCGACTACAGGTCCGGCTTCTCTGCCTCCTCCCATGAGTCCCCTGCCCCGGGGGGTCAGGCTGTGGGAAAAGGGAGGGCAGGAGGGCACAGCACGAGCAGGTGGGCAGGGGCTGCAGGGCTGGGTGGTATTCTCATTACTGGCCAGTGGAGAGGGCCAGCCTGGGCTCCCCCTGGGCCAGGCCACTGGCGGCCTTCACACCTTCTGGCTGCCTGTTGACACGAAAGGCTGCCTCCCTCGGGGCAGAAGGTGTTAACTTGGGAACTGGAGTGTGCACGGGCCTCCAAAACAGCCAGCTCCTCAAAGCCCCAGAGAATACTTGGGGCAGGAGCCAGAATAAAGGCAGGGTTGTATCCTTGGACCAGAGATGGGAGGTGTCCAGGGGCTCTGAGTCGCTTCTTCTGGTCCTGGGACTGATGTCCGATGTTGGGCATGGCCAAAGGAGCCTCCTGACAAGGCTTCATCTGGCAGAGCACCCCCAGTGTCATAGGGAGCCCCAGACACTGACAGCCACCAGGGCAAAGCCACAGAGACGCCCCAGGATCTGGGTTTCTCCCTGTCAGGCCTCAGAAGAGCCTGTTTTGAGCACTTCTGAGTTCAAATCCCATGGCTCATCCCACGGTGTTGTTCTTGCCCATGGAGGTGCCATCTGTCACGTAAGGCCACTAGATTCTAACCCCATGGCGCCTGGCTTTGAATTACAGACTATTTATTACACTTGGGCCAGGGCTAAGGGACAAGCGGCCTGCTCTTGTGTCGGGAGGAGGGAAAGGACCGATAGGTCAGCTCTGAGTCTGGGGGTGACCTGGTGTGCAAGGTGCCTGGAAATCAGGAAGGCCGTCAAGGCAGGGCTCCATGGTAAAGGAGGGCCTGAAATTGTGGGCTTTCTTTCTTTCTTTCTTTTTTTTTTTTTTGAGACAGTGTTTCTCTGTGTAGCCCTGGCTGTCCTGGAACTCACTTTGTAGACCAGGCTGGCCTTGAACTCACTGAGATCCACCTACCTTTGCCTTTCAAATGCTGAGACTAAAGGCGTGTACCACCGCCCGGCAAATTGTGGGTTTTCTACATGTAGAGGGGTTACTGACAGAATAAAAAATAGGAGACAGACCTGGAAGTCTGGGGCTGGGTGGGTAGGGCCGGGGTATTCGAACCCTGGCACAGGGTGGGAGAGGTAGGAGATGGTGTGGTCAAGCTGGGTGGGGAGCTTGATCTTAGGAAGGCAGTGGGATCCACAGGATTTTGGGGTTGGCGGGGGGAGTTGGAAGGGAAAGAGGACACTGATTACAGCAGGCAGGGACTGGCTGGAGCCAGGGCAGGACAGGGCAGGGCAGGGTAGTGGGTCTGGGCCAGGACCAGTGCAGCGTGTGTTGAAGGGTGTGAACGAGAGCGTGGCTGACTGGGGAGCAGGGAGGGGCTGGGGTCCCAGGCATTGAAGGAGCTGGAACACAGCCAGGGCTCGGAGCCCACCCTCTGCTTTCCTCTGACCGGAAGGCTAAGCCAGGCGGGACAACAAGGTCTAGTGGAGGCACTCCTACCCAGGGCCAGCAGAGGCCGGGTTTGAGTCTCACCTGCAGCATCTGTGAAATGGGAGATGGAGCCTGCACTAGGCACCTGCCGGGGTTGCAATGGCGAAGGAGGGACGTGGGGAGGGGACGTGTCCATCCAGCTGGACCACAGGGGCTACAGTGTCTGCCCTTTCCTCCTCTCCCATCTCCTCCCTCCGTTCCCTCTTTTCTTTCTTCCACTAAAGTGATACCCAGACCTTACAGAGCAGTAGGAAAACACTGGGGAAAATAAGCACCCCAGTTTAACCCACCCAGAGGGAAGCTCTGTGGCCACATCTCCACATCCTAACAAACGGCAGGTTCACCTCTGCTGGACAGCTGCACCAGCGCCTGACTACAGGGCTCCGAGAGACCTGGGGCCCTCCTCGGCTGTTTTCTGCTGGTTTAAGACAGCGTCTCATGTAGCCTATACTGGCTTTGCACGCCCCCTCTCGATTCTAATCTCAGCTGCTGGGGTTAAAGGTGTGTGTGCCACCACGCCTGGCTGGTTTTTATTTATTGTATACTTTTAAAATATGATCTCGCACGCCTTTAATCCCAGCACTCGGGAGGCAGAGGCAGGTGGATCTTTGTGAGTTCGAGGCCAGCCTGGTCTACAGAGCGAGATCCAGGAAAAGGCGCAAAGCTACACAGAGAAACCCTGTCTCAAAAAACCAATATATATATATATATATATATATATATATATATATATATATATATATATATATGATCTCATGTGGCCCAGGCTGGCCTCAAACACTCTACATACCTGAGGATGACCTTGAGCTCCTAATTCTTCTGCCTCCACCTCACGAGTACGTAGAGACACATGCCATGTGTGTGTGTGTAGGCCAGAGGCTGATGCTGTCTTCCTCAGTCATTTCTCCATCCTGTTTGGAGACAGGGTTTCTCAGTGAATCCAGAACTCCCGGATTCAGCTAGACTGACTGGCCATGGAGTCCTGGGGGTCCTCCTGTCTTCACTTTCCTGGTGTCGGGTTCCAGGTGCACGATGATGTGCCTGGTGTTTTATGTGAGCTCTGGGGGACCAAACGTGGGTCCTCATTTCTGCACAGCAGTACCGTACTGACTGAGCCTCTCTGCAGGCCTGGGCTTTGGTTTGTTTGTTTAATTTTAGTAAGGTTCTAGTAGATTCTTCATGAAAAGATTTTTCAAATTTTATCCTCCACTCAGTGTGTGTGTGTGTGTGTGTGTGTGTGTGTGTGTGTGTGTGTGTGTGTGTAAGGAAGGGGTGCCCTCCTTGAATGTGAAAGTCAAAGGACAACTTGCAGCAGGAGTTGGTTCTCATCTACCGCGTGGGCCCTAGGGGCAGTTGGGCTTGGCGACAAGCACCTTCACCCACTGAGTAATCTTTATGGCCCTATATTTCCCTAGACAAAGAAAAGTAAAAAGCACGTTGAGATAGAAGTCACAGTTTAAGATTTTGTATAACACATTTTTAATTTTTAAAAAAATATCAATCTATAACCTAAAAATTTCCAAGCCTTGTGGTTATGCATGGCTACAAGTCTGTCACTCAGGAGGCTGAGGCAGGAGGATTGCCATGAATTTGAGCCTATCCTGGGCTACAGCATGACATTCTGTCTACAAACACACACACACACACACACACACACACACACACACACACACACGTAGCTAGAGTTTTCCTGCCTGGCCCACAGTCATGACAAATCTCTGTCATCCGCCAGTCCCATAGCCGCTCAGACCCAACCAAGTAAACACAGAGACTTATATTGCTTACAAACTGTATGGCCATACCAGGCTTCTTGTTAACTGTTCTTATATCTTAAATTAATCCATTTCTATAAATCTATGCCTTGCCACGTGGCTCGTGGCTTACCGGCATCTTCACATGCTGCTTGTCATGGTGGTGACTGGCAGTGTCTCTGACTCAGCCTTCCACTTCCCATAATTATTCTCCTCCATGTCCTTCCTATACTTCCTCTTGCCTGACTACTGGCCAATCAGTGTTTTATTTACTAACCAATCAGCAACACATTTGCCATATAGAACATCCCACAGCACTTCCCCTTTTCTTTTTTTTGTTCAAAAAGGAAGGTTTTAACCTTAACAAAGTAAAATAACATATAATTTGGGAATTTGGGCGTAGCTTCTCTTACTACTTCCTGCTGGAGGGGGGCGCTGTATCTTATGGGGACACAAAGAAAATTTTAGGATTATGGAATAGTCCATGAGGCTGTATTGTCTGAGCCAGTTGCCTTCAAACCATTCTGGATGTTGGATCATCTGGGCCATGGTGTCATCGGAGACCTTTCAGGGGGTCTTGGCTGGTCAAACCTGATGTATCTTAATCTGGAACAAATCCATAGCCTCTGGCTTTCTGTGGAAACAAAAGCAGAGCCTCCTTTCCAAAGCAACACATCCTTACATCCAAATTTTGAAGTCAAGGTATCTTTAAAATATACATATTGGTTTAACTCAACATCTTTTATGATCAAATGTTTTTCTGCAGTTAAAAATCCCAAAGACAACACAATCTAGATTCTCTGTGTAATATTCATCTTTACGTGGCTTATTTTTTTATATTAATTTTACTGTCTCCTTAAAGACTTTATTTTTAAAACTATGTATTTGTTTATATAACTGTATATATCACCTTTTTTGTCTCTTTCAAGTCTACGTATATTTTATACACATTGTAAACTATTACATCTGAATCTGTCTTATTGTGAATCTATTGCTTTAAACTGCAGCATTTGTAAGACTGAAACTGCGCTATGGCTGCTGGCTCTGTCCACCTCAGCTTCCCAACATGGCGGTGGTACATTTACCGCCAGCTCTGGGAGCTATTGTGGGTCTATGCTTTTATCCAAGCAGTGTGTAGTCCAGAAACCTCTTTTTTTGTTTTGTACCTGCAAAGGCTAAATCCACCACACAGCTTAATGTGCCACTTGCAGAGGCCTCATTCCCGCCATACTGCAGATCGAGTGCGCATGCTAGGAACCCACCAGTAGCTCAAACTGGCAGCTGCCGCTCATTTGAGAGAGGCAATTAGGAAGCTGTTTTTAGCTCCGTTTTAGAATCTTTTCTCAGGTTTTGGGTGGAAACTCTTGCCAACTCGTTGGGCGCCATTTGTATACTTCCTCCTGCCTGACTACTGGCCAATCAGTGTTTTATTTACTAGCCAATCAGAGCAACACGTTTGCCATACAGAACATCCCACAGCGCACACACACACACACACACACACACACACACACACACACCACACTCACACACATATACCACACTCACACACACACACACATATATATACATAACACACACATACACATATAACACACACACACACACCCCACACTCATGTACTCCCCCCCCCCCCCCCCCCGTCCTTGTGTTAGGGGTGGAACTTGGCGCGTCACCCACCCTAGATGTTTGTTTTCTTCCCCAGTGTTGAGAATCGCTGCCCCGACCTCAGTCTAGTGAGGGAGGCCTTTGCAGGATGAACGGGAGGCCTTCAAAACCTGTCTTTGGTGGCATCTCCATGACATAGATTATACTCACGACGCTGCTGCTGCCGCCAAACTGTTTTCATCACTCCAACAGGAACCTGGTCCCTCCTGAGCACCAAGAGCACCCTGTTGCCCCCTCCTCACACCACAGCCTTTCACCTGCTCCCTTCCTGTGCTCTGCCCTCTCTGGACACCTCTTGTCACGGGAATCACACCACTTTTGTCCTCGGTGTCAGCCTCCGTTCACTCAGCATCGAGTTTCTGAGGCTCATCCAAATTGTGGCATGTATCATATGGCATCCTTTTTATGGTTGAGTAATATTCATGGTAGGTTTGGACCACCTTTTCATCCATTCATCTACTGGGGCCACTTGAGCTGGTCCCAGTGTTTACTATTTGACAGAGACGCTCTGAACATCGGCCTACAAGAAGCTGCCTGAGCCCCTGCGCTCGGTTCCTTGAGTGTACAGGGAGCACATTGGGCTTTGTTTGATTGTTTTGAGACAGAGTCTTAAGTATCCCAAGCTTTGCTCTGAGTTCTCTGTGTAGCGGAGGATGACTCTGAGTGCTGGGATCCCAGTGAGTCCCCATACCCAGTCTTGTGGTATTGGGAAGGAAACCCCATGTATCCTGGGTAAAGTCCTCTGTCACTGGCTATTCCCCCAGCCCTGAAAAATGATTTTAAAATTGCACACATGAGCCAGGCATGGTGGCACATGTCTGTAATCCCAGCATTGGGGAGGCAGAGTTAGGAGGATCAGGAGTGTTGGTGAGGCCAGCCTGGGTCACATGAGATGTTTGGGTTTTTTAAAATAATTTATTTAACTTTATTTTATGTGCATTGGTATGAAGGTGTCAGATCCCCTGGAACTGGAGTTAGAGACAGTGGTGAGCTGTCATGTGGGTGCTGGGAATTGAACTTGGGTCCTCTGGGAGAGCAGCCAGTGCTCTTAACCGCTGAGCCATCTCTCCAGCCCACATGAAATGTTTTAAAAAAAGAACAACAATAGATTGCACATGTAAAAAAAAATTAAAAAGAAGAAAAGAAGCCTTACAAAATTGTGTCAGTAATTTATAGATGGAGTTTCCTTGTGAAAACTAAGCATTACTATGAAGATTCATAAGTCTCTTGAAATTTGAACCCAGACTCACCCACTCCCCCCAGCATAGGTACTACATGGTAATAACAGTCAACAGTATGTACAACATGGTCCCTGAGATCTCACAGTGAAGGTGTGGCTACCTCAGTTTGTGCCGCTGTATTCTACATGGCGACCAAACTGTGTCATGTTTGGAGACCATATCCCTGCAGCTGAAGGACACGAGTGCACCCACCAAGCCTTGAGGACTCTGTCTGTGCGTCTACACACACATACACTGCAAACCCTCGCAGAGCACCCAGCTCCACAGGCTGCTTTTCGTGCAGAGCTATTTCATGAGTTTGGAGTGTTTTGGCTTTGCTGGGACGCACGGTCTCATACTGAATGGCCATTTCTGCACCCGAGTTGTCGCTCAACATGCCCACACCTTCACTTCTTTCCTGTCAGGACAGGTTCCCATTCAGAATGGCTGGGCAAGGTGCGTGGGAACCCGTTTTGAAACCTGGGGCCAGCCCATGCTCTCCCAGGGACTGGGATAGACATAATCTCAGGGGTGAAGAAATCTCCTGGGTCAGGCCCAGGGCTGCCTCTGGACTTGTCTTGGAGAGAAATCAAGGGTCAACTCCACCAGATCCTTGGTTCTAAGAGCAAAGTGCTGACCCATGAGGCCCTCCTCCTTTTTCTTGATCATGGGGCCAGCCTAAGCTCCAGCCGCTTCTCCTATTTGTTCTGCAGCCCCTTTGGCATGGCCCGACTCTCTTTCCTGGGTCTAATGCCTGCTTTCTGTGCCATTGAGACAGAGCCTTAGAGCTGGCTGAGGGCCTTGGTTACCCCTGGACCTTGGTGTGGGAGTCTCTCTCCTGTCCCTGCCTGTAGACCACTTACCTGGTGCTTCACTGCTGTGGGGCGGGTGCTGGGGATCCGAGGAGCCCCATAGTCTCACTCTGCACGTCGGTAGTTGAACTGGGTCTGCAGAGCCTCCCAGATGGGCTGGAACAAAGAATCTCAAGTAGCCCGTGAGTAGAGCTTCAGCTTTGGGGCTGACCTTTCACGTTGCTTGTTTGTCTGGAGACAGGAGCCCAGGCTAGTCTCAAATCGACAATGCAGCCGAGCTTGCCCTTGATCTCCTGATCTTCCTGCCTCTATCTCCCAAGTGCTGATACCACAGGCATACACCACCAAGCCCACCTCTTTCTCTGCTTTAGCTGGACCTGGGGCTGTGTGTTCCCGGCCTCTCCCTTCTCACTTCTCTGGGCCCCTGTCTTGCTTTGCTGTCCGCATATAAATACATTTTTTTCCTACTGGGTTGATGAACAGACAGGTTCACACAGCCCATCCCACAGGCATGGGCATCCCCTCGTGTTCCCAACATCTCATCCCACCTTAAAACATAACCTCAGATACAGTTCCAGCAAAATTCTAGTGGTTGGAGGAAGGTTGGCCGGGTCAGGTTTAAAGCTTCCACGATGTTCCATGTTTATAATCCCAGCACCCAGGAGTGTGAAACAGGATGAACCTCCCAGAGTTGAGACCAGTCTAGGTTGTATAGTTTGAGGCCATTCTGGCTTCCTAGGGAGGGGGAGACCTTGTCAAAAAAAAAACCACAAACAAACAAATAAATAAATAGCTTTCAAGTGGCTGTACATCACCCTCTGCCGGCAGCAATTGGGAGTGCAAGAACGTAGGAATGCCCAGGAACCAGCAGAGGTCTCCACAGGCAGAGTCCCTGATCCATTTAGATTGAGGACCTGAGGGGCACGCCACACTTCCTGCATTCATATGTGTTTGTGTCTTTGCTTTGGGATAGCTAGCCCAGATCCTTAATCCTTTTATATCTCAATTTCTCCTGTTTTCATTCTAAGGCTCAGACCCACCCCCAACTTACCTGGCTGAGGCCATGAATCATAAATATGACACCCCTAAAGAGAGAGGTGATACCTACTCCCTCAGTATTATCAACCAGCCTCAGACCCACGGGGCTTCTGGCATTTCCTCTTGAGCCTTTCCGGGGGTGGGGAGGGGTGATCTGCCAAATCTCTTTCCTCTTTTCCCACCCCCTCCCTCCTCATCACCCCTCTGCTGCCTGTGGCTGCCACTGGCTGAGCATCCAACTGGCCCACGACCAGATAATCAGATTATCCGGGGTCCAGAATAATATACTCCAGATGGTGTGCCAGCTCTGTGGCTCCGGAGCTAAAGGTGTGAGGAGGAGGAGGAGGCCGGCGGGGGTTTGGGGGGAAGGCCGCCCCGGGAGCCTCAGGAACCTCGGAGAGTCTTATCGGGCAGGCATGTGGGGTGGTTGATGGGGAAGGAGGAAGGAGGTATGGGGGGGTGAGAAATGGGGGCCTCTGTTGCTGGGCTTTCTAAGTAGATGAGTCCTGACTCATCTATCTGTGGCCCAAGGAATGAAGGTCCCAGGGAAGGGAGGAGCTGGCCACTCTCTCGTGCCCTTTCTGTCTCTGGATTGGGAGGTGGTACTTTCATTATTTTGGAGAGATTTTGAAAATATTTACCATTATTGTATATATGGGGTGTTGTGCATACACACACACACACACACACACACACACACACACACACACACACACTTGCAGGTGCACTGGTGGCAGTCAAGGACAACGTGTGGGTCCTGAGGATTGAGGAATGAACTCCAGCTGCCTGGCTTGGAAGCAAGTGGCCTTACCCAGTGAGCCATCTCATGGGCCTGGATTTTATGTTCCTGGATTCCCAGGCTCCATCCTGCAGAACTTCTGGCCCACGTGGTCCAGGCTGGGGCCTAGAAACCTCTTTCTTCCTATGTCTCCTTGGGGCTCTGAGATGTGAAGTAAGGTCTGCTGGGGATTTAAGGGTCCCCGGAGATTAGAGGCTGCAAGGCCATTTTACATAGCACCCTTGATTAGCAAGGCTATGTCAGAGGGGCTGGCTGGGAAGTGAGGGCGCTGAGGCTGGAGAATGGCTGGGAGTGTGGTGCTCAGGCTCCAGCCCAAAGGCTGAGGTTAGATCCTGAGCCTGAAAGTCACCCCGTTCCCCTGCCCCACGCCCCTCCCCATCCTGCATGCCCCCTACCTGGCTGAGGCTTGAACTTTCACCTCTGTTTTGGTGGGGTGGTGGCAAGGCCTCATTTCCCAGCCTTACACATTGGCAACCAGGGGAGGCTCGGGCCAGGGGAGCAGAAGCCGCTGGCTCTGGCACTTGTCAAAACATAGGCCCCAAAAGTGTGAAGGCCTTGGCCCAGCGGGGAGGCTGTATGGGCCAGTGCAGCCTGGAGAACTCATTAACTCAAAGCAGGTCCCGAAGAACCCACTGAAGACAGTGGCCAGATAAGGAGATCAAAGGGGCGGGTGGAGGGAAGCCGAGGCTGGGACTGCCCTTGCACCAGCTGGGCCCCGAGGTTTCCCAGAGACCACGGGGACAACAGGGGGACAGGGGAGGGAGGGACTCCACGAGGCACTTCAGTGACTTAGTCTTCCGATGGGGTTGGAGACAGGACCTGCCATCAGCCCCGCCTCTCATGCGGTCCTTGTTAGGCTTTCACCTCCTCACTAACTCTGGGCCTTTTAAACTTTCCCTCATCTCCAACACCATCTTATCCCGACTTAACTTTGTACTTAATGAAATGAAATGCACTTCAAAGCACCATTAACGAGAAGCAAGCAATGAGCAGTGCCAGTCCGGACTGGAGCAGGCAGGCAGAAGGAAGCTCCAGACGCATGCTCATCAGAGGATTGGCTACGCCCTCGGGACCCGGACACCTTTTCATTTTAAACCATGTGCACCTACTGCATTTTCAAGTTAAGACACAAGGACTCGCGGTGAATTTTCTTAATTTCTGGCTATACTGTGAAATCATGGCCACATGGGAATTGGAGTGTTTGGGACACTCAGGTGTTCTCAGAGCTGAGACCTCACCCCTCCTGCCTGTGGAGGCCTACCGCGTACACTGTACACTCCCACCTTGCCCCAGCATACAGCACATCCCCAGCTCCTTGTCTGGTGTCAACCAAGAAGCACAAATCTGGAGCTCGAGGTTCTTGTTCAGATCGGGAGCTGGAGGAAGGCATCCATTTGCCACAGGTCAGGAGGGGTAGACCCTGTGGACAGCTGCAGGCTGAGAAGGGACCTTCTGGGCCAGGCACATAAGCAAGTTCACATAAGCATGGGTTCCACTTCTCCACTCCCAAGGGCAGGAGAGTACCCGCTTCTCTGGGTGGGACTGCGGGCTTGTACCTTCTGATAGAAGGCAGAGGGAAGGATGGAGAAGTGTTTGAGGAGGCAAGAGATGAAGGGATGGGAGAAGGTAGAGATGCCCAGAGAATTAGGTACCAATCCAAGGGGCCTTCACTACTACAAACCGTCACCCATCTAGAAGACATATGGGGTACAAAATTCCAGACCCCTGGGAGACCTGGGGTGCCACTCCTCTGAAGAAGGGATACAGATGTGATGCCAGACACCAGGCACTTTGTGGCCCGACTGAAGAAAAGGCAGCCATAAAGTATGCACCAGGCCAATGGCATAAACTCAGGCCTGCAGGGCTGGACAGGCAAACCAGATACTCTGCCTGGTGCATGTTAAGCAAGTACTCTGCCAGCCCTATTGTTATTTTGAGACAGAGAGTTACTAAGTCATCCATGCTGGCCTCCAACTTACTCTGTAGCCTAGCCGGACTTTGTGGTTCTCCTGCGTCAGCCCCTCAGACAGACAGATCCCAGATCTGCCCATCAGGCTCAGGGGCTTGGTTCTGAGGTATGCCTCAAACTCACTACGTAAGTGAGATGAGGGTGTTTTTCAGTTTTCTGTGTGTATGAGCACCTGTGTGTATATAATGTACTACATGCACGTGTAGTGTCCAGAGGCCAGTGCTGTGGGATGTTCTGTATGACAAATATATTAATTAGTAAATAAAACACTGATTGGCCAGTAGCCAGACAAGGAGTATAGGCGGGACTAACAGAGAGGAGAATTAAGGGAACAGGAAGGGAAGGAGGAGACTGCCTGCAGCCGCCACCAGGACAAGGAAGATGTAAGGTACCAGTAAGCCACGAGCCATGTGGCAAAGTATAGATTAATAGAAATGGGTGAATATAAGAGTAAGAGCTAGACAGTGATAGGCCTGAGCTAATGGCCAAGCAGTTTAAATAATGTAAGAGTCTGTGTGTTTATTTTATAAGTGGGCTCCTGGACTGGCGGGACTTGGCGGGAGCTGGAGAGAAATTCTCCAGCTATAGGCCAGAAAAGTGGAGTCCCCTGGAACTGTGTTACAGACAGCTGTGAGCCACCACGTGGGGGCTGGGAATCAAACCTGGGTCTTCCAGAAGAGCAGCCAGTGCTTTTATTTATTTATTCATTCGTTCATTCATTCGTTTGGTTTTTTGAGACAGGTTTTCTTTGTGTAGCCCTGGCTGTCCTGCAACTCACAGAGATCTGTCTGCCTCTGCCTCCCGAGGGCCAGGATCAAAGGAATCAAAGGTGTGCGCCACCACTGGCCAGCTGAGCAGCCAGTGCTCTTAACTACTGAACCTTGTATCTAGGTGGAAGATGGACTTGATCCTGACTGTCTGGTCTTTCTGTCTTTACCTCCCCAGTGGAGTCACAGGCCAGTGCTACTCCAGGCCTTCCTACAGGCCAGGCAGACATCTACCAGCTGAGCCACACCCCCAGCCCTCTACTAGGTATTTTTGAGACAGTCGTGTAGCCCAGAATAGCTTCAAATTCACTTTGTAGCCAAGGCTGGCCCAAACTCCGGATCCTCTTGTCTTCATGTCCTAAGTGCTGGAATTACAAGCATGTGTCATACACCCAACTCCTTGAGACTATGTGAATAAACATGCTGCATGTAAGTGGGGACAATTTTTTATTTCTCTTCAACTTGTATTTATTTCTCTTTATTTTTTCCAACCAAGACTCTCCATCCAGCCCAACACTAAACAGGTGTGGTAAGAGCAGCCATCCTCACTACCCAGGCACGGCAGCTCACAACTGCAATGCCAGCACTCAGCTGAGGCAGGAGGATCAGGAGTTCAAGGACAGTTACAGTAAGTTCAAGACTAGCCTGGGCTACATGAGACCCTGTTTCAAGGCAGGGCTGGGGGAGGGCAGGGGTCAGGGGGACAGGGCACGAGATGGCACAGCAGCAGCTAAGAAGAGCACGCTGCTCTTGACGATGACGACTCAAAGTTCAGTTCCCAGAAGTCACCTCAGTCAGCTCGCCACTGCCTGTAACTAACTCCAGGTCCTGAGGAATGTGACGCCTCCGGCCTGTGTGGGCACTGGCACAGATGGTTGCACACATACACACATATACACAATAAAAATAAATCTTAGGGGGCTGGAGAGACGGCTTAGCAGTTAAGAGAACTGACTGCTCTTCCAGAGGACCTGGGTTCAATTCCCAGCACCCACACGACAGCTCACAACCGTCTTTAACTCCAGTTCCAAGGGATCTGACACCCTCACACAGACATACATGCAGACAACACACCAATGCACGTAAAATAAAAATAAATAAATTAAAAAAAATCTTAGATAAAATAAAAGGCACCTACAAGAACCTAACAGGTAGCACCCTATGAAATAGAGAGATTACAAGACTGCTATGGGACAGGGGGAGATGTCTGCTTTTTGTTTGTTTGAGACAGGATCTCATGAAGCCCACGTTAGCCCGGCCTACATACAGCCAGGACTGGCCCTGATCCCCCTGCCTCTGCCTCCCAAGTGTGCCACCACACCCAGCTCAGGGCTGTTGAGTTTTGTCAAATGCTAGTCACAGGAGAGCTGGAGAAATGGACCAAGTTCCCAAGAGCAGAGTGACTTGTAGTGTAGGGAGGCAGGTTCCCCTTCCCCCCTGCCCAGACAACCCAGCAGCCTCACCAGTTGGGATAGTTTCTTCATTGTGCCTCCCCCAGCCTGGGCATCAAGGAAGGGCTAGAGGCTACCACCAAGCTTCTGAGGAGGAATGGGCTACAGTTCTCTGGGTGTCTAGAGGTTCCTACCCTAGTCCACAGTTGGCCAGTGCAATCCAGGAATCTCATCATACAACTTGTAAATTAAAATGATGGGGGGAAATGGCGTAGGGTCCCTAATATATGAAGGAATACCCTAAACCTAGGAGTTGGACTTCAGTTCTTTGAGCATGGTTCTTCCAACTTGCAAGGCTGGTTCAACGCCCTGGGCACCGCAGGTCATAGGTTCCTGTCTTTGTGAGGCCCCAAATATGACCCAGTAGGGTCGGCTGAACCAAGGGTCCTGCACCTTAGATGCCCCTGGCTCTTGGTTCAAAGGGTAAGGCCCTGCCCCCACTCCTGGCTCGAGCCGGCTTTGATGTGCTGATGAGTCCTGGAAGGGGCCACTTCACACCTTGGGCTCGGGATAAAGCTGCCGCGGGCCCAATGGACCGGCCTCCGCTGCCATGGCCCAGCCCCTGTGCGCGCCGCTCGCCCAGTCCTGGATCCCGGGTCCCGCTCGTCGTCCCTCGATGGTGCCTTCCGACCGGGACAGCGTCTGCTCCCCGGGCTGGCACTCGGACTCGTGGGACGGTGCCCAGGCCGGCAGCCCCACGCCACCCTGTGCCCGCCCGGCCCGGCGCGCTGGGACCCCCGGCAGGCGCGGGACGCACAGCAGCCGCCTGGGTAGCGGCCAGCGGCAGAGCGCCAGCGAGCGGGAGAAGCTGCGCATGCGCACGCTGGCCCGCGCGCTGCACGAGCTGCGCCGCTTCCTGCCGCCGTCCGTGGCGCCCGCCGGCCAGAGCCTGACCAAGATCGAGACGCTGCGCCTGGCCATCCGCTACATCGGCCACCTGTCGGCCGTGCTGGGCCTCAGCGAGGACAGCCTCCGGCGACAGCGGCACGCAGGCGCGGCGTCACCTCGTGGTTGCCCGCTGTGCCCCGACGGCGGCCCCGCGCAGGCGCAGTCGCTCGGTCTGCATCTGAGTCCCGCTGCCTGCAGCGGGGTGTCGTGGGGTTCCCCGCCCGCCTGCCCTGGACCCCGAGTCGTCGCAGAGTCCTGGGACCCATCGTTCCTGTACGCCGAGACAGAGACAGCGCCCTTGGAAAGGCAGGAGATGGAGCCCAGCCACTCGTCTCCGGTTAGTAGCCCCTTCCCCGCGCCGTCTGGGTGGCGCCCCCTGCTGTCGGGGCGGCGACCCACAACCTCACGGCGCGCACCATCCTCATTGCTGCACCTCGGAGGGCAGCTGACCTCACCCGATCTCCCTAGCGAGCATCCCCTCAGTTCCCTGTGTGCCCAAACGGGGTGGGGTCGGGGGAACCGGCAGGGATTGAGGTCGCTTTGCTCGCTCGAGGAGCCTGGAGCGTGGAGCAGATGAGCGCGCGGATCAGGCACTAGGGCAGGTGTTGACTGCGGCGCTGTTCACTCTTTCTGCAGCTCTTCAGCAGCGACGTGCTGGCTCTGCTGGAAACCTGGACGCCGCAGGAGTGGCCGCCAGCCTGAAGCGTCAAAGGGACTATGGATGATCGGCACCCTATCTGAGCACAGAGACTTTTCCTTTTGCCTCCGCCCCTTCGAAGCGAGTATTTCCTGGAAGAGGCACCAGCGATACCAACGTGGGCATTCCCGGGGTGGGAGCCTCACCTAGACCGTACCTTCCCAACCCTCCTTGGGAAGGAGGGACCCATAGGGTAAATGCTCTGAAACTGAAGCAGGCACACGACGCTGCTTGGTGTATATTTATTTATTTGTGAATAAACCGTTTGTGCTGGTGTCATTTGGTGTTTGTGGGTCCCGTCCGTCCCTGTCCCGTGTCCTTCCTCCCGTCCCTCCTCCAGGAACTCTCACTGTAAGGCCCAAGCTGGCCCAAACTCATGCTGGGATTATATGCACAAGCCCATATATCTTGCTGGAAGTTCTGGTACACGGCAGGAAAGCTAACATGGGGTTGCTGAGAGGGAGTCTTTCGTCTTCAGCCTGGAAACACAGGCCCGGAGCCCTGTAGTCTTCTACCTCTATCCTGGTCCACGGCTATCTGTGGGTCAGTCTGGGAGGGGCGGGGTAGGGTGGAGTGGGTGGGGCTTCCTGAGAGAAGGTGGCAGGACGTAGTTCATCTTTTTCCAACTTAGGGAGGAACTGGATAACCACAGGATACTTCTGTAGAAAATCCAACTCCATTAGTGTGTATTGTGCCTTGGTGACCTTTCCATATATTTTACAGAAGCATAAAGGTAGGTCTCGGACCCATGTAGGACTTGGGCATTGGAGTGCTCAGCCACGGGAGGATAGTGCCATGTCTTCATTCTGGGCAACTGGGCTGCAGCACCAGGGACACTGTCCCTGGACCTGATTCTCCCATGTGGCTTCCAGAAAGAGATAACATTCCCACCCCTGGAGCTGAGGACCGAACCCAGGGCCTTGCGCTTGCCTAGCAAGAGCTCTACCACGGAGCTAAACTCCCCAACCCCGAGAGAGAACATTTGTAGGAGAGCTGAGTTGGTGTGATCATGGTCCCTTGGAGGCCTGGCTAGGGTGAGGTGAAGGACTTGGTGATTGCTGACCTGTGCTGGTGGAATTCAGATCGGGAATACGCAGCCGAGAAGACGCGCACTTGGAGCCCATTGAGAGAGAGAGACTGGGATCATCTGACCAGTGGGCTGCAGAGAACAGCCCCGTGGGGGCACTCAACTCGTAGTAACCTCTACCAAGGGCCCACTCTGAGGGGCAACAGCTCTCCCTCCCCCTCAACTGTCAGAAAGTCGGGCCTTGGTATTTGTTTGTTTTTTTAGATAAGCATTTTATTGAGCTGTATCACAGAGCTCAGATTTTGTTTCTTGGTTTTGTTTGCTTTGAGGTAGAGTGTCATTCAGCTTCAACTCCTGATCCCCAGGAGTGCTGTGGTGACAGATATGTGCCCCCACAAGAGGCTCATGTTTGTTTAAAAAGCACAACTCGATGATTTTGGCATATTCATAAGAGTTGTGGACTAGTCTCACTAATTTTGGAGTCTTTTTATCACCTCCAAAGAGAAGCTACTGGCCAGATGTGGTGGTACACCTTTGATCCCAGCACTCAGGAGGCAAAGGCCCAGTGTTTTAGGATGGGGAATTAAAGTTATTAGCAAGTCTTTTCACAGATAAGTGGAGCTCATCGGCCAGCCCCCTTCCCTGCAGAGGGCCTCTCCTCTGAGGGGCCTGGGAGCAGACCACTGTTTATTAGCACCTGGGTGTGAATTTTCATTAACAGGTCCCTGCTAATAGTGGCTGAGACACAGGATTGTCGGTAGAAAAGGGTCACCTCCCACTGCCCCCAGACCCCATCCCCCCTTCCTGACCCAATCAGCACCTAGAGCAGACTCCAAGTGCCAGTCCATCATGAGGGCAACAGCCCAGGCGGGCACCCCCAAGCCAGATGGTGGGGGAAGCCTGTTGCCCGGTTCTCAGCCAACCTAAGAGGTATCCCAATTAAAGACTCATCTTAATGATGGGCAGTTATAAGGAAGGATGAGACTCACAGGCCCCACAGATGCCAAAGTCTGCACTGGGATTGACTCTGGAGCTTGTGTGCTAGACAGCACCTCGACTTCCAGTCCTTTGCAGGGTCTGGAGAGGTCGAGTCAGGCCAGGAAGCTGGGCACAAGGACAACCATATGGCTACCAGCCCAGGGCAGCCCACTCTGAACCCTGCTGGGCCCAGCGCCTTCCTTCCAGTGAGGGAGCTGCTTTCCCCATCTGATCTGGTTAAGAGCACTGGCTGCTCTTCCAGAGAACCTAGGTTCGATTCCCAGCACCCACATGGGAGCTCAGCTGTCTGTGACCTCAGCCTGTAACTAGAGTCTGACACCCTCTTCTGGCCTCTGTTGGCACCAGGCATGCTCGTGGGGCACTGTGACACCCATACACACGAAGAATAAACCTTGGTATTTAAGCCATTGTCATCTGAGGACATAGGATGCCATCTGAAGGCCGGGCAGAGGAAGAGGGGTGTCGGTCAACAGTGTCCTCATCAGCCCAGGATGGATGGCCCCTGAGCAGGCTGGAGAGTTTGGCTTAGCACCAGGTAGAAGAGAAGTGGGGTTGATGGGGTCCTCAGAGAGAATGAGAAAGTGGCCAATGAGACTCGCTGCATGTGGGCGAGATCACAGATTTTCTGGCCACACATGGTGAATAAAGCCAACTTACACGGGTAAGGGCACAGCGGGCTTGTGAGACCCAGAGAACTGGAGAGCTAAATAAGGGTTAGCCTCATCTAACCACAAAGCCCTGTTTGTTCTGGGGCCAGGCCTGAAGGCTTTATCCATACCTTCCCTCTGGCACGGGTCCCACTGAGAGGGGATGCTACATTGAGTTTTGTACCTGTGCGCTGTGTGCATCACCTGAGCACTGCTCTGCTCTTGATGTTCCTTGGGGCCTCTGTCATCCAGGGGAAGAACCTCCCTTGGAACCACCGGCTTCCTTCTCAGTGGATGGCACCCTCACCCCTAGATAGTGTCTTGAGCCCTCAGAGTCTGGAGAGAGCTCTGCCAGGTCTGGCTCCTTTTCGCTGGTCCTCATTATGGATGCCACACCTAAGTCCTTGGAATTTCAGGCTTCCTATTCCCTTCTACACACAGGAAGTAAAGAGGATGTGCCACGGGCAGACATGACGGTAGTCATAGCTAGCAGGACACTCCACTCAGGATCCCTTCCATTTACCCTTCCTCACATAGTTCTCCCTCCCTGGGCAGTTCGAAGTCTGGGGGACACAGACCTCTATCGTCCCTCTAGGGATAGACTTGCACCATAGACCTATGTCACCTACATCATCATATAACCACAACCAGGCCAAGGGGAGGCAGGCTGGGGACTCCGCTAGAGCCACAAAAAGAGACATGAGCAGTGTGTGCTGTGGGTATCCTTCCCCAGGCCATTTTTGTGCCCTGGGTGCCATGGATGCTGTTTGTGCCTGGGTACTGTGTGTGCCACGGGTGCTCACCCCAGCTGAGAGCCTGGCTAAAGGGGAGACTAGGGAAACTCACATGCTACCTCCTGGCTGGTTGCTCCTTCAGCCAGCCAAGCCCCTTTGACTGAGGCGGCTGGCTTGTAAGAAAGTCGATCAGACTGTTGGAGGTTGTTCCAACCAGTGTAACTGGGGTCTGCGCTGCCCCCCCCCCCAGAGTTAGTCATAGAAGTCAGGCAGTGGTGTCACACACCTTTAATCCTAGCACTGGGGAGGCAGAGGCAGAGATCCATCTGGATTTCTGTGAGTTCAAGGCCACACTGGGCTACACGAGATAAATCCAGTCTAAAAGAGAAACAGAGCCAGGCAGTGGTGGCACACCCCTTTAATCCCAGCACTTGGGATCACACACCTTTTATCCCGCACTAGGAAGGTTGAGACAGGAAGTGATATGGCTGGACAGAGAAAGGTATATAAGGTGGGAGGAGACAAGAACTTGGGCTCTTTCAGGCTGAGGAGTTGGTGAGGTGAGAGGTGGTGGCTGTGGCTTGCTCTGCTTCTTTGATCTTTCAGAAAGAGAGGAGTAGGGGGGAGACGGAGGGAGGGGAAGGGGAAAGGAAGAGGGAGGAAGGCAGGGGCCGTGTGCTGAGCTCTCATTTCTATTGAGAGAGAGAGGACAGAGCGCAGTGTTACCGGGGACATTTGGACGGTCGGTATCAGTGCCAACCAGGGCAAGACATGTGGCCAGGAAGGGGGTGGGTGGGTGCACCACGAAGCAGCAGCACAGACCCGCAAGGTGGGTCAAGTCCCCAAAGGGAGCCCCTGGGCAAGCCTAGGGCCGGGCTGGGAGGTAGCGTCCTGCAGTTCTCAACACGACCCCATGGTGTCCTCGGAGAGACAGACATTTATTTCGCTGAGCCGCGGGGAGTGCGGCGTTCTCCTCGGAAGAGCAGTTCTGAAGAAGAGCCAGCCGCCTCTCTGTCCCCTCAGTTCCCCAGGATACCCGGTGGTCCATCTCCCACCAGGGCCCGACTCTCTGACCCTGCCTCCCAAATCTGTGTGACCTAAGGCTATCCCACCACTCACCTCCACTCTTCTGGCCCTCCTTCGTTTTCTGTCTCCTGGGGCACCTAACCCGGGGCCTTGGTCAAGCTAAATGCCTACTTTCCCACAGTGCTCCACACCGGCCCTTCAGAGAGAGCCTGTGAAGAACCGCTTCCAGTGGGGCAGGTGTGGGGACAGAAAAGGGCCACACCGGAGCTGCCAGGCTGGCTGGCTTGCTTCAGGGAAGTGGCTCTCCGAGGCCTACGTACCTAGCGGTCCCCCCAGACTTGGGGGATGCAGGAGCGGGGCCCGGCTGGAGTCAGGGCTGGGGGGCAGTGATAAGCCACATGCACAGCAGCTGACAGACTGTTTATTTGCGTGAGACAGCTTAACCTCCATGAGGCATTCAGTATTCGAGGGTCCTCAAAGTCCGTTGGCCCCACTGGCTCCTGGAAGTACCAAGCTTTGAGTGTGGCTCGTTTTCGCCTTCCGGGTGTCCCGGGGAGTGGCTGTCGAGGTGGAGACTCCCTTCGTGGTCACTTCTTTAAGTGTTCTTTCTGGAGAATAATGGAGTACCTCCGCAGCCGCGTCCACGGCTCATTCCCTCTCGCCTGGGTCCTCGACGGCTTTTGGAAGCTGAGGGCCACACAACCAGCAATGAGAGCTGCCGCCCCAGCCACCCGGTCCCCTGGTTCCCTGGTCCCCTGGCTGTCCCTGAGCATTCAGGCAGGGAAACTCTGCAAGGTGACACACTGGCTTCACCTCTGTCCCCTCAGCCTGACCGTGCCACAGGAAGACCTTTACTGAGAACGTCAGGCCTGCTGCAATCTGGCGCAGGCGATGAAGATGGGCGCCCAGAAGCCGGTGCACACGCAGGACACCCACGGGAATCACTCTGCCGTCTAAGATGGGCACCCAGAAGCCGGTGTACACGGGGGACACCCACGGGAATCACTCTGCCTTCTAAGATGGGCACCCAGAAGCCAGTGTACACGCGGGACACCCACGGGAATCACTCCGCCTTCTAAGATGGGCACCCAGAAGCCAGTGTACACGGGGGACACCCACGGGAATCACTCTGCCTTCTAAGATGGGCGCCCAGAAGCCGGTGCACACGCGGGACACCCACGGGAATCACTCTGCCTTCTAAGATGGGCACCCAGAAGCCGGTGTACACGGGGGACACCCACGGGAATCACTCTGCCTTCTAAGATGGGCGCCCAGAAGCCGGTACACACGCGGGACACCCACGGGAATCACTCTGCCTTCTAAGATGGGCACCCAGAAGCCGGTGTACACGGGGGACACCCACGGGAATCACTCTGCCTTCTAAGATGGGCACCCAGAAGCCGGTGCACACGCGGGACACCCACGGGAATCACTCTGCCTTCTAAGATGGGCACCCAGAAGCCGGTGTACACGGGGGACACCCACGGGAATCACTCCGCCTTCTAAGATGGGCGCCCAGAAGCCAGTGTACACGTGGGACACCCACGGGAATTACTCTGCCTTCTAAAGGAAGGCGATCATGTGTGCTACAGCAAGGCGAACACTGATGGCAGAAACCAGACCTAAGCACAGAGACTGTGACTCACATCTGGAGAGGTCTGAGGTCTAAGGCCAGCCTTTTAGAAATGAGAATTCAGGGGCTGGAGAGACAGCTCAGTGGTTATGAGTGCTCACTGCTCTTACAGAGGACCCAGGTCTGACTCCCAGCACCCACATGAGACAGCTCACAATCACTTATAACGCCAGTTCTGGGGACGTGGTCCTCACAGACACATGTATGCTTGTGGTACATACATAGACAAGAGCACACACATGCACACAATTTATAAAATTTCCTTTTTAAAGAGAGCTGACAGGAAACACCAAGGATATCAAGGGCTGGTGATTTGGCTCAGCAACAGAGCTCCTACCCAGCATTCCCAAGGCCCTTGTTCCCATACCCATCAAAAGAAACCAACAAAATTTAAAAACCAATATATACAGTTGGCTGTCCTGGAACTCACTATGTAGACCAGGCTGACTCTGAACTCATAGAGATCCACCTGCCTCTGCCTCTACCTCCAAAGTGCTTGGATTAAGGTTTGTGTCACCATGCCTGGCTCTAAAAATAGTCTTTGTTAAGATTTATAAGATTAATGCATGCTCAGCATGCCTCATTGGCTTTCTCTCTGGACCTGCCAACCAACAGAGGCTGTTCTTTGTTTTGCTATTGTTTTTTAATCACTTTTCAAGACAGGGTCTCTGTGTAGCCCTGGCTGTCCTGGAACTCACTCCATAAACCAGGCTGGCCTTGAACTCACAGTCCTGTCTGCCTCTGCCGGGGATTAAAGGCCCTGCCACCCATGCTTTCTTTACACACCTCAGTCCCGGTTTCAAAGGTCTCTGAGGTTTGCCATAGTGACCACTAGTAGGCGCTAGAGTCAGACTCCCACAACGTCCCTCTTGGCTCACGGGCCACAGCCGCATTTCAGACCAGTTGGATGTGGAAACTCTTTACTAAGGACAGGGGACAAACCCAACCCGAGGGAGACACGAGGCAGAACTAGCTCTGTGACATGTGTGGGAAGTTGGGGTCTAGGTGAGGTGTTTCCAGGCTCCTGGTTTCTCCAAAGACAAAATAGGGAAAGGTGTGTGTGTGTGTGTGTGTGTGTGTGTGTGTGTGTGTGTGTGTGTGTGTGTGTGTGTGTGTATGTGTGTGTGTGTGTGTGTTCCCAGAAAGGATCTTACTACATAGCCCTGGCTGGGCTGACACTTGCTATGTAAACCAGGCTGGCCTCACTTGCCTCTGTCCCCTGAGTGCTGACATTACAGGCATGTGCCATCATGCCTGGCTGACAAAGAACTCTTCCAATCGACAGACAAAGTTGAAAAGATACAGGCCAAGTGTCACAACAGGGGAGAAGCCCAATCCTGGCAGTAGGGTTTCAACTCCTCAGTTGCAGATTAAAGCCACACAGACTACACTCTGTGAACTTCTGACTCTGTTCCTGTAGTCTGTGTGGGAGAAGGGAAGGTCAGGGGGGCGAATGGGGACTCAGATGTGTCTGTCACCAAACCCTAAAGTCTCACCTCTGAGAAGCTGGCCTGCAGGAAGGCTGGCCCACTTAGCCAAGCAGCTTCCGGCCACTCTGTGGTGTGCGGCCTGCACTCCCAGGAGCCCGCTAGGCTCTGGTCTGGAGCGAAGAGGACAGCTGCTTTGTTTGCCCATATGGGAACAGGCTGACATTATCTCCTGACAAGGGCTAGCCTGTGCCAGGAAGAGGGGGGAGCCAGGGGGCTGCCACCAGATGGAAAGGGAGGTGTGGAGGGAGCAAGCTTCAGGAAGAAGCTGTGCTGGGGCCTGAGGCTGAGGAGCAGCTCTCAGCCTGGGGCGTGAGCAGGCTTCTGTGTCTGAGTCAGGAATCATGGAGAGCAGAGGGGGTGACTTTGGGGACCCCGAGAAGGCAGCAAGGGACGAGCTCAGGCAGAGACAGGAGATGCTGTCACCCAGAGTAGAGGCAGCTGGGTCATCCAGAGTGGCCACCGCCACCTACAGTGCGATTCCTTTGACTACTTGGCAATGAGGAAAAAGGGGGAGGCAGCCTTGTTCATACAGGCTGCTACTACCTGGCAAGAGAACCCCACAAGGCTCTCCAGGAGTGACACCCTTCCTCTCCATCACCCCCACACAGGGGTCCTCTCTTTATCATGGTAGAGAACTTCAATTGTTCCTCATTGTTTGGGGGCAAGACACAACAAGGTGTGTGGTAGCAAGCCGTTTAGATTATTAAAGCATCCCCCAAAGGCTCATGTGTCAAAAGCTTGGCCCCCAGTTAATGGTGTTACTAACGGGTGACCGGATCACCAGGGAGCTAATTCAGCAGTGGGTTAGCCCACCAGTGAATGCACAGATGAAGGGTTATTGGGGTGGAGACCCTGGGCCACCCAGAAGCCCAGCCCTGGCAGCCAGTGGGCACAGCCTGGGTCTTGCCGGGCTGGTATTTGACAGGAAAGAGGAGGAAGTTTTTGCTCCTGTCTGGTTTCTGGCATCCTCCAAGCTATCCAAAAGTTTGTCCTGGCTAGAGATGGGGACACCAAAACAGACAGGGAGTCCAGGATTGTGGAAATGGCGACTTAGGAGCCTGCCTGCCGAGAACAATGGCCTGCCAGGAGGGGAGCACCATCAGTGTGACCTGGCCTCCTTGCCGGGCTCTAAAGACAGGCACAGTTCATGCTGGCTATCTGCAGAAGTCCCACTGCAGCTCTGTGAAAGCGATCTGGACAAACCACTGCAAGTGTGAGACCTGCATCTGTCACCACGTGGGCTCTCATTGTGTCACCCAGTTGTGGTTGTTAGAGATTTGTGTGCATGTTCTGCCTCCATGCATGTATGTACACCACATGTGTGCCTGGTGCCACAGAGGCCAGAAGAGGGCATCAGATCCCCTGGAACTGGAGTTACAGGCATATGGGCACTGGGAACCAAACTCGGGTCCTCGGGAAGAGCAGCAATGCTCTTAACCACTGAGCCAACCCTCCAGCCCTGCTTCACCTAGTTTTGGGTTGAATAACAATTAAGTTCAGATATAAGGAATAATCAGAAAAGATGATAGAGACAGACAGAAGGGAAACAAAAGCTCTGGGTGTGTGTTCGTGTGTGTGTGTGTGTGTGTGTGTGTGTGTGTGTGTGTGTGTGTGTGTGTTTATGTGTAGAGGTGAGGTGACCTCACAGCTAGGGACAGCATAAAGGTGTGAACACGTGTGTGCTCAAACACCCAGCATGTCAGAGGACTCTCTCCACTCAGCATTGTGGGGTTACCCTCTGCAGCCCTAGATGTTATATCTCAAAGCAAGCTAAACAGGCTGTGACATGACCAAAGCATGTGCCTCAAATACCGAGCTCAGAGCCCTGTAAACGCTCCGGCAAGTCTGACCCTCAGGTAAGCAGGGAGCTGGCCTGCCCCCAGCACACTCTGTGTCCCCTCCAGCTCCCACGGGTTCTTCAGCATTCGCACTGAGGCACACTCTGTGTCCCCTCCAGCTCCCACGGGTTCTTCAGCATTCGCACTGCCGTGAGGCCCAAATCCAGTCTCTGGCCCACAATGCCATGCTGATCCGCTCTGCTGATGGCAGCCCTCTTCTCTGTAAAAGGTCCCTGGGCATTTGGCCCTCTGCACTCCGGCCAGCTGCTGGGGCCTTTCCAGGGAGAGGCTGGGCTGGAACCCAGGAGCTAACTGTGCTGAAAGGGAGGGAGGCAGGAACCAAGAGTCCCTTCCATTCCTGCTGGGGTTCAGGATGGCCTCAGTGTTCCAGAGATAGAGGGCAGGGCAGAAAGAATGTTCTTCCTCCTTATCCAAGTAGCCGAATCACAAAGGCAGGAAGTAAGTCATACACATCCATCCCATGGAAAATGGTCATGGGAACCATATTTACAAATGCTGTGGCTTGGGTGCTGAGCAGCCCTAGAGGTCCATGAGTTACAGGTTTAGTCTCCAGTGTGGTGCTATTGGGAAGTGGGGACACATTAAGAGGTGGGCTCAGTGGGGGTTTGGTTATTTGGGGTGTGCCTCAAAGGGGATTGTGGGACCCCAGCCTCTCCTCCTCCTCCTTTTGCTTGGAGTGTCATGGGGTGCAGTCTCATCCCGGCCCATGCTCCCCACTGTGCTGCCTCACCACAGACTCCCAGCAAACGTCCAATGACCGCGGACTGAAATCTGCAGAACTGCAAGCCAGTCTCAGGTGTCTTATTACAGTGCCAGGAAGTTGACAGCACAATAAAGTTACCTCTGGAAACGAGGGACTGGGGAGAGCGGTCCATCTGCACAGAGCTTGCTCTGCGGCCATAGAGACCCAAGTTAGATCCCAGGAGTGGTGGCGCACACTTGCAATCCCAGAGCTGGGAAGGGGGGGACAAACAGGCCCCTGGGGCTCAGAGGTTAGCCAGCCTCGCCTAGTGGGCAAGCCCCACGCCAGTGAAAGGCTGTCTCAAAAACCAAACGAACGAAGGAACGGTGTTGGAGAGATGGCTCAGTGGTTAGGAGCAAGTACTCCTCTGGGCAGTTTCACACCCAGCACCCACATCAGATAGCTAGCAACTACCTGGAACTAAAGCTCCAAGGGATCCAACACCTCTGATCTCCTAGGGCACCTGAACTCTTGTGTACACACACACACACACACACACACACACACACACACACACACACACACACACCGGTACAATAAAAACAAACAAAACCCCTGAAAAACCACAACAACCAAACAGAGATAGATACTCAAGGTGAATGGTGTCTATAGAGTAAGGAGGAGAACACCTGTGTCGCTGGCTTCTACAGGCACCCCACACATGTGCACGCATATCCTCAGATGAACATCCACATACATGCACACATTCACAGAAAGTTATATTTTGGAGCAACAGAAACCCAGACAAAAGAGTGAGCATGCAACATGATCTTCACTTGGTGAGCATGCCGAGCGGAGGGACCAGGAAGGAGATGTTAGTGTAGTGCTGATGATTTGGGGTGGTAGCTTATGGGTTATGTAAGTTTCTTTTTGCATATTCATGTCTTTCAAATTTCTACAAGTATGTGTGTACACACACACACACACACACACACACACACACACACACACACACACACTCTTCTTATTTTCTTTCTGATTTTAGGACAGGGTTTCCCTCAGTAGCCCAGGGTGGTCTCAGAATCCCACCTTTCTGCCTCAGCGCCCCAAGCGTTGAGGTCCCAGACACGTGCTGCTATGCCTGGCTTCCAAGTCCGTTTTGTAACAGTGGGAATCGATTCTATTAAGCCATAGCTCTACTCTTAAGACAACTTTCCTGGGCTGAAGTTGGGCTCAGCAGCTAGCTGTGACAAGATCACTTGGCTAAGGGTCACTCGGTTAGAAATGTCAGTCTGTGGCCAGAGGGAAGTGAGTTATCCAGACTCCAGCTGTGACCCACAGGTGGGTGTCTACTGACCTTTAGGTAAAGTGGGAAATGTCACCCTTTCTAATCACTAAAGGGAGGGGGCTGGTTAAGAATAGACAGAAATGGAGGGAAGGAGTTCACAGAGCACCCAACCAGCCCGGGAGCACCAGCAGCTCCAGGCCACGCCCCGGGCAAGCACCAGCCCACAGCCACAGCCTGTTCTCATGCTGGAGACACCCCTTCCCGACTGTTTCAGTCTGTTGGCCAAAGCAGCGGACCTTTGGTAGGAAAGTTGCAGAGAGGGAAAACGCAAAGGAAACCAGCACACCTGCTCATCACCCACTGTCACCAGTGCTCCTTCAGGTGCACGCTCCCCATCTTCCCGACCCCACACCAGGACGGCGCTGTCGTCTACCGCAGTGGTTTGTCACCCTGTCTTTCCTTTGGAAAGCCGTCAAGCCCGTGCAAAGGAGGCAAACAGCACAGTGAACTTCACCCACACTCGCCGTCCTTAGCGTTAGCTCCCTGGCACTCTAAACATTTCCCCCGATTTCATCATCGCTCATCACTCTCCCTTTCTGTCTCTATAAATACTTCCCTGGGTAGTTTAGAAGTACAGTGTAGACAGCATGATACTCTCCCCTAAATTTATCTGAAGAGCAGGTCCCCAGAGTCCAGAACAAGAGCTCCTGAGCACGGCTGCGAAACCTCTAACCCGGCGGTGTTGACAAACAGCCCCCTCTCCCACAGTCCCCTCCTCCTCCAAGAACTACCAGACCGTGCTTCTTTCCTCATCAAGGGTCACACTTCCTCCCAGGAGACACTGAGAGCCACGTAAGCCACTCAGCACAACGTAGGGAGGGCGAAGCAGGTAAGAGGCTGGAGCACAGCTCAGAGGTGGTAACCAGCCCGGCAGGCAAAGACCCGCTCTTCCTTTCTAGAAAAGTGGGAGGAAAGTGTCAATGTGCCCAGTGAAAGAGAAAGCAGAGGGGAGCTGTGCTGCCACCTAGTGGTCATATTCAGGATTTCCCCCAGGCATTCTGATTGTTTAAAAATTCTTTTAGATTTATTTTATGCGTGTGAGTGTTTTGCCTGCATATATGTGTGTGCACTACATGCATGCAGTACCCTCGGAGGCCAGAAGATGATGTCACAGCCTCTGGAACTTGGGTTACAGGCAGTTGTGAGCTATCCTGTGGATGCTGGGAATCAAACTCCAGTCCTTTGCAGGAGCAGCAAAGCTCTCTTAACCTCTGACTCATCTCTCCAGCCCTGAGGCATGCTGATTCTAATGGACGGGCACATCATACCTACTATTTCTGGAGGAAACAACCTGTGGTAGTTTAAATGAGAGTGGCCCCATAGGCTCATATATCTGAATGCTTAGTCACCAGGGAGTGGCACTGTTTGAAAGGATTAGAAGGATCAGGAGGTGTGGCCTTGTTGGAAGAAGTGTGTCACTGAGGGTGGGCTTTGAGGCTTCAAAACTCTTTTTCTCCCTTCCTTTGGGGATCAAGCTGTAGCTCTCAGCTACTTCTCCAACTATGCCTCCCCTCCATGTTCTCCCCCGTGATGATAATGGTCTAAACCTCTGAAACTGTAAAAAAGCCCCCAGTTAAATGTTTGCTTTATAAGAGTTGCCCTACCAGGTTTATGTGGTGCTGAGGGTCAACTTAGGACTTAGTGCATACTAATACTAATCAACCAAGCTACATCTGCAGACCCTGCTACTTCCCCACCTCTGTTTTTTCTAGAGAGGGTCATGTGACAGAATAAAGCCTGAGAGGAAGGCTCTAGACACTGTATTCCAGGGTGCCCTTATTTGCTCTGCTTTGTTTTTTTCTTTCTTAAACACAGTGTCATTATGGAGCCCTGGCTGGCTTGGAACTCCTATGTAGACCAGGCTGGCCTTAAACTCACAGAGATCTGCTTGTCTTTGCTTCCTGTGCGAGATTAAAGGCCTGCACTACCACCATCAAAAAAAAAAAAAAAAAAAAAAAAGAGTTTCCCTGGTCTTGGTGTCCTTCACAGCAATAGAACAGTTGACTAAGAAACAATCTGTCTGTCTGGCATTTTGTTTATACTAGCTCACCTACAAGCCCCGGAAGTCAGGTCTAGTCAAAATGTCCATGACATGGCCTGGCAGGTGGTAGGTACTCTGTACCTGTGCTTTAAGTGAGCATGGAGACAGGCTCTGAAAGGGTGACCAATCAGGTCTCACAGCTAGTAATTGGAAGAGTTAGAATTCAAGCCCCGGCCCGTCTGGCCTCAAATCTCTATAGCTTGGTCATTGTACTTCCTGGAGGAAGGGTTTAAATGAAGAACAGGGAGAGAGTCTGATGGACTTGCCTGAAGAAACCACTGAAGCTCACAGGCCACTTTTTATGAGGACAGAGAGGTCTTGGAAGGGAATGGACCTGTGAGTCACACAGCTCTGGAATGTCAGGCCAGGGCTGAGGCTACAGAGACCCACCAATGAACCCATCCCACCTAAAAGAAGTGGCCGGACTGCCATAGACACCATTACGTCCCTGAAATGTCCTGTGAGATGGGCTGGAAGAGACTCCTGTTCCTCCCAGAAGTCTGAGCACTGTTCACTGGGCTTTTTGAGCAGAAAGGAAAGCTAGCAAAAGGATTGGAGGAAGTGGAAATAAAGAAAAGAGGAGAAATTCGCCCATAATAACCGTCTGTGATGGAGAAAAGGAGGTCAAAGGTCAGTGGTAGACAAACATTTCCTATAAATGGCCAGAGAGCAAACAATTCAGACCTCGAGAGTCATGTGGTTTCCATGGCAATTACTTACCTCTGCCATGGTAGCACACAAGCAGCCACAGGCTATCTGCAAAGCTGTGTTCCGATAAGACTTGATCTAAAACGAGTAGGCCCTGCACAGAGAGAGAATGCCCCTGACAGAAGCTCAGTGCTAGGATGTGGGACATGTCCTTCGGAGTTGTTTGTCCGGGGGTACCAGATACCTGCCCCTCAGCACTACAGGACACTGCCACTGTTCTTAGCTGCCCACCAGAACTTGATGGTAAGACACCATTTTTGAAGACATCATACACTTTGGTCATAGCATATGGAGAAATCAAGCTGGTACTGGATTGGAAGTTTCCTCCCTGCTGGCTAGTATCTATAGTACCAGTGAGTGTTCTGTAGGCTGCTCTGGGAGAAAAGTCATTAACAGTCTTACCCGGCTGTGAACCCTGAGAGCTACAGTGATGACCAGCTTGTCAGGATGCGTCTATTGGTGTAACAGTGGCATGAAGGTATGGGGGTAACCAACCATGGTTAAAAACTGGATTGGAGGCCCGCTCCACAGAAGGGAGCTCGTACCTGGTACTGTAAACCTCACCAGAGACCCATCCCTGGGGAGGTCATAGGCCCTAAGGGAGAACTTACCACTACGGTATTCTGCTAAACGGACATAGTATTAAACTGTTTTCTAAATACTTATCTTTATACCCACATTATCAGTGCACCTCTCAGCCTTCATAAATAAATAAGTAAACTTTTCTTTTGCAGTGGCAAAAAGTGGCAGTCACTTACGGAGATTCACAACTGGTCCAAGTGCAGAGATTAAGTGGATGCAGAGTGCTCAGCCCTAAACTGACATCTCTGTCACCCCCTTCCCACCCAGGCAGAGGGAACGTCAAGGAAGAAGTGGCACACCGTTTGCAGGAGCCAGAGGTCAGTGTAAAGAAGGTCTTCTGAGCATGACGGAACCATGGCCCCATGCACTCACCCAGCTGTGGTTGCCTACACAAGAACTACACAGAGCAGGCCGTCAGCACTACAGTGTGGATGAGGAAGCGTTCAGGAAGTCCCACCCTTATCAGAGAAGCTACTGGCAGTTGTTGAGTACTGTGGGAGGGGAAGCCAGTTTTCTTCAGGGTGGAGCCCCTGTTCGGTTGCCCATGCTCTAATGGATGGCTCTACACCAATGTGCACATGGGAAACACTAACCGGACTCAGAGGTTAAAAAAACCAACAACAAAGTACACACAGTTGGGAAGGGGTGTGTAGTAAGGGCTGAGAGGGGGTGAAGAAAGGCAGGAGAGGATGGAAATGATGAAAATATACTGTGGATATCTACGAAATTCTCGAAGAATAAAAACCCAATTCTTATAATATAATAGGAGGTGGGAGTGTGGCTCAGGGCTAGAGCACTTGACCAGCACACACATCCCTGGACCCAACAAAACCTGTAATTTTCAAAATGAGTAAGTGTGCTGGTGCATCCCAATGGCTATAGTCAGCTGAACCTGTTATAATGAATGAATGAATGAACCAACGAACGAAAAAGAAGAGTCACGGCAGGAAACTTGAATAAAGCACGCCCTCCCTCCCTCCCTCCTTCCCTCCCTCCCTCCGTCCCTCCCTCCCTCCGTCCCTCCTTTTTTATTCTTCCTTTTTGTATGTGGTATATAAGTGTGGCTGTGTGTTCCTACAGGACATGGATGCATGCTCTTCAAGAGACATTCATCTTGTTTATTTTAAAGAGAAAATTGTTTTATTTTATGTGTGTAGTGTGACAGGTCAAGTATTTCTTCATCTTGTCTAAAGCGGGAGCCATCTTTGGTTTAACCAGAACCAGACCCCCCTCTCCCCCGCCCCTTGCTGTTAAAAGCCCCATTGGAAAGTACCAAACCCTGTTCTAGAAACTTGGGGTCGAAATGCTCCAGCTAACTGCATGTTTTAGGCTTTTGTTAAACTGCTTGCTTGCTTTTCTTCTCCCTACAACTGCCAATCAGGATGTAGTTTTTCTGTGTTCACTGCCTTTAAAATCTCCCTGTAGAATGCATTTCAGGCTGCTTTATGAGAAGTGTTGTTCTGTCGGCTTAATACAGACTCTCAGTTCAGACTTTGGTTCTGCTGATTGGTCTTTGGGTCTCTACCCCCAACATATAGGTGTTCTGCCTGCATGTCTGTGCACCAGTATATGTCTGGGACCAGCAGAGGCCAGAAAAAGGGGTCAGTTCCAGGATGGTTGTGAGCTACCATGTAAGTGATGGGAATAGAACCTGGGTCCTCTGGAAGAGCAGTTACTTTTCTTAAGAACAGGCCTAGAGCCAGGCGGTGGTGGCGCACGCCTTTGATCCCAGCACTCAGAAGGCAGAGCCAGGTGGATCTCTGTGAGTTCGAGGCCAGCCTGGTCTACAGAGCGAGATCCAGGACAGGCACCAAAACTACACAGAGAAACCCTGTCTCGAAAAAAAAAAAAAAAAAGACCAGGCCTAGAGCTCACAGAGTAGGATAGGTTGGCTCAGATGGTGAGAACCCTTCAGTTAGCAGTAATTAAGTATGGAAAGGCTCTTAACCGCAAACCACACTCAGTGATGGCTCACCAGACACACCCCACAGCTGGGCGGGGCCTTACCTCTTCTGGAGGAACTGCTCACATCTTTTCTCCAGTGGCAGCACCTGAGAGAAGGCCTGGTTATCTTCCAAGTCCTTTTGAGAAATGGTGCAGTTTTTGGAGCTATCTTTCAGGAGGGGATAGTCCTCAAATTTAAAGCAGAAAACAGAATCTGTGGTGTCCTTGGCACCATCCGTAGGTGTGGTGTTACCATCTGGGCAAGGTCCTGTTAGGAAAGGAGAGCACCGTGTTCAGTGGAATTGCCTTCTCACGGGGCAAGGGTCTTCAGGGTGCGTGTCTGTCCTCTGTGTATGGAGCGGCTTACCTGGCTGGGGTTGGGAGGGAATTACTTAATTATGTAGAACAAAGACCTTGCCAGCATTTTATCAAAGACCCTTGTGGGAACCAGGCTGCAGCCTCGTTTGGCCTGGGGCAGAGGGGACTAAGGAGGAAACCGAGTAACTGTGGCCAAGCTTTTGTGGGAGGTCAATGAAGAGTGTAGGAGGCCCCAGCACCGGGTAGCTGCCCTCACAGTCCCTTCCATACCATGAAGCAGAAAATATGGGTGGTGTGGAGATATAACAAACAACGGCTTCCAGGGCATCTCCTGCCGGTGGTGCAGAGGGGCTGCAAAGGCACAGATGATTTCGGCCTTGGCCACATCCAGGAGGCTTATAGAGTGGTTCTTGGAAAAGATGAGCACCTGGGAAAGAAAGGGAAAGGACTCTCAGACTTGGCTCTCACAAAGGCAGAGGGTCGAGGCCACCTTGGGACCCTGCTCCAGGACTCCTCTTCTTACCTCCTGGCATCTGTCCCACTTCAGACACTCGCTGCCACAAGGAAAAAGCTGGTTCTCAGTCTAGGGTGCTGCTCTCATTCCCTTATTCAGGGCCCTTCCTGCGTGCCCCTGGGGTCCCTCTCTGTCACTTATGAACCCATTCTCCTGGTCTTGTCAGGTCCACTCACCTCCTGGGGACCATAGGGACCCAACAGTACACTAGCTTTGACAGTGATTAACTGCTGGTGGACACAGAACGGACATTTGTAGACTTGTGGTCTAAGAGCCTCCCTGGGCTCTATAGGGCCTCATCCTCTGCCAAGCCACACCAGAAATCACGGACTTTCTTGCTAGCCTGTGTCTCCATCATAGACCCTGAAAGGATCAGGGAATCAGCAGAAGGTGGCAGGACCAGCCATGATGACTTTTTCTCCTTCAGCTGCATCCAGAGGCAGGTCAGCATGTGGGCTCTAGACCCGCTTAGAAGATGATGTTCCCTGTTCCTACCTCTCCATGCTGTGGGTCTCATCTATAGGAGGTATGTCTGCATCCTCTGCCAGCATACGAAGGCTGGTCCCTCTGCCCCACACCCAACCTCCTCCTTCTTCACACCTCCAAACCTCAACTTTGGGTAGTACCTTTTGATGCTGTCTCAACTTCTCCGGCTCTGCTGTCCCCTCCTGCCACACTACCCTCCCCTCCACAACTTCTGCGTTAGGTGGTCCCTACTCTGTTACATTACAGATGACGTCAGCCTTTCTTGTGTTCCAGGGCAGCTCGTTGGCGATCTGTGTCCTGATGGAATGTGAGCCGCATCGGAGGGCTTTCTCTTTGGTGTGTTAGTGTTTATTTGGTGCTTAGGATTGAATCCGGGGCCTGCTAACATTTACTCTACTGCTGAGCACGACTGCCACCCAGCCTTGGAGTTTCTCTTTCATGTCCACATACCCCAAAGCAAACCCAAAGTCTAGCACGCACTGGACTGGAAGGGATGATGAACACATTCACAGGAGAGGATCAAGGGCCTGAGAACCTACCATGCCAGGCAAAGCTGGGACCGGGGCCACTGTACAGATGTCTTCTTCCGGGTGCGTCACGGACCTGTGGGGCACAAAAAGGGGCATTCTCTTGCTGTAAAGGTTTCAGACTTTTACCATCTTCTCCTAGGTATTTATCCTAGGGAAACTTTTTTAAAATTTCCTTTTGGGGTTTCATTTATGTCCATTTTGTATATGAGTGCTCCGTCTGCATATACACAAATGCACACCAGAAGAGGGCATCAGATCCTATTACAGATGGTTGTGAGCCACCATGTGGATGCTGGGAATTGAACCCAGGACCTCTGGAAGAGCAGTCAGTGCTCTTAACGACTGAGCCATCTCTCCCGCTTCCAGAGATACTGTTGATGTAGACCAGCAGATATGTGAAGAGATCGTTCATAGTAGCAAAACAAACAGACAAACAGACAAAAGCAGGAAGAGTGAGGGACTCACCAGCAGGAGACGGCTTAAGCCGCAGAATACGACACGCCACGGAAACTGGAGCTACATGAACCAACATGCAGAGCTCTCGTGATCAATGTCATAAAGCAAGTCAGAGTAAACAGAAACAGAAAGCCAACTGGAGGTTCACAGAATACGGATCCAGGCCAAGTTTCCTAAATACACACTACTTAATACATGCACTGTTTAGAGGCAAAATCATACATAGGTGATAAATTCTTAAATCAAAGGAATGATAAGCCGGGAGGTGGTGGCACAGTCCTTTAATCCCAGCACTCGGGAGGCAGAGGCAGGCAGATCTCTGTGAGTTTGAAGCCAGCCTGGTTTACAGAGCGAGATCCAGGACAGGCACCAAAACAACACAGAGAAACTCTGTCTCGAAAAACCAAAACAGAGAGAGAGAGAGAGAGAGAGAGAGAGAGAGAGAGAGAGAGAGAGAGAGAGCGAGCAGCAATGGTGGCATAAGCCTTTAATCCCAGCACTTGGGAGGCAGAGGCAGGCAGATCTCAGTGAGTTTGAGGCCAGCCTGGGCTACAGAGTGAGTTTATCTCATCATCCTTACACACACACACACACACACACACACACACACACACACACACACACACTGTATGGATTCATTTGCATGCATACAATATTAAAAAAAAAAAACGTTTTTGAGACAGGGTCTCACTATGAAGCCCTGAGGGGCTGAGACTCACTATGTAGCCCAAGCTCCTTTGCTTCCTGGTGCTAAGATTAAAGGTGTCTGCCACTATGCCTGGCCTTATTTAAACAAATTTTCTCTTAAAGATCTCTGGGGAAACTGGGGGAAGTAATTTTGGGAGAACTGAGCCTCTGTGCGGTCATATGGCATAGGAAAGGGATAGTTTTTCTAGAGAACTGTACCTTACCCACATTCCACCGTGCTCCGGCCAGGAGAGTGGTGGCTATGGCCATGGACTCTCTCAGAGGCTGCCAGCCTTTCCTGTGGGACAGCGTCATCTGTCTGGCAGGCTATCACCTTGTCCTGTCCCTAAGCCACTGACCTCTCAAGAAGCACCTTGCTGGTGGGTCCACTGGTCCTGCTGGCTGTCACCAGGTGGAGGGAAGCATTAGTGCAGAGCACCACACACATCATTTCAGACTTCACCGGGCCTTCAGGATACATGTTCCGTCCTTCATGCACCAGGAAGAATCTTAGGAAGTGAATACTTTCGCAGAAACACCCCTCGGGCAGAGCAATGACCCCAAAGAGGAATCCTGGGGAGAAAAGATTACTCCAGCTGGTCAGAAAAAGATGAGGTAGCAGCCATGGGTTCTAGTTCTGTGACCTGGAAGCGTGTGAGGGACATGTGTGGGGTAAGGACCAAGTCAAGCAATGCGCAGCCTCTGCAAGGGGAAACCCACGCCCATTGCAGAACCATGGAGAGTCGCATGCCTAGAGAGGAGTTTGGGGACGGGGACCAAGGCTAAGGAGGAAGGGGAGGAGAGCAACAGGGACGATGCACAGCATACAGATGGGCTTTAGAAACTGCATGTGTGTGTACAGCCAAACAAGAATCGACCAGTATCCTCCCCTTGAAACGAAAAGGAGCTGCTGGCTAAGGGACTGTGAGCCACTGTTAATCCGCGATCCCCGCTGAGGCCTGGCTAGTGGATCCTTTCAGATGTCACCATCTCTGCATCCGCAAAGCTGGGCCAGGAACCTCGGCCCCCACCGTGGTGCTGCCCACCGGAACCGCTGCTGGTCTTGCTTTGACCAGTTTCTAGGTCCCTCAGAGTTCCTGCTGACTGGCGGGAAGAGCGTGGAAGAAGACCTGCTTTCTCTGAGAGCGGGGGTGGGGGGTGGGGAGGGTGGGGTGAGGGGGTGGGGGCGGAGGCTGCAGGGCCTCTCAGGCTGTGCTGGGAGACATATCTTCTCTACAGTATAACAAGGTACGTGCACCTCAGGACCTGGTACACTGCTGGACACAGAGCAAGCTCTCAGCGAGGACCTGGGCAACAGAAGCTCAGTAGTGTGTTCTAGGAGCGAAGACGGGAAAGCGGGCCCAGCTGCCCCAAGAGGACTGGGAACGTAAAGTGACTGAAGGAATCCCCAAGCTCCTGGGTCACCGAGGAGACCCATCAGGTACTCAGTCGAGGACTGAGATGGGGAACTCACCTTGGGCCAGGTCCCACAGAATGAGCACACCATCCTCACAGGCAAGGGCCAGGTAGGAGGAGGAGCTGCTGGTCTGAGAGACTGTAATGGGCGCAGCGCAGGGCCACACGTTGTCACAGTCTAGAGGGAAGAGGCCACTTGTCAGGCCCTGCCCTGCCCAGTGCCTCCACCCGGGGAATCCGAGGTCCAGACTGGTCTGCCCAAGCCAGCGTCTGGGCACTGGGAGCCCCTTGTCTAGACTCTCCACATCTCTCTTCAGTGCTCTCCCTTCCCAGAGTAAACTAAGTCACAGCTAACGTTTAGTGGCCATTTGCGGGCACTCACAGGACACAGTTAGGCTTGTTACAAGTTGCAGGTAGCATTTCATTGAATTTTCAGAAGAGTTCTAACAGCAGGTCCTGTTAGAACCCCATTTCATAGGTAAGACTGGGTGATAAGTGACTTGACCAAGGCCACAGCCAGTCAGTAGACAAGCGGGTTGGGGGGCGGGGAAGTGGGGGTAGAGGTGGGGTCAGAAGCCAGGCTGCTTGGGAGAGGGCCAGAGGAAAGCAACTCCTTCTGCATGCATACTCAACGTGACTTCTAAAGCACAGCCTGAGAGTAAAAGGCAGGTGCCACTCAAGGCCATGGGGCTGTGCCCATGGATGTGCAAGGCACCAATCACTACCTGTGTTACAACTGCAAAGGTCTTCTTGTATCAAACCTCTGGAGTTTGCTGTTTACAGCCAATACACTCAGCATACAGTGACGTATAATGACTTCGTTGTGTTTCAAAGAAAAAAGACATTGGGACCTGAAGCAACACCCTGAAACGGCACCTTTCCCGTACACTGGGCTGGGCCACGCACCGGCCTTCTGAAGCCGGGCCCATTCTCCTTTCACATTACATTCTGCGGGGCCTGTGCACTGGACACTGTCACTGCGGATGAGAACCGTGACAGCCGGGGACAGGCCTTGAGCACCCATTTCCGCCTGCATAGCTCTGCTTCCCTCAGGCCGCACTCTCACAGCTCAGCTGGAGAAGCACGTGTTCTCAGAGCCCTGGCTAAGGCACTGTCTCAGCCTTAGCAGTTAAAATACCAGTTTCAAGCCGGGCCCATGGTGACGCACGCCTTTAATCCCAGCACTCGGGAGTCAGAGGCAGGTGGATCTCTGTGAGTTTAAGGCCAGCCTGGGCTACAGAGTGAGTTCCAGGTAAGGCTCCAAAGCTACACAGAGAAACCCTGTCTCAAAAAACCAACCAACCAAATAAATAAATTAATTAAAAAGTACCAGTTTTATCCTTCAGAATTTTGTTCAGTGAATAGAGGAAGAAATTATGACTTCCAGTCCAGTGTATGCCGAGGATACAGGCTGCCCCTGGAGATGGGGAGAGAAGAAAGGCATTATTAGACAGGAGGCAGTCTCTGGCTAGTGTGGCATGTAACTGCCTGTGAAGTCTGGAGCGATTTGTTCTGGTAGGTTCCACTCAGCAGAAGGCGGACTTCCCAGGAAGAACAGTTTGGTCCCTCCATGGAGGCTGTTCCTAGGGTAGGCTGTTCCTAGGGAGGCTATTTTACATCTTCTAGAAAGACATCCGCTTGCATGTCAGAGTCCAGTCCGATTGTTGTGTGTTGATGACCGGAAGCGGCATGACAGTCAACGCTCACACGCCCTAGGGCGGTCCCTCCCTGAAGTCCCGTGGCTTCCATTTTAGGGAAGTTGGGCTCAGGGACACATATCCAGACAGACACTGCCAAGAGCCAGCTGGCAGCCTGGGTTCCACCTTCACCCCTTCCCACCATGCAAGATCTGCCATGTGGCACAGGAGAGCCCCTTTGCCCAGACAACCGCTGTCCCACTCCCGTTTACCTGGAGAGCTCTTGATCTCCATTGGCGCTGGGGCTATGGCATTAGTGAAGAAGTGGAATGTGGCCTTACTAGGAAAGACAGATACGAGTCAGAACCATGTAGACCCCTTGGCAAGAAGAAATGTGGCATAATATGTAACTAAGACCAGAAGTGGCTTAGTTTCTGAGAATGAGCCTCTCAGAGTCCTGTGACAGCCCCATGCTGTGGCTGAGGGGCCACACAGACCTTGGAAACAGATGAAGACAATGCTAACAAAGTTGTGGGTCACTCATAAGCCAGCAGGGTACAGGTTGGAGCTCCAGCCAAAGGAGGTCCCCCTGCCCCACTTTTAGAAGGCCACTTCTATCCTCAGAGGAGATCCTTTAAAGAAGACCAGACAAGGGGACCAGCAGTGGTGGCACACGCCTTTAATCCCAGCACTCAGGAGGCAGAGCCAGGCGGATCTCTGTGAGTTCGAGGCCAGCCTGGTCTATAGAGCGAGATCCAGGACAGGCACCAAAACTACACAGAGAAACCCTGTCTTGAAAAAACAAAACAAAACAAATAAATAAAGACCAGACAAGGGTGACATTCCATAAATGCTTTCTCACCATGGGGTCTCAAAACTCAAAGTGTACTGATAAACTGGCCCTTATTTGGAGTGTTTGCAGATTCTCATGGTATTCCCACAGTGGATAATTAATGTGATCCCTAAATATCTTGCTGGGCAGTAGGAACTAAGTGGGCACCATCAAGCCAGGTGAGGGTCTCAGTTCACAATAAAGGGCTGCCATTAAGGCTCAGCCTTCAGAACCATGTCCTGATGTAAAGACATTCAGGTCCACTTGCCAGCTAGATGAGAGGTCTCACTTGTCATGTGAAGACAAGAATGTTCCAAAGTCCTACACAGCTGTGAGGCAAGCCGGTTCTTAAAACCATGGCTGCTCCAGACACTGGGCTATTCTTACCATCAGAACGTGGGCAACTGACCGAGGTGTTAGCACACGTCACTGCTACCACATTGTGATAGCTATGGATTATATGACATCACACTTAGAAAGACACGGGAAGGCTGGGTGAGCTCAGCAGCAGAGACCCTGCCTGCCACACACAGGCCCTGTAGATCCCAGCACTGTGAAACAGCAAGAGGAAATGGCGGGAAATGTCCACAGTGGTGATAACTTATTTCCCTTTTTGTTACCTTCTCTCTGTGTGCTTTCTCCTTTTTGAAAACCAGGGAGAACTAGAAAAGGAGTCACACATGAATCTAAAGTAACTGTTCCTCATCTCCGTAGGTATATGCTCCTGCTTCTTTCCCCTTGTCTGGGGTGCCGGGCTTTGAACCCAGGCTTTGGGCATACTAGACAGTGTTCAACTGTGCCATACAGCTATTCCTTCTTTAAAATTCTAGTTCCCAGTCTTCTTTCTAGCTGTATTTAAACCAGTCCCACAGAACATTTTGCCGGAGTCTGCTGGGGCTAGACAGATTGCTCGGTGGTTACAAGCACTGGCTGCTCTTCTAGAGCGCTTAGATTCTTAGCACCCACATGATGGCTTACAACTGTCTACAACTCCAGTTCCAGGGGATGAGGCCCTCTTCTCATCTCCACAGGCACTGAATGCACACGGGACACAGACGTGCATGTAGGCAAAACACCCAGACACAAAATTTTAAAAGTTAATTAAGTAAATTAAAATACATTTTTAAAAAGAATCTGCTGAAGTTCTCCCAAGCCAGAAAGAGGTTTTAGAGGGGATCCTTGCTTTGGTCCAGCGAGTACAGAGCCAGCAGCAGCTCTGTGGCTATGCAGGAAGCAGGGCCCGGCAGCCTCCTCCCTCAGACTCACCTGAGTGGGCCTCCTCCCTCAGGCTCACCTGAGTGGCTCCTCCTCCCTCAGACTCACCTGAGTGGCTCCTCCTCCCACTCCCCTTCCAGGTACTTCTTGTGGGAGGCATAGAAGATCTCTCTGTGTTGTTGCCACTGCACATCCTTGATGAAGTGATTCTGTCCAGAGCCTAGCCCACAGTAGTCCTCTGTCTTCGAAATAATCTCCAAGGGGCTTTTAAATGTGGTGCCTGGATTGAAGAGATCCCAGGACTCAATGCAATCCCATTTCCCTTGGCTGGTTCCCCCTGCTCCCTTCAGAAGACTCACCCCAGAAACCCACTTTTGGTCCACAGTGGGTCTGTGAGCCAGGGATCCAGCCCTGGCCATCCTCTCCCTTAATGCACAAACTCAGAGAGCCCAGGCAGAGGGCAGCTGTTCTCCCTCTCTACCCCTGCAACCCAGCATCCCAGGTTTTCTGCAGAAAGGTCAAGGAAACGCCCATGGTGTGCCAAGGCCTGTGTTGCTGTCTCTCCACCAAAGTAAGGCCCCAACCTGGCAATGACTTCCTGCTATTGCTGAAGACTCCTCTTCCTATGCAGTCTCTGTGGCTTCCCCTCACGCCTCTTCTACAGGACTCCTGTTGGTCACCTTCCCTGTTATTCTTCCTAGTAACCTTGCATTCCCCAACCCACCCTCCTCTGCTTTCTAGAGTTAGGAATAAAACCCAGGATCTCACGCACAGTAGACAATCACCCTACCATTAAGTACACCCCAGTCCACCACTGCCATTTTGTACGTGTGTGTGTGTGTGTGTGTGTGTGTGTGTGTGTGTGTGTGTGTGTGGTGTCTATGTACTTGTTACTGTAGGTATGTGTGAAGGCCAGAGGTAGATGTCAGGGGTCTTCCCTTGATCATTCTCTATCTTTATTTTTTGAGACAGGGTCTCTCACTGAATTTGAAGTTCATTGATTAAGCTAGGCTGAATGGACAAGGAGCTCCAGGGATCCATCTATCTGCCCTCATTCCCTCCCAGTACTGGGGTTATAAGGCACACACCACCATATCTCACTTTTTATGTGGGTTCTGGGGATCTGAACTCAGATCATCAGACTTAAGCAGCAGGCACACTTTACCTACTGAGCTATATCCCAGACCGACTGCCACACTTACACGTTTCTCGGCATGCATTCGCTTACAACTCTATCTCTCTCTCTATCTATCTCTCTATCTGTCTAAATATCCATCCATCCATCCATCCATCCATCCATCCATCCATCCATCCATCCCAGTTTTCTCTAAAGCTTCCTTAGAGATTTCCACATCCCAGGAAATCACTCAGGTCTTTAGCTAGGCAAACAGGTATGGATGGTCACTCCACAAAGGAGTATAAATGCTGGATCCTAGACAGGGCAGGCCTCTACCAACTAGGCCGCATCTCCAGCCCTTCTTCCATGCTTTTTATGATACACCTAGACATACAGATGCTCTCTGGGCTTTTTGTTTGGTTTTGTGCTTTATTGTTGTTATTGTTATTATTGTTGTTGTTGTTTGATGTACATAGCCCAGGCTGTCAGTGGATTCACTTTGTAGCACAGTCTGACCTAAAAGTAGAGGTTGCATCATGAGGGCTGGGTCACAGAACCACCAGCTCAACTTAGAAGTTTTTAATTTTAATGTAATTAAACTTTCCAGACTTTCCTTTTACTGTATTTGTGTGTGTTTTCCTTTTAAAGTGTTGTGTGTCATGTGTATGTGTGTGTGTCATGTGGTGTGTGTGTGTGAGTGTGTATGGTGTGAGTGTGGTGTGGTATGTGTGTGTGTGGTATGGTGTGTAAGTGTGGGTGTGGTGTGTGTGTATGTGTGGGTGGTGTGTGTGTGGTGTGTGTGGTGTGGTGTGTATGTGTGTGTGTGTGTATGTGTGTATGTGTGGGTGTGGTGTGTGTGGTGTGGTGTGTATGTGTGTGTGGTGGTGTGTGTGTGTGTGTGTGTGAGGGAGGGAGAGAGAGAGAGAAAGAGAGAGAGAGAGAGAGAGAGAGAGAGAGAGAGAGAGAGAGAGAGAGAGAGAGAAGTCTTTTCTAGGACCAGAGAGATGGCTCAGAGGTCAAGATCACACACTGCTTTTGTAGAGGACATCCCTGCTCGGCAGCTCACACATGCCTGTAACTCCAGCTCCAGAGGCTTCAACTCCTCTGGATTCCACTGGGGGCCTGCACCCGCCAATTCACATAACCACATATAGACACACACGTACACAGTTAATTTAAAGTAAGTCTTTCTTTTTAAAAGAGTCTTTCCCTACCTAGAAATTAAATTTTCTAGAAGGTCTGTTTGTTTTGTCTTTCATACTGACTTCTGCAATTCACCTGGAATTAGTTTTACATACAGTATGAGGCAGGGCTCAGGCTTTGTCTCACCATGGACAACCAGCACAATTTACTGAAATGACAGTTCTTACAATGCGACCTCCAATATGCCTGGGCCATTGATTTATATTCGGGTATTTTATCCTGTTTCATTTGCCCGCTTTTCTGATTGAGAACTCTTTCTATCTACCTGTGTCTCTGTATTTCATTGATGTCTCTGTTATTTACTCACTCATCTTTTGTTTTTTGAGACAGCATCTCTTGTAGCTCAGGTTGTCCTCAGACCTTGGACTCATAATCCTCCTGTCTCTGACTCCCTAAATGCTAGGATTACAGATTCATTTTTTTTTGCTTGTTTTGTTTGTTTTGAGACATGAGCCATGGTTTCTCTGTGTAGCCCTGGCTGTCTTGGAACTCACTCTGTAGACCAGACTGGCCTTGAACTCACAGAGATCTGCCTGCCTCTGCCTCCAAGTGCTGGAATTAAAGGTGTGCACTGCCACCGTCTGGTTGATTCATCTTTTTTTTTTTTTTTTTTTTTTTTTTTGTCGAGACAGGGTTTCTCTGTGTAGCTTTGCGCCTTTCCTGGAACTTGCTTTGGAGACCAGACTGGCCTCGAACTCACAGAGGTCCGCCAGCCTCTGCCTCCCGAGTGCTGGGATTAAAGGCGTGCGCTACCACCACCTGGCTCATCTTTTCTTAATTACTATAGTTTTGCAACAAACCTTTAAAATTTTTAATTATATTTATTTATTTTATGTGTGTGTTGCCTGCACGTATGTATATGTGCACCGCCTGCATTCTTGGTGCCCACAGAGGTCAGAAGAGGGGGCCGATTCCCTGGAACTGGAGTTATTGATGGTTGTAACCACCATGTAGGTGCTGGGAATCAAATGTGGGTCACCTGTGAGAGCAGCAAGTGCTCTTACCCACTGCTCCATCTCTCCAGCCCTTGGAGTCCTATCACTAATATTCTTTAAAACATTTTAAATTAATTTTCAGTTTCTGTATATGATGTTTTGCCTGCACGTGTGAGCAGCATGTGCCAGCCCCCACTAATACACTTCTGTCCTTTTAAAAAAATTTTATTTTTGGTTTTTTGAGACAGGGTTTCTCTGTGCAGCTTTGGAGCCTGTCCTGGATCTCACTCTATAGACCAGGCTGACCTCGAACTCATAGAGATCCTCCTGCCTCATGCCTCCCAAGTGCTGGGATTAAGGGTGTGTGCCACCACTGCCCAGCTCTTCTGTCTTTTTTAAATAAAGCATTAAAATTTTTAATTTATTTATTTAGTGTGTATGTTTTGATTGCATGTATTTCTGTGCATCATGCACATGCCCCGGTAACCACAGAGGTTAGATGAAGGTATTGAGTCCCACTAGAACTAGAGTTCCAGAGGTTGTGAGCTACCATGTGGGTGCTAGGAACTGAACTCGGGTCCTCTGTGAGAACAACACATGTTCTTAACTGCTGAGCCACATCTCCAGCGTCAGCTAAGATTCTTTTTTAAGTTAATGGCTATTCTTGGCCCTTTGCATTTCTCTCTGATTTTTAAAAAATAATTTATTTACTTTTATTTCATGTACATTGGTGTTTTGCCTGCATATATGTCTGTGTGAGGGTGTCAGATCCCCTGGACTGGAGTTACAGACAGTTGTGAGCCACCATGTGGGTGCTGGGAATTGAACCTGGGTACTCTGGAAGAGCAGTCAGTGCTCTTAAACCGCTGAACCATCTCTCCAGCCCCTTCTCTCTGATTTTTAATGGCTACAAAGAATTCCTTTGTATAAATATACTGGATAGGCGAGACAGTTGTTTAGCTTGAACTGTTTAGGGGGCCCCCAGGAAGTGGGATTGGGATCTGTCCCTGGTTCATGGGCCGGCTCTTTGGAGCCCAGTGCCTAGGGTGGGACACCTTGTGCAGATTTGATGCGGGGGGTGGGGGGGTTGGGGGGGGTGGGGGTGGGTGGGAGGCTTGGGCCTGCCTCAACTGAATGTACCAGGCTCTGCTGACTCCCCATGGGAAGCCTTGTCTTGGAGGAGGTGGGAATGGGGGGTGGGTTGGGGAGAAAGTCTGGGGGTGGGAGGAGGGAGGAGAGGGGGATCTGTGGTTGGTATGTAAAATGAACAGAGAATTTCTTAATAATAAAAATAAAAACATATACTAGATGTTATCTAACCAGTCTGCTGCCCTTGTAAATAATGCTACACAGCCTACCGGTGTGGGTAAACATTTTTATTGGTATGTCTTTGAGACCATGTGAGTGCCAAGATACTCTATATTCTCTGCTTATAACAGCTAACCGCTCTCCTCCTTCGGGCCAACTCTTGGCCTTCTAAACCTTGCTCCAACATCCCTTCCCTTGATAAAGCCTTTGTTTATCCTTAGGCAGAGCTAGACATTCCTTTCTGTTTTCATGGTCCTACATGTTTCCAATTACTGTACTTAAAATACTATACTGTGGTTTCTTTCCACTCTCCCTTGGTAGACCTTCAGCTTCTAGAATGATCTCCATGCTTGGTTGCAGACACTAAGCAAAAGAGTGATAATGACTTACACAGAAATATGGGAATGAATTAATTCTGCCTCGCAATCATAAATGATGTCTCTCTTTGATCTCCTAATTCTACTAACTGAATGCTTATAATATTTGTGTTTCCTTTTGGTTATTAGTCCTAGAGCCTCAGAGATAAAATTATGCATTTAATTAGACATTACTACTAATAAGTAGGAAAACAGGAATGTGGAGCAGGGCTAGTGAGGGATATAATGGGGAAATCAAAGAAACAAGAGCTACCTCTTACTTACCTGCTATGGGCTTAGGGGGTTTAATCTTCATTATGAAAACTGGAGGACTCAACTTAAGGTCACTTTTAAAACAAATGTTTAAGTCCTGAAATAAGGGAAAGGCACAGCCAATAAGCTAACAAAGGAGATTATACGGAATCATTAAAAATAACAATTCTTAAGGATATCAAGAAAAAGAAGAAGAAAGAACAAGACAAGTGAAATGGAGTAGAAAGATGGTAGACTTAAACTCAAATTTGCCACTAACAACATTAAATGTAAATGGCCTAAATACTACACTTAAAAGGCAGATACATCAGTTCTGATTGCTAGGTGGATTTCATAAATTCTTATATCCCTGTGTTATCAATATTACTGAATATGCATAATGCACAGCACAAAATAAGAAAGACACATCTAATACAGAGACAAATTTCAACCATATGATGTCAAAAAGAAACTTCATTTAAGCCAGCACTTGGAAGGCTGAGGCAGCAGGATTGTGAGTTTGAGGCCATCCTGGGCTAAAGGGCAAGTCTAAAATCAGCTTTAGCTACACAGAGAGATGGTGTAGCAAACACACACACACACACACACACACACACACACACACACACACACACAGAGAGAGAGAGAGAGAGAGAGAGAGAGAGAGAGAGAGAGAGAGAGAGAGAGACCCTACTTTAATTCTCAGTTTAAACATAAATAAATATGTTAAAAATAAAAGTATTAAAACTGGTGGTATATATCAACTCAAAATAATTGAAAGAAAGCTGGGGTAACTAATACTAATGTCTGACTTAGAGTCAATCAGAACAAAGACCAGGTAGTAACCAGGACCAAAGAGTACACAAGTAATGTTAAAATGTCAGTTTATCAGAAAACATAGCTTCCCAAACTGTTATGCATCTAATAATGGGGTTTCACAATACACAAACAAAAACCTCACAGAAGTGAGAGAACAAATATAGTCTTTGGGACTCCTCTTCCAAAGGATGGTAGGATCAAGCACACTGAAATGTGAATAAAATGCAGAACAGATATAGGAAGAAATGCAATGAAGGATGCAGAGGACTTGAATAATTGGGCCAAAACAAGCAGAATTTACCATCTTTTCAAATGTACTTAACAATGTAAACCATATTTTTGGCATAAAACAAATCTCAACAGACTTGAAAGGTGTCACATTGCAAAAAATTCAATAAAATATTAGCAAACTGAAACAAAAAAGCTAGATCTGTGAAGAGATGATCTCAAAAACAGAGTAGCCCAGGGGCTAGGGAGTGGGCTCAGTGATAGGTATTTACCTGGATTGCATTAGGGCTTTGAGTTGGTCCCAAGCTCTGGAAAAAAAAACACAAATAAATAAGTAATGTTATGATCAAGAAAGAAAGAGAAATAGACAAAAGAAAAAAATCACAAAGGAAACATTCACACACATATCTTGTGTGTGTGTGTGTGTGTGTGTGTGTGTGTGTGTGTGTGTGTGTGTGCGTGTTTTGAGACAGGTTTTCTCTGTGTAGCCCTGGCTGTCCTGGAACTCACTATGTAGACCACGCTGGCCTCAAATTCATAGAGATCCACCTGCCTCTGCCTCCTGAGTGCTGGGATTAAAGGCATGGACTACACTCAGCTTCACACACGTATATTTTTTTTCATTTTTCTTTATTAAGAAATTTTCTACTCACTCCACATACTACCCACAGATTCCCCCTCCTCCCTCACACACATATCTTTATAAAATAGAATGCCTAAACAAAATGAATTATCACTGAAAATGACTCAAAACATTAAAAAAAATGGACTGAACAGCATAGAAGTTAAAAACATAATAAAAATTTTTGCTGCTAAGTAAGACCTCAAGACTCTCACCTAAGAGGAGGATAGACACCTTACCTTACAAGGAAGGCTAGCATATCCTGACGCCAGAAGCTGAACAGAAAACCATCCAGACAAATTCACACACAAAGACAATAAGCCAGACTCACATCTCATATCTAAAGTTGAAAATACCTGTGAACCTAGGATTATCGTCTGTGTGTGCACGTGTGTATGTGTGTATCGTGTGAGTGCACGTGTCTATGTGTGTCTGCGGAGAAGATCACCCAAACAGAACACTACCCAACAGCACAGCACAGGCTCTGTAGCCGGCCTGTGCCGGTTAGGTGCTTTTGTTTATTTGGTTTTGTTTTGTCAATTTGACACAAGCTAGGAGTCATCTGGGAAGAGAGACCTTCAGCTGAGAACATACCTCCGTCTGACTGGTCTGGATGCAAGCGTGTGGAGCATTTTCTTCACTAATGATTGATGTGAGAGGGTCCAGGCCACTGTGGGTGGTGCCACCCCTGGGCAGGTGGTTCTGGGTTGCATAAAAAGGTAGCTTAGCAAGCCAGGGGGAATAAGCCACTAAGCAGCTTTCCTCCACGGCCTTTGTCCCAGGTCCCTGACTTGAGCTTGTGTCCTGGCTTCCCCTCATGGTGGACTGTGACATGGAAGCATAAGACGGAATAAACACTTTCCTCCCCAAGTTGCTTTTGGTATTTATCTTAGCAGCAAAGAACAAACTAATACAAGTAGCCATCTCTCAGTTCCATCACCTCACGGCATGCATAGGAATGACGGGAGCGGGTGCAGACGCAAGCCAAGTAATAGCCTGCATTAGAGAGAAAAGGAAGGGCCAGGCTTGCTCCCTCTTATGAGGATCCAAGAGAGAATACAAGAATGACTACTAGGCTCCCTCTCCTAAAGGTTCGACAGCATTTCCCAATTCTACCGGCCTAGGGACCGAGTCTTCAGTTGTGGTGGACTCCCAGGACACAAACTACAATCTCAGTGTAGAACCTCAACAAAGTATGGAATATACAGAGATAGAAAACCAGTTGTTGCCATGGCACCGGGGTGGAAAAGGGTAGTGAGATGGGAGGTTATGAAGCAGGTGGGCAGGATGAGCACTCTAAAGACTAATGTACTCGAGGCAACAGTAACAAAACAGTGCTGTATATGAGATCGTGCTGAAGGAGTTTAGCCGCTCTTCTCATACAGCAGCACCAAACAGATGGGTGTGCATAGATGGGTATGTTCATTTGCTTCACTATGGAAACCTCTTTTAAAAATCTATACGTGCCGGGCAGTGGTGGCGCACGCCTTTAATCCCAGCACTCGGGAGGCAGAGCCAGGCAGATCTCTGTGAGTTCGAGGCCAGCCTGGTCTACAAAGTGAGTTCCAGGAAAGGCGCAAAACTCCACAGAGAAAGCCTGTCTCGAAAAAACAAAACAAACAAACAAAAAAACTGTATCCCACAGTACCTTATGTACCTTAAATATACACAGAGTTCATTTCTTTTAATGAGGAGAAAAACTTTGATAAAAGTCAATTCCATTCTTGATTTAAATAAAACAAAACAACTCCTAGCAAGCTGAGGCTAGAGGAACACATGTTCAATCTGATAAAGGCTAGTCTTCAACATGTTTATTAGAGGCCCTGGAAAATATAATAGAGCAAAAACAGGAAAAAGAAGAGATTTTCAGAATTTATAGCTGTGGGTATCTGTCTAGGAGATACAAAGTCACTAAACAGCAAGCCATGGGGAGAGATAATAAGTTCGGGAAAGAGGTCCACAGTGCCAGGATGGGGGAGAAAACAAGGGGCTCACAGCATGGGACAGTGTGGGGGGACTCACAGAGGCATGACCCCAAGAGTCTCTCCCTTTTAGTAGATTAATTTTTGAAATCATGTGTCTGGGTGGAGGGGTGTGCATGTAAGTGTAGGTGCCTGAAGAGGTCAATAGAGGACATCGAATTCCCAGGAGCTGGAGTTACAGACAGCTGGGAGTCTCCTGATGTAGGTTCTGAGAACCAAACCCAGACTCTCTAAGAGCAACAAGTGCCCTTAATCACTGAGCTGTCTCTCCATCTCTCCATCTCTCCAGCCACCCTTTTCCTTTCTGAGAGTATCTCTTTAAATTCTGAACCTTCATTCTAAGCAACATACAAAAATCAGTAAGTTAAGTATGAACCAATGTGGTGGTCCTGCCCTGGAACTCACTGTGTAGACTAGGTTGACCTTGAACCTGCAGAGATCTGGCTGCCTCGGCTTCTTAAGTGTTGAGATTAAAGTTGTGCACCACTATGCCTGGCTTCTTGTCATTTTTTTTTTTTTTTTTATTCCCCAGCCCCAAACACTTCTGTCTGGAGGAGACTCAACCATTGTTTACGTCTTGAAGAATGTTTCTTCTTTGAGACAGATTTTCTTTTTGTTGTTGTTTTTGTTTGTTTGTTTGTCCCCCCCCCCCCCCCCAGGATTCTCTGTGTAGTTTTGGTTCCTGTGCTGGATCTCGCTCTGTAGCCCAGGCTGGCCTCGAACTCACAGAGATCTGCCTGGCTCTGCCTCCTGAGTGCTGGGATTAAAAGCGTGCACCACCACAACCCGGCACGAGACAGAATTTCTTTTTTTTTATTAATTTATTTTGCAATACAATTCAGTTCTACATATCAGCCACGGATTCCCTTGTTCTCCCCCCTCCCGTCCCCCTCACCTTCCCCCCAACCCCCCCCCCATTCCCATCTCCTCCAGGGCAAAGCCTTCCCCACAGACTGAGGTCAACCTGGTAGACTCAGTCCAGGTAGGTCTAGTCCCCTCCTCCCAGGCCGAGCCAAACAATCCTGCATAGGCCCCAGGTTTCAAACAGCCAACTCATGCAATGAGCACAAGATCTGGTCCCACTGCCTGGGTGCCTCCCAAACAGATCAAGCCAATCAACTGTCTCATCCGTTCAGAGGGCCTGATCCAGTGGGGACCCCTCAGCCATTGGTTCATAGTTCATGTGTTTCCATTCATTTGGCTATTGAGACAGAATTTCTTACACTGCAGGCTGGCCTCACACTTGCTCCATAGCCAAGGATGACCCTGAACACCTGACCCTCCTAGGTGGACCTCTCAAGTACTGGATGAGCATATGCCTCACGGTCCGCTGAGTGAGCAAACTTCTTCTAGAGTGATGTTGCCATGTGTTGTTTATGTAGCTTGAGACAAAGTATAACTTAAAGGAACGCTCCAGCAAGAGGCCCCATTTCAGATGTTTGTGGGTCCTCTGCTGAAACTTAAGAAAGGGTGTGCTCCATGTACCCCAGAACAGGAAGTCCGCACCATCTCCCAGAGCATTCCAAGATGAAAAGGAACTCCACAGTTCACCTGTCTTGGTATACCGCACTGTTACAGTGGCAGGGGCAAGTCCAGGTTTTATGGGGTCCTCTTTAAGAGAAAGAACAAAATCAGGGCATGGCAGCGTGTGTCTGGAATCTCAGCACTGGAAGGCAGTGAAAAACTGTTAGTTCCAGGCCAGTGTGGGCTACATGGACCCCCTGCCTCAAAAACAAATACCCATGAAGTTATGAAGCCAAAATGCCCAGTCATTTTAACACCACTCAACATGAGGGAGAATACAGCAGAGGGAAATTGGTCTCAAGTGATGTCGATCAACAACATATTTGCAAATTTTCTGAAAATCAAAGACAATGTAGCTACATCATGAGGGCCGCTGCCATGGCCTTGGAAGGGGCTTTGTAAGTGGTGGGGCTGGAGTTAAGTTCCCTTAGCTTCAGGTCACATGGTTTGAGGCTCTCTTCAGTGATTGTAAGATTAAGATCCTGAGAAGTTGGGAGCAGGGCCCCAGCATGACATTGTGCCAGTCAGTATACTTGACAGTTGATGTACTTTTCACTCACAAGCATGACCCTTCCAAATGTAACTTAAGGCTCTCTAAAGATGGTCTTTAAAGTTTCTTACCGGTTCTACAGCTTCTGGAACAACAGGGTCAGGAGTGCTCTGGGGAAGGAAAAAAGCGATGGAAAGGAATTCACAGTAGGTACAATGTATGTTCCTGACCCCCTGCTGTCTACAGAGATGTTGTTTCTCCCCTGGACGCATTTCCTCTTTTAAGAAGGGAATTCATGGGCTGGGTGTGGTGACAGACACCTTTTGATCCTAGCACTCAGGAGGCAGAGGCAGGCCGATCTCAGTGAGTTCGAGGCCAGCCTGGTCTACAAAGTGAGTTCCAGAACTGTTACACAGAGGAACCCTGTCTCAAAAAACAAAACAACAAACAGCAACAACAAAAAGAAGTGAATTCATGGAGTACACACGGAGGCCCAACATCTGGGCAGTCCCCTAGCCTGCAGGGTTTTAAGACACAGTCCTCGTTCTTCAGGACCTTCAACTGCAGCTGGAGAAAGATGAAGTGTTAACAACTGTGAGTGTGCGGTGAGTGGATCAGTTAAGACACCATTACAAAAATCAACGTCTGGAGCCCGTGGTGGTGATGCACACCTTTAATCCCAACACTCGGGAGGCAGAGCCAGGTGGATCTCTGTGAGTTCGAGGCCAGCCTGGTCTACAGAGCGAGATCCAGGACAGACAGGACAATACAGAGAAACCCTGTCTCAAAAAAGAAAAAAAAAAATCAATGTTGGAGAAACTTGAAATGAGTATTTCTTTTATTTTTTTACTATATTTTTAATTATTTTATTTTATATTTTAATAAATTACATTTTAATATTTAAACAGTTGGATTTAAATTTTAATATTTAATTAAATAATTTAATTTAATAATTAATTTACTTTTATTTATTTGTGAGAGGGAGCCTTGTGTGTGCCATGGTTTGCTTGTGGAAATCAGAGGATGGCCTGTGGGAGTCAGTTCTCTCCTGTCATGTGGGTCTCAGGGGTCAAACTCAGGTTGTCCAACTCGGCAGTGTGTTTTTTTACCCACCGAGCAATCTCCAGGGCCCCCTTTTCTCTTTAAAATTGACATGTGTACAGAGCATCATGTGATGCTCCTGCACATGGATATACTGTGTTTTGTCCCCCCGCACCCCCCCCACTGGTCTTAACTATGTAGCACTGCCTGTCCAGGATCTCACTCTGTAGTCCTGGCTGGCCTTGAACTCATGGCGATCCACCTGCCTCTGCCTCCAGAGTGCTGGGATTAAAGGTGTGTGCCCCTATGCCCAGCACCTTGTGCTGTGTTCCTAAAGTGAATATTTCTGATTTGGAAAACATAAGTGATGATGAAAACAGGTTATGTTTAAGGAACTCTGTAATTTACAGTGAAAGATCTACACTGTTGCATGCTGGTTGATTCTCAGTGTATGGAAAAACGAATGAACAGCCAGGCGGTGGTGGCACACCCCTTTAATCCCAGCACTCAGGATTCTCTGAGTTCTAGGCCAGCCTGGTCTATAGAGAGAGTTCCAGGACAGCCGGGGCTATGCAGAGACACCAAAAACCTGTCTTGTAAAACAACAACAAAAGCCAGGCAGTGGTGGTGTACACCTCTAATCCCAGCACTTGGAGGCAGAAGCAGGAGGATCTCTGGTCTACAGAGTGAATTCCAGGACAGCCAGGGCTACACAGAGAAACCTTGTCTGGAAAAACCAAACCAACCAACCAAACCAACAAAAACCACCATTACTACACTCTGGGAGACTTAACGGAACATGAAACCTTCAAGGATCGACTCAGACCAGGAGAGGGAAAGTTATCTGTGGGGCAGGAATCAGAACAAAGCCCCACCCCCACCAAAAAAAAAGAAATGCCTGTGTGCAGTCTCAGGGTTAGTAAGTCCAAGTCAGGAGAGACCCTGACCCTTGGGCTCCTCCACTTACAAATGTTTTATCTAAAGTAAATCCAGTTCACTGCTCCTGTTGTCATCCATCCAACTAGCTTCAGTGACCTTGCTAGTTCCATAAAGAATTTAGGCTAGACTTGGGCTGGGGCAGAGAGAAAAACAGTGATTGAAAGAGATGTTTCCTACCAGCTGCAGCTGCTTGGTTTTTTTCTTTGGATTTACAGCAGACAGTGGGTGCTCCACTTCCTTAAGCCAAGTCTCCTTGGGCAGTCTGTACACTTCCAGCCAAACATCCCCAGCTCCTGCATTGGGAAACCATGTAAGCAAGCATTCAGTAACTGCTGGAGGGCAACAAGTTTCAGCTGATGAGTGTCTACTTTCTCAGAAGTGCTGGCCCGGAGACCCAGAACCTTTGCAGTAGGCATCCACGGAAGAGGCGCTTGCATAAACTGAGGCAGAGGTTATGGCAAACCCTCACTCACCAAGCAACATTTGCGTGGAGAGTTGACCCCTTATGCCACTGCTGTCTAACGGAGTCGGGGCTTCTCCCACAACACTGGCGCAACTGCATTTTTAATCAAACTGTCTTCTCTGCCAAGCCCTGTTTTCTACAGTGCCCATAGTCAGTTCTACTGACATTCTGCCCTAGAGGTGACATTGCCACCTAGGGAAGGAAGGTGGCACATGGAAGCATAGTAAGAGAGTCTTGGAGCAAAAGGAGAGTTGGAATGGGGACAGACCCCAAAGAATTCTTCCAGCCAACATCTGAGATGATCTATGGGAGGCGGTTGGATCTTATCCCATCACAAGAACAGGCTGGGCTCCTGGTCTGAATACTGACCCAGTTGGGAGAGGTTGCTCTCCCATGGACTGGAATCCTGCCTCAATGTTCCATATAATATAATCGTCTGGACACTTTAATTTCACACTTCTGGTTTCCAGAACTATGAGGGAATAAATGCCTATCATTCTAAGCTACCCACTTTGTGGTACTTTGTTATGACAGCCCAAGAACACAAATACATGAGTGTTTTGACTGCATGTATGTCTGTACATCATGTTATGTGCCTGGTATCTGCAGAGGCCGAAAGAGGTGTCAGATCCCTTGGAGCCAGAGTCACATATGGTTGTTAGCTGCCATATCAATACTGGGGCCCAACCTGCATCCTCCAGAAGAGTACTCAGTGCTCTTAACTGCTCAGCTGTCTCTCCAGCCATTAACATGTCCTTTGATACAAAAAGCACTATAAAATCTCTATCTTCCTCAAGGCTTTAGCATTTGAGGGCCCTTTGGGGGGGAAAGGTATATATCCAGACTCACATAATATATGTTCAAATATTTAAAAGCTGCAAATCAAACTACCAAAAATTTGAATAAAATATGTTCTGTTGACACAGGCCTAACTGCCCCTGGCTAGACGGGATAATGGGGCTAAGATTGGCAGGTAAAACTGTATCTTCATTCTCTTCAGGTTTTACCTGCCAGATCTCTGAGTTTGAGGCCAGCCTGGTCTACAGAGAGAATTCCAGGACAGCCAAGGCTACACAGAGAAACCCTGTCTTTGAAAACAAAAATAAATTAAAAAAAGTTTTACCCACCAATCTTAGCACCCTCTGCATACATGTTATGGTTGTTAGTGTTCTTGTGGGACTCCTAACAGTGGGAACCAGGGCTGTCTCTGACGTTTTTTGCCTGCTTCTGGGACCCTTTTCCTCCTCCTGGGCTGCCTCATCCAGCCTTAATATGAGCAGAGGTGCCCAATCTTTTTTTAATTAATTTTTGAATGATTTTACATACTAGCCACAGTTTCCCCTCCCTCCTTTCCTCCTGTTCCTTCCCTCAACCTCCCTTCTACCCGCCCCCCATTCACTCCTCAGAAGGGTAAGGCCTCCTGTGGGAGTCAACAGCTCACGGCATAGCAAGTTGAGGCTGGACTCCTCCTCCCTGCCTCAAGGCTGAGCTCACTGACTCTGAGACCAACAGCTAGGGAGCCTGCAGGGACCGACCTAGGCCCTCTGCATGTGGGTGACAGTCGGGTAGCTTGGTCTGTTTGTGGGGACCCTAGCCGTTGGACCAGGATCTGTCCCTGGCACATGAGCTGGCTTTTTGGAACCTATTCTCTGTGGAGGTGCCTAGTCTTCCTGCAACTTGATATACTTGTTTGGTTGCTATCCCTGGGAGGCCTGTCCCTTTCTGAAGGGAAATGGAAGAGGAGAGGATCTGGGGGAGAGGCGAGGTGGTGAGGAAGGGAACTGGCCAGGGTGTAACATATGACAGAAGAATTTTTAAAAAGAAAGAAAGAAACAATACAAAAAAGATGTTTATCTTCTCAGAGAAGCTCCCCTAAATGTTTGATAATCACAGTAGTGGTTTTAACATATGTCCAAACAATCTTTGATTCTCCTGCCTCTGGGAGACATCTGAATCACCTTCCCTCTGAGTGCTATCTGGACTTAATAACTTGCTCCTTTCAGAGGATAAAAAAGAAAAAAGTAAGCTAGGCATGGTAGTGTAGACCTGGAGTGACGACTACTTTGGAGGTTGAGGCAGGAGGATTGCTTGAGCACAGGATTTTGGAGGCAGCCTGGAGGAAGCTGTGATCTAGGCTAACACCAACAAAAGTGAGTCAACCTGGGACCATGCAGCTCCTGAGACAGTGCCTGGTCCTGTACTAGCTCCCCCGAAATCCTCAGCCTGACTCAGGCTGAGTCACAAGAAAAAAGGCAGGCACACGGAAGTGAAGGGCACCCCACCAGCAGCTATCTGGTTGATTCTCCTGAAAAATGTCAAGACAATGGAAACCATACAATGACCAAGAAGTTGTCGCAGGGGTGCACTAGGGGGACATGTGACTCAATGCCATATTGTATCCTTGCCTAAAGCAAGGAGGAAAAAAACAGCAAGAAAAAAACAGATGAAGTGATGGAAGTCTGGTCCAGTCCACTGTTACTGGCCTTGTTTCTACACCCGCACCGTAGGGTAAAGGCAGGCACTAGTCAAGAACACAGAGGAACAACTTTGCTCCTCTCCTGGTTTTTATTTATTTTCTGTGCATGAATGTTTCCTCTCCATGTAGGTCTGCATACCACCTGTGTGCAGTGCCCTGGAGAGGGTGTCGGATCTCCTAGAACTGGAGTTACAGACGCTTGTGAGCTGTCCTGGGGCTGCTGGGAATCAAACCCTGGCCCTCTGGAAGAGCAGCCAGTGTTCTTAACTGTTGAGCCATCTCTCCAGCCCTTGTTGTTTTTCACATTGAAAGTTATTTCTTTTGTTTGTTCTTGGTTTTTGAGACAGGGTCTCACTATGTAGCCTCACACTCCTGATCCTTCTACCTGAGCCTCCCTGGTGCTAGGATTATAGGTATGTATCACCACATGTATCTGAATCTAAAATTATTCCTAAATAAAATGTTGACAGTGAAAGTCTGGAAAAGACACAAATCAGAAGCCCCCCCCCCCCCCCCAGCTTTTGGGTGAGCTTGCCTTGGAAGAGGAACGCTGCGTAGTCCCCACTCTGAGAGAGTTCCATCTTCACACAGGTGCTTTGCTTGCTGGTGTCGTCCTGAAAAGAAGAGACACCGACAGAGTGGGTGCTGGGAGCTAAAGAGGAGGGGCATGTGGCAGGGGCTCCTGGAAGTCACACCAGGACAGGGGTCTCCCAGAAGCTTGCAATGGCAAGATGCCTCACATCACTTCGAATTTCCCATCTTTGAACAGGAAGTGGACAAGACAGCATGTGAAGAAATGGAACTTGCTTTAGACGTAGTTCCTCATGGGTCATGGGACGCCATCAGATGTGATTTGCAAACCCTAAAGTCGATTATTCAGCTGAGTCAAAGTAAGTTTGTTATGACACTGAAGACTGGTGCCTGTCGGACAAAGCCTCTAGTTGGATGACAGCAGAAGCTGGGTGTAACCTTGGAATAAAGTTCCTCCGATTTGGGGCCAACTGAGAGAGGCTGGGGGATGGGTATGCTACCTTGAAGAAGCTTGAGGGCTACTAACAAAATAAGGTGGCTAGACTAGTTAAAGAGCAAACAATTTTAATTATATATCTCAATATCTATCAATGTACTATAGAGATTTTCAAACATACAAAAAAAAAATGGCATAATCAGTTGCCATGTGGCTATCACAAGGCTCCACTGTGCCAGCACAAGGCCCCATCGTGCTATAGCATAGCTCCACTGTGACATAAAAACGCTCAACTGTGGCATCACAGTGCAGCACTCTTACTTCAAAATGCCGACCTGTGCCAACACAATGCTTCATGGTGATATTACAATGCTGCATTGTGACATCACAGTTCTCCACTCTACAATCTTAATGCTGTTTGTGATGTCACAATGATCCATTGTGCTGTCATATATTGTGCTGTGACACCACAATGCTGGACTGTGACAAGATAATGTTCTGTTGTGTCATCAGAATGGTTCACTGAGACATCACAGCGCTACACTGTGTCATCAGAACGCCACACCATGGCATTGTAGTGCTTCATTCTGTGACAACAATACTGCTTTGTGTCATCATAATGGTCTACTGTGCCACCACAATTTTGAATTTAGACGTCATAATTCTACACTGTGTCATTACAATGTTCGATTTTGTCACAACAATGCTGCATTGTGATGTCATAACTCCACTGTGAAATCACATTGGCCGCAAACGATGTCACATTGATTAACAACACGCTGTGACAATGTCACATTGGAAAATTTGTGATTGTGCCGTCATTGTAAGGTACAATAAAAAGCTTCTCTGAACTATTACAATGATGCATTGGGACATCACTATAGTGTACTGTAACATTATAATGATGCAATCAGACATCACTATACCTCACTGTAACATTATAATGATGCAATCAGACATCACTATTCCTTACTGTAACATCACAGTGATGCATTGGGACATCACTATAGTGTACTGTAACATTATAATGATGCAATCAGACATCACTATAGTGTACTGTAACATTATAATGATGCAACCAGACATCACTATACCTCACTGTAACATTATAATGATGCAACCAGACATCACTATACCTCACTGTAACATTATAATGATGCAACCAGACATCACTATACCTCACTGTAACATTATAATGATGCAATCAGACATCACTATTCCTTACTGTAACATCACAGTGATGCATTGGGACATCACTATACTGCACTGTAACATCACAGTGATGCATTCTGATATCACTATACTGCACTGTAACATCACAGTGATGCATTCAGACATCACTATACTACACTGTAACATCATAGTGATGCATTCGGACATCACTGTACTACATCACTATACTACACTGTAACATCACAGTGATGCATTCGGACATCGCTATACTACATCACTATACTGTACTATAACATCACAGTGATGCATTCGGACATTACTATACTACATCACTATACTGCACTGCACATCACAATGATGCATTCTGATATCACTATACTGCACTATGACATCACAGTGATACATTCGGACATCACTATACTACATCACTATACTGCACTATAACATCACAATGATGCATTCGGACACCACTGTACTGCACTGTAACAATATTGCATAGTGAGTCTACAAACCACACTATGCTGCAGTAATGATGCAGTGTAGCATCACTGCTCCACTGTCACAACAAGAAGTTCCATGTTTCATCACGATGTTGCATTGTGGCACCACAATTTTATTGTATTTATTACCTTCCAAACCCAATAAATGGCTAATTTTTATTTAAGCCCACATTATGAATTCCTAAATAAAAGCTAATAACTAGGCTGTTTTTCAACTCCCTCAATTGCCTCATAGAGGATATTAGTATCTTTCACAATTGCTTTGTTCACACCACAATCATAACAAAGCCCACCAGGAATCGTGGTGCACATCTTTTTTTTTTTTTTTGGTTTTTCAAGACAGGGTTTCTCTGTGTAGCTTTTCGCCTTTCCTGGAACTCACTCTGCAGCCCAGGCTGGCCTCGAACTCATAGAGATCCGCCTGGCTCTGCCTCCCGAGTGCTGGGATTAAAGGCGTGCACCACCACTGCCTGGCCCATGGTGCACATTTTTAATGCAGAGTCCAGCAGACCTCTACAGGTTCAAAGCTGGCCTGGCCTATACAGCACGTTCCAGTCCAGACAGGGCAACACAGAGAGACCCTGTTTCAAAAGACAAAAACAACAACAAACAAAAACCTCAAAGTCCGTGGGGCTGGAAAGGTGGCTTAGTTGGCAAAGCCCTTGGCACACAAGCATGAGGACCCGAGTTTGGATCCCCGGCATTCATGTAAAAAGTTGGGTATAAATTGTCAAAACATACATTTAATGGTGATGATGATGATGATGATGATGATGATGATGATGATGATGATGATGATGTTAAAATGGTTGTAGCATGATGTGCCTGTAATCCACGTGCTGGGGAGTTGGAGAAAAGAAGACCCTGACCTTGCTTCTCCAGTCAAATCAATGAGCTATACACAGATTTAGTGAGATCCTGTGCCAAATTAAGGTGGAGAATGACTGAGGAAGACACCAGAAGTTGTTCTCTGGCTTCCACACAGATGCATGCCCATCTGCATATACATGTACACATGAACACACACACACACACGTCAAACTGCAAACTTAAAAACCTTAAAAACTTGCATTACTATAGTTTTGAGAACTCATTAATTAAAAAAATACTGAGAAATATAGTCTTTTCTGAATCCCACAGTGGAGATACCAACTCCTAAAAGTTATCCTCTGACCTCCACATGTGTGCAGAGACCCTCCTCTCTCTCTCTCTCTCTCTCTCTCTCTCTCTCTCTCTCTCTCTCTCTCTCCCTCTCTGTCTCTGTCTCTGTCTCTCTCTCTCTCACACACACACACACACGCACACGCACACGCACACATACACAATCAACTTCTGCTATTTTCCATTCCATGACTATATGTATATGTGTGCATAGACATATATATGTATATATGTTAATGTGTGTATCTTTAAGAGTATATGCCATGTGTGCTGTGGGTGAGTCTAGTCGGTGTCATATACCTTGGGGCTGGAGTTCCGGGCAGCTATGAGCACCCTGATGTGGATACTGGGAAGAGCAGGAGGCACTCTTCCTGGCTAAGCCATCTGTCTCTCCAGCCCCTGCATTTGCATTCTTCAATTCCTGCTGTGCCTTGGGCATTTTTATGACCCAGTTCTAAGGCTCTCTGGAAGCTGTTGACATACCATCGCATCCCTTAGTGAGAGGTGTATCTTGCCTTACCATATATGTCCCTAGACAGACATTTTCATCCAGTCTCATTGACTGTTGTGAATCTCCAAGAGCCTCACAGAGCCTTGCAAGCATCAGCTGACTGCTTAGTTGCCACAGCAGCTGGTGTTTTCCAGGCAAGAATCTACGGCAGTTGTAGAACAGTTAGAGCTTCCGTGGAGTCTTTGTTGGCACGGGATTCATTTCCCTGTCCCTCCAAAGACTCTGCTTCCTTCTTTGTTTCTTCGTCCCGAGCAGTTCTGGGTCAGTCACTGCCATTTCTACGCTGTGCTCTGTGGCAGCGCCCATCTTACTGCCTGGACCAGAAAGCCAGGTGGAAGGAAACCATTTTTTAAAAACTAGGACAGACAGTTATTATGAAAATAATTTAGACATTACTAGAGGCTGTGGCGCCCGTAGGTTTGAGAAGATTTTCTAGCCGCAGTGATGGAGGTGGTTTCCAACAACGCCTGGGAAAGAAGTACAGGTCATGTACGACAGTGACAGCTTCTGGGCCTGGAAGAAATCGGCAGCAGCCCAAACTGTCGTCCACTGGAGCAAGATCGCTCTTCAAAAGTGGGACACAATCTTTAAGGACCATGTCTTTGGAGACTACAAAATCATGATGGGATGAACCGGAGCTTTATTACAAAAAGAGGGGAATTTCTTTCCCTTGCCCTGCCCTGCCTTCCTCTCCCACCCTTACTTGACAACTAGATGCCCATTTTAAACATTTCACATGAATAAAAACGTCGATGCTGGAAAAAAGCAGTTTTATAATTGTGTGTGCGTGTGTGTGTCACGGTGTGAGAACTGGGGGTCTGTTCTCTCCTTCCACCATGTAGGTCCTAGGAAATGAACGGAGGTCACGGGGTACCAGGCTTTGCAGTAAGCATCCTCACTGCTGACCATCTCAGCCCCGCTTGTTTTTAGTGTGCTTTTGATTAGCTGCTGCTCCACACATCCTGGGTACAAGTCTTTCACCGGGAATGCACTTTGCATTACTACTTGGTGTTCCCCAGGTAAAGGTGTAAGAAGAGGAACTCACCGTTTCATTGATGGCTTTGATGAGAAAAAGACTGTCTTTATACAAGTAAAACAATCGAACAATACCTGAAACAGAAAAATAACAGACTGTGAGACCAGGGAGCCGGGAAGGGTCAGGACGTATTCATGGGATAGTATTCTGTGACACTGTACAAGGGACACCAGGAAGGGAGGGTGACTCTAGACTCATCCCCCCACACCCCTGCTTTGCCGCCCCACGTGGCCTCTGCTGCTCTTGGTCCCCCAGCCTTCCTCCACCTGACTTTCAAATACTCAGTTTGCTCTCCCTCCCAGTCCCCTCGTACTTAGCTAGTGTTACCCACATTTCCTGGAAGTCTGCTGTAAGCAAACCAGCCACAGCAGTCCATCCTGAAATCCCAGCCTCTACTCTGGCCATCATCACACACGTCTTCACATGGGCACCCAACTGTTTGCTGTGAATGTGTTGGATTCATAAGCTACTTTGAGAGAAAGGATTCTCCCTCAACTTTCCATGTGCCTTAACCCCCAGGCTCTATTAATTCTGCTGACTTCAGGATGCCTGCCATGTCACCTGCCATGACTTCTTACCTTTCTTTAGGGCCTCCCAGTTCCTTATAACCTGCCTTTGCACTCATGATATAGACAGATCACATAAAGGGGTTTGGCCCACGGTGGGTGAAATTCTAATCCATCCTAATAAAGATTCATGGGATAGTGTTCCATGACACTGTACAAGGCACAGCAAGGCAGTGTACCTTCAAATTCATCAAAAGAAGGTAACACAGACACGGAACCACCTGTAGAATGGATCGTAATGAATACGGCCTTTTCTTTAGCCCAAAGTCCCTGTGTCCTACACAGATATTCTTTATTCTCCTATCGTGGTTGTCAAGGAATGGCGCTGTCGTCCACCCAGGCATCCATCACAGAGGAAGCATCACTGCCTGTGCTGCCCAGCACGCCTCCCTCACCATAAACAGGCTTTATCATTAAGTCTTTTTGGTAGACAGGGTAACTGAGACAGGCTCTCATATAAAAAAACCTATGTAGCTGAGGATAACCTTGAATCCCTGATCTTGCTTCTGCCTTGCAAGTGCCGAGTGGCATGTGTGAGCTGCGACTCGCCATTGTGTCTATTGTATTCCCCGTTCATCTAAAGAAATTTAAGTTTTTATTACAATTTATTTATTATTAGGGGGGCACTTGTGCCATTTATTTATTATTAGGGGGGCACTTGTGCCATTCAGGCATGTGGCAGACAGAGGACAACTTGCAGGAGTCAGTTCCCTCCTTCTACCACGTGAGTCCTGGGGACCGAACCAAAGCATGATAGCGAGCGAGCCTTTCAACCCCGCTAGGCAATCCTGCCAGTCCTCTCGTTTCAATTTTTTTTTTCCGAGACAGAGTTTCTCTGTGTAGCTTTGCACCTTTCCTGGAACTCACTCTGTGGCCCAGGCTGGCCTCGAACTCACAGAGATCCGCCTGCCTCTGCCTCCCGAGTGCTGGGATTAAAGGGTGCACCACCACCGCCCAGCCTCTCGTTTCATTTTTAAGCTTCTTGTTTGGAACTCATTTTATACTTAGAGGAAAGGGGCAAAAACAGAACCAAAAATTCCCTGCATCTTCCGCCTCACTTTGGCTAAATTTACATCTTGGACCATCACAGTACAATTCTCTTTTTCTTTTATCAGCCCCTGTCCTGGCTCAGACCTTTGAAATTTCTCTCTTAAATGAAAACAGCAGTCCTTCCTGAACAGCCCCACGCCCCAATCCGTGCGCATGCGCGCGCACACACACACACACACACACACACACACACACACACACACACACACACCACCCCGCTCTCTCTCTCTGTGTCCCTCATGCCCCTCCGGTTTGACTTTTTCAGCATGCCTGTGGGTACTCCAGCGTACTTGTGTCGGTGAAGCAGGGGCAGCTGGGTAGCAGGGCTCTGTGTTGGGAGAGTATGAACACTGGGGCGACCCTGCTTTGAAATGCCCGTGTGCCACTTACTTCCATTTACCTCAATTATTTAACCTCTACGCCTCAAGATGTCTCCTCCAACAGGAAGGTGACAAACTGTACTTCCCTTGGGCAGGCGAAGAACCAAATGGGCTACCACATGGGAAAGGCTGGACTGGGCCTGGCAACCCCTTACGCAGATAGAAGGCAGTTACAGCTCCATGAGCAGAGAGAACTCGTCGTGCCTGACTCCACCCACACTTGGGAAAGAGATCAAACTGAATGCCAGTGTACAGACACTTATAAGTAAATCTAAAAACGAAGAAAAACAAATACCTAGTTCATCCACGGGAATAATAAGGACTTCATTCCCCAAATCTGTGGCCCAGATGGAAGAAACATCAACCTTAAACTTCTCCCAAACATACATTCTTTTGGAACTGTGCAGATTATAGATCGAGAATCCTTTGACTCCTCCAATAAACAGATACTCCTGGGAGACAGCCATACCACCAGGCATTTTGTTGAGCTGGGGAAACACAGACACAAAAGGACAAAACTGATTCTTTTCAGCTGTCAAGGCCATCAAGCAATCTGAGCTAACTTTTCAAAGAGGGCTCTTTCTAGACGTTATTGCCAAACTTGGGGGCCTGTTGAAAATGCTTGCCTTAAGCATTTTACTTTGGGGGAAAGTAGCCAGAGAAAACAGAAGTTGAGACTAGATGTATAGTCTGAGCATAAGCATGACTGCAGGTCCTGAGCGTTATTAAATCGAGTGTCCTGTGGGAAGGACAGTCGAGTCGATGACAGTTCTCAACTGCCCAGCACGGAGGGGGCCTAATACATTAATGAAGCTTCTCAGTGTCAATAACACAACAGAAGGGGCCTTTGTGTAATCATCAGCTAACCATAACCCCCCATTTCCCACAGGCAACTGCCAACAGCAGCATGCCTACTATCAAAAATGCACCTACGTTTTTGATGGAGAGCTCAGTAGGAATTCCTTCCTTCCCTGAACCAGGCATTTTCATCAACATTCACATGAAAAACAGGCACTCTTGTTCACACCTGGATTTCTGCAACTGGAGGGTAGATGGTGGGCACAATCCGGTTTTTCTCAATTTCCCGTAAAGCCTCTCTCTCTTCAATAACTTCCCAGGCGCAGTCAAACAGATGATTCACCAGCTTGTTGATCATTCGGTAAGGCTGAGGCAGGTCGTCCAGGTCTTGAGCCAGGTCCCGGAAGGCAAAACCCTTTTCATCATCCTTAGGCCAGTCTGCCTCTGTGGGAGATGGGACCTCCAGGGGTCCTTTGCTAATCACAGACAACCTTGGCTTCCGAGGCTGACTTCCTTTGAAGGATGGCATTACAGCGGGTGGCACCGAGGACTTCTGGGAACTCAAAGCTGAGAAGCAAAGTGAGCAAAGAGACTTTGAAAGAAAGGTAAACAAGAAGCTAGCCTTCTGTAGCACAGCATCCTGTGGGACCTTCTGTCTCAGACTGGACTTCCTTACGTATCCTAGGATTGCCACCACATTCCTGGGATACAGTCTTCATATTGACAAGGATACTGGAAGGGACAGGTACCCTGAGGCTAACCCAAGATGATGTGCATTGTGATGGAAAAATCTGGCATTGTGCTGTCTTTCTTCCCCTCCAGATAGAATAAGTAACTATCTTTTGTTCCAATGGAACCCACTTACAGCTGATTCCTCTGCCTGGCTCTTTGCCTTTGTGAATGGCTCTGGTCAAGGCACCAGAAAGAGAGCCCTCTTTCTCTTTCCTCAGGCCCAATCAGGTGCAGTTCGGCACTTCCAATCTTTGTGGTGTAATCTATTCCCTTATCAATCTCATTGGTGCCCGCCACCTCCCCCCATCCCCTGCCACCCCCACCTCCACCCCCCACCCCTGTGCCCTGCATCCTGCATCTGTGAGATTTTTTAAGAGTCTACAGAAATGTCTGAGACATTGAAAGACTGCTGACTAAAAGCCTGAAAAATCAGAATTAGATATTTCTAAAGTAGTTACATCTTAGCAGCTCTCCTCCATATGTCTATATAAATACAAGCTTACAGGAAGGGAATAAATAATCTGTATTTCAAAAGCTTCAAAGTTGTATACAATCCTGTGTAAAAGAGATGTCAAATGTCATCATTTTAATTACATAGTTCTATTTATTTGTGTGTGTGTGCTCACATATGCACATACACGTGTGCCATAGTGCATGTGTGGTGTGGTGTGGTGGTTTGAATAGGGAGTGGCATTATTAGGAGGTGTGGTCTTGTTGGAGTAGGCGTGGCTTTGTTAGAGGAAGTGTGTCACTGTGGAGATGGGTTTTGAGGTCTCATATGCTCAAGCTATGCCCAGTACTCAATCTCTTCTTCTGCTGCCTGCAGATCAAAATATAGAACTCTCAGCTCCTTCTCCAGCACCATGTCTGCCATGTCCCACCATGATGATAATGGACTAAATCTCTGAAACCATAAGCCCAATTAAATGTTTTCCTTTATAAGAATTGCCGTTAGCCGGGCGGTGGTGGCACACGCCTTTAATCCCAGCACTCGGGAGGCAGAGCCAGGCGGATCTCTGTGAGTTCGAGTCTAGCCTGGTCTACAAAGTGAAATCCAGGACAGGCTCCAAATCTATACAGAGAAACCCTGTCTGGAAAAAAAAAAAAAAAAAGAGTTGCTGTGGTCACGGTGTCTCTTCACAGCAACAGAAACCTTCAGGAGTTGGTTCTCTCCTTCCATCATGTGAGACCTAGAAACTGAACTCAGGTCATTAGGCTTGGAGGCAAGTGCCTTTACCCACTGAGCCATCTCACCAGTCACTGTCATAGCTTTAAAAAGCATTTAATGAAGCCAGGAGGTGGTGGCGCATGCCTTTAATTCCAGCACGCGGGAGGCAGAGGCAGGCAGATCTCCGTGAGTTCCAGGTCAGCCTGGTTTACAGAGCAAGTTCCAGGACAGGCTCCAAAACTACACAGAGAAACCCTGTCTCAAAAAAACCAAACAACAACAAAAGCATTTAGTGAGAAAATTAGGAGGCATTTAAGATGCTTAACTCAAGGCAGTATGGTCTTGTATTGATAGAGTGGCTGTGGTCTCTGTAAGTCCTAGAAAGATCTGGCTGCCATCTGTACTTCATAGTGGAGTACGTATGTGATGCTTCCAGTACATGATGGATGAGGCTAGCTGATACTGGAGCAAGGACCACTTGAGGGTATTAGTGAGGACAGTAAGCTGAGCTCATGCAGAGCTAGGAATAATGTGCTTTCTTTAACTAGCTAGACTAGACTAGACAATCTCTTAAGTCACACCAGTGGGTAGAGCATTCAGAAGGATCTAGTCTTGGTAGTGGGAAGAATAAGCCCAAGAATGAATTGTTGCACCAGAATCACTCACATGATATATTAGAATGCAGAAGACCAAACTGCCTTCATGTAAATCACTTTTGTCTTAGAACAAAAAATTAAGAACTTTTACAAGAATACAAAAAACTAAAGCAAACCAAACAATCCAACATCCCTTTGCAAACGCCTCTGCCCCTTGTTGCTGCCTGCTGTCCCCCATGGGCAAACCCCACCCTGTCCTTCACATCCAGGATGATGGCCAGCCCTTGGACTGTGTCTTCTTCGAGCTGTCTGCAGACAGAGTTCCAAAACATCAGGGGATCTTCATGCTCTGAGCACCAGGGAGAAAAGATGGATTTATATGGGCTCCTCTTTGCATAGGGTTAGTCCAGGACTGATAGGCCACAGTGGCGACTTCACACACCATAATGGCACTGGAGGAAAGTCCATCTACAAGGAGAAATCTGAGGGTGAGATCATCCTGAAGCATACAGTTTTGGCATCTTGTCCATGGTGGATGCTGGACCATAAATAGTTTTCAGTTTTTCTTTTGCACTGTAAAGACTGAGCGTTTGGATGGCAAACTGTGGTCTTTGGAAAGGTGAAGGATGGAAGCCATGGAGCACTCTGGGTCCAGGAAAGGCAGGATCTCCACTGCTGACTGTGGAAAGCTCTGATACTGTCTGTTGTCATTGTTGTTTTTGAGACAGGGTCACACTAGGTAGCCCTTGATGTTTCTAGTTAGATCAGGTTGGCCTTAAAATCACAGAGATCCACCTACCTCTGTCTCCTGAGTGCTGGGATTGAAGGAACTCTGATATTTTGACCTGTGCATCTTAACCAGCCCCAGCACCCCATTTGCTCACAATATCCCATGAGTTTTGCACCCTCACTGCTGTGGGATATCTTTCTGTACGCTGTGAATATGTGTTATTACCATTGGTTAATAAAGAAGCTGCTTTGGCAGCATATAGTCAGGCAGGAAATCCAAGCAGAGATTCAGGGAGAAGAGGCTGGAGTCAGAGAGTCTCCATCGAGCCGCCCAAGAAGCAAGATGTGAAAGTACTGGTAATGTCACTGGCCACGCGGCGATACGTAGATTAATAGAAATGGGTTAATTTAAGAGCTAGCTAGTAATAAACCTGAGCCACAGGCCAAACAGTCAAACAGTTTGCAATTAACACTAAGCCTCTGAGTGATTATTTTATAAGCTGCTGTGGGACCAAGTGGGACAGAGAAAAGGCTCTGGTTACACCTCACTGCAGGTCTTCGAGTTCCATATTATTTTTTTTCCCCCTAGACAAGGTTTCTCTGTGAAGCCCTGGCTGTCCTGGAACTAGCTCTGTAGAGCAGGCTGGCCTCGAACTCACAGAGATCTGTTTGCCTCTGCCTCCCGAGTGCTAGAATCAAAGGCGTGCGCCACCACTGCCCGGCTCCATATTATCTTTATTCCCCTCCATGCCCTAGCTGGATTGCAGAGGTGAGTTTATCATTATGAATTAAAATTAAATAAAAAATCCAGCATCTTTAATATATGCTAATGGATAGATTGAAAAACCCAGCACCCAATGATGTGAAATTAGCAATGTTTGGGACACAATAAAAATGACCTAGCATGTGGACAGTGAATATAAGCCATAATAAAGAGAAATATCAAAGAACTGAACCCAACTCAGAACTGTTGCAGATATCAGAGTTAGCATGCTGGGCGTGGACGTATATACCTTTAAAGATTTATTATTCTTATTTTACATGTGTGTATGTTTTGCCTGCACATATGTGTGTATGTACACCACATGCATGTCTGGTGCCTGTATAAGTCAGAAGATGGCATCAGCTCCCCTGGAACTGGAGTTTGGGGTGGTTCAAGAAACGAAACCTGGGTCCTCTGGAGGAGCAACAAGTGCTCTTAACGAGCCATCTCTCCAGCCCCTGGTGTGTACCTTTAATCCCAGCATTAGGGAGGCAAAGGCAGGCAGATCTCTCAGTTCTCACAGTGAGAACCTGTCTCAAAACAAAACAAACAAACAAACAAACAAAAAACCTTAACAATCAGAGCCAAAGACTCCAATGCTCTACTTGCAGATTAAAAAGGACAGAAAAGCCGGGTGGTGGTGGCACACGCCTTTAATCCCAGCACTCCGGGAGGCAGAGCCAGGCGGATCTCTGTGAGTTCGAGGCCAGCCTGGGCTACACAGTGAGTTCCAGGACAGGCTCCAAAGCTACACAGAGAAACCCTGTCTCGAAAAACAAAAACAAAGAAACAAAAAACAATGAAAGGAGAGAACCGGCTCCTCAAAATTTGTTCTCTAACCTGTGGTAACGTGCACGTGCAAACATGCACACAAATAAATAAATAAAACAAGTGTAATAAAAAAAAAGGACAGAAAAATTAATAAGGATACAGTACTGACGTGGTTTGAATGAGAATGGCCCCCATAAGCCTATATATTTGAATGCTTCATTACCAACTGGGGGAACTGTTTAGGAAGGATTAGGAGGTATGGTCTTTGTCTTAGTTAGGGTTTCTATTGCTGTGAAGAGACACCATGGCCACGGCAATTCTTACAAAGGAAAACATTTCACTGAGGCTGACTTACAGTTCAGAGGTTTAGTCCATTATTGTCACACATATTCAAGGGACTCTAGGCTAACACACGGATACCTGCTCACCCATGGTCATCGCTGCTAGGCCTAGATGTCTACCAAATGATCAACGGATAATGACGACATGCTACATAGACACTGGAATTTTATTCAGCTGTAATGAAAAATTAATTTCTGAAATTTGCTGGAAAATGCCCGGAACTGAAAAACACTATACTGAGTGAAGTAACCTGGGCTCAGAGTTCAATGTCCCATGTTCTCTCTCAGATGCGGCTCATGGCTTTGACTTTAGGTTTGTTTGTCTAACTTGGAATGCCTGTAGAGACCTGGAATTGACAAAAGGGCCATGGGGGGTGGGCGGGGAGAAGGGGGAGAGGCTTTAAGGAGGTGGGGACAGTAGGACACATGGGACCCGAAAATGGAGAGTGGCAAGCTTCCAACAGAGGTGGGTGGGAAGATGGAGGACAGGGAAAGGATGAACCAAAACTAACAACATCTGAAGAAAGGCGCATGGATCTTCTACTTGATAAGCTATTAAAAATATAATTTAAAAAAGATTTTTATTCATGAATGAGGTGGTTGATGATGTTGATCCCAGAAGCAGGGGAGTCAGCGGTGGTGACCTGGACCCTGAATGCCATAATACCAATGTATTAGTCAATGAGTACTTTGCTTACCGGTGCAATGATGGCATGATTGTTATGGGATAACCATTTCTGGTTTCTGACGGGATCAGAGGCCCACTCTCTAGGAGGGGTACTGTGGACCTGGCCAAAGCCTGGGGACCAGGAAGATCAGAGGCACTAGCAGAAAACCACTATTCTTGTTTTGCTAAGTGGATATGTTGTCAAACTGCCTCCTAAATCTTTACATTTATACCCGCAGACTAGCGCTGTCCTCGGCCTTGCTCAAAGAAGCTTCTCTGCAGTGAATTGTGGTTAATGCAAAGGTTCGTGGCTGGTAAGGCGCTGAGGACGAGTGATTGCTAAATGCTCAGCCTGAAAAGGGACACCCATATCCCCCTCTCCAATGCTCAGGGAACTTTTCAAAAGATGGAGTGTGAAGAATACAAGGGCCAGATGGTGGAGGCAGGAGGACTGCTGTACTGTGAAAGTGTGTCTCAGGAGCATGGCATGGCTGGGGACTGTACACTCACAGCAGCTGCAGTTACCTGCAGAGAGTCTGCACAAGACTCCTTAAACATTAAGTCACAGATGGAGGGGGGTCTCGTGAGGCCCTACCCTGCCTCGCCCAGGAAAATTAAGAGCTGACTGGGGGAGGAAGTCATTGTCGTGCAGGATGTAGCCATGGGCCGGCAAGTTACTTGTGGTCCAGGGAATAGCTTCACACCCATGCCCACGGGGTGGCCCTAGTTATATGTCACAGAACAAAACAAAAAACAAGACATGAAAGTGTGTGTTTGTGTGTGTGTGGGGGGGGTGATGGTGGAGGGGGAGAGGTGATGTCGAGGGAGAGAGAAGGCTAAGACGGCAGAGGGATGGATGTGTGAATTACACATGTGTATGAAATTGTCAAAGAATAAACAATTTTTAAAAGAGTTTGGTGTCTTCTTAAAAAGTTAAACATGTATGCAGTCCCGTCATTCCAGTTCTAGGAGTGGAAATAAAACACTTGCAAGCCTTATGCACAATGACCACATTACTTCTAGGCACACCAAAGGGGAAACCATCAGCTGTTTTATGGCTAGGCAAGCAGATAAACGCTCACACTCTCAGTGGGAAAATAAAAGAATGTGGCTAGGATGGAACATGGTTTGGTAGTTTCTTACAAAGTTAAACCCTCTGTATGATTCAGCAACCACTTTCCTATGTATTTACACAAGAAAAACAAAAAAATTAAGGTTCATATGAAAATCTGTACTTAAATACAGCCATTTTTATGCCCCAAACCAGAGACCACACAAGTGTACTTCAGTGGGTGAATGGATAACTAAAAAAATTACCAAGTTCTGATATGTACAACATGAATGAATCTCAAGGGCATTGTGGTAAGTGAAAGAAATCAGAATAAAAAACATACACGCTGCGATTACATTTCTGTGGTATTGTTGAAAATGCAGGAATACACAGAAAACGGGTGATCGGAACCTAACACCTCTGTAGAAGGAACAGCACCTGTGTCCATGTTCTGTCATCTGCCAGACCAACATGCTGTACTCATCAGTTTACTGTGGTTCCTAGGTTCCTAGCAGAGTAATTGGTACTGAGCCAGTACTCAACCAAGTCTTACTGTTTGCTCTACAGCCATGCTCAAAGGAGCCCTGGTTAAATCCAGTATGTCACAAAGCAAACCCCGCCCCCTGCAAAAAAAAAAAAAAGTCACGAAAGTAGGGTGGACAGTTGGGGAGAGGGGAAGGAGGATGAGAGAAGGGGAAGGCCTGAGCCATGCTCTTAGAGAGGATGGCTCATTTTCCCAATGGCACTTTCTTCTGGAAAGGATTTGTAATTCATGGAGCCAAGTGGATATTCTTACCTAACACCTTATTTCCCTCTTCCAGTCAAGTCCATGGAAATCACTGCCCAAATGATAGCAGGGTCTGCATTAAACCTTTCCTACTTTCTCCTGGAGGGAGAGCCAGATGTTAACATGAGCACAAGCAGACCTGAAAGCTGCCTACGGCACAGCTGTCTGCGGAGGTATAGGACAGAATTCGAATGCAGTTTGGAGTATCCACACATTCCCTTTTAGCAGTGTAGGTGAGAGCAGGAGATCAGAGGAGGATCAGGAAAAGTCTGGGAGTCGTTTCTCCATACATTTCTACATCCCAGCTGTATTTGTGGATATTTCAAGGAGCCTTAGAATTCTAAAAGTCAGCCTGGCTTTCCGTGTTATCGTGAGAATGTATGTCAACCCAGGAAACAGAACACACTTAACCGCTTGTTACCTGTACAACTTTCAAATATCTAAACATAGAGTATGCAGGTCTGGAGTATACTTTTACGCCATGTCTGCAAGTGTTAGGGATAGGTCCCATGCAGGGAATAAAGACGAGAAACGGGGGAGACCTTACTTCGTGCCTGTAGAGAGCATCTTATAAAATTACTTGCAAGCGGCTGATTGCAGAGCTTCAGTCAGAGGCTCTGAGCGTTCTCGCTCATTCTCTGAAGCTCCAGTCCCATCTTCTTTCACCATGGTGCTGCTTGCCAATGTCCACTGCAAAAAAGCATGGCTTTCTCTTTCTCTCTCTTCATCTCTCTATACTGGAATCTACTGAGATTTACACTTTGCCTGCCTTGATTTTTCTTTCCAACGCTCGATAAAATTGCCTTCCAGCTTCCTTCTGAGTCTGTTTCTAAACTCTTTTACTAACTCACAAAAGGGAGCCTTGATGTCCCTGGTACCACGTAGAGCATTAGGAAAGAGTGCCAGACAAGGGAGGGCTGTATACGGCGGCGTACAGTGTACAGTGGAGGTGGCCCAGGTCCCCGCGGGGATCAGTGAGGTGTGTAGCACAGCTGGCTAGAGAACGGACGCTCAGAGGTCCTGGCAGAGAGGGTTTCAGAGAAGACTGGCAACGCACACGTGACCCCATCCTTAGAAAAGCGCCTCTGGGGAATCCCCTAAGAAAGTAGGGTGACATGACTGAGGCTGTGTTTCGAGATGATAATCCCACCCTAGCCATCAGAGTCAGGGATAGGGTGGGGGCGGAATAAAGGCAGATGAGAGAAGCGATCAGAAAAAACAGGGACAGAGGAAGAGGCAGAAGGTAGGGAGCGACGGTGAGGAGGAGAAAATGACAAGTGAGGCTCCATCTTCAAGCGCCACCGAACCAGTGTCCAGCAGTGCAATGTCCCTACGATCTCCCTTGCCTGCACTTGGTTCACGTCGAGCCTTTTAGGATTTCCCCAGGGGGGAAAAATCATTTGGTTTTCAATAGTCCTAATAGAAAATCCTCCCACTTTATCCCTCTCTCCAGCTATAGGAAACACACTCCAAGACTGGCTTGGCTCTGTGGCCTGGCACAGGGAGATGATGAATCCCGCGGTCTCCAAAAGAAGAGTTGGGGGGCGGGGTCCTCGGCAGGAGAAGAACATTTAGCATTCCAGGTGGGGTTCGTGGGTACCTGAGCACACCGGGACGCCTGGGGCAGGGAGGGGGCTGACCCACTCGGTGCCCCCGACCTGGGAGCGAGGCGGGAAGGCCACTACAGCCGACCTTGTGGGACGTAGCTCTGCTCACACCCGACCTGCGGCGTGGCGTCGCTTTAGCAACTAGTACTTCCGGTCCCAACCGGAACCCTGACACGCCGTGCTTCCGAAGGTGTGTCCACCCCCGTGTGGGCGGAGAAACCCGGTCCCACCCACTCCGCGGCTACCCTGATCCCGACCGTCCCCTGGGACCCGCGGCGGCCCGGAGGACCCACGAGTGAGCCGGGCTCGACGCATGGCTGTGGGTGCGAGCCATGGACGCCTTCATCCGCTTCGCCAACCAGAGCCAGGGCCGGGACCGACTTTTCAGGTGAGCCAGGTGCCGTCGGCCTCCAGCCCTGTCCCGTCCGGACCCAGTATTTCCTCCCCTCGGAAGAAGGAGGTAACCGTCCGGGAAATCGAGGCACGAGGACGCGGCCAGCTCCCACTGGGAGTTGGGATCCGAGCCCCTCCCCGCCCCCCCCCCCATTCAGTGGGGCTGTGCGCGCCAGCCACCCCGGTGCCTCTGGATGTGACAGCAGTCTGTGAGCCCGCCTTGTCTCCTAACTTTCCCCCAAAGAGGGAAACTGAGTCCCCAACGCTCAACTTCTTTCCTAGAGATTTCTTTTCGAGAGAAACTTTGGATTTCTTTTGTACCCAAGGAAGCAGGACACCCGTGGCTTGGAGCGCCAGATGAAGTCCTCACGGAAAGACAGTTTTATCTTCTTGATCTTACATTTTGGCTCAGTCTGTGTCTTGGAGATACTGAGTGTTAAAAAGCCTTGTAAACTGTAAAAAGTTCAATGGAAAAAGTGTTTGAACGATACCTCCAAAGTACACGGTGTACTTTTGAAAAGCACCAGTGAGTGTTTGAAACTAATCCTCCACTTATTTTAAAAGAGAAATTGGCCTGAGGGTTGCTCAATGATCATTTAAAAGAAAAGGAAAGGAAAAAAATTATTTAACAATAATTCTTCTCTTCTAGGTGTTTGTGTTCAACTATTAATATTAAACTAAACATGTAAGTAAGAAAAATTCTAGTAATGAGACGTCAGGAGAGCAACTGTACAGACTTCATTGCAGTCTGTGGAGGAGATTCTTCAATACCCCAGTTTCACATATAGGGAAACTGAAGCAGGACGTTGAAAATAACTAATGTGCAGAGCCGAGAAACGCAAGTCCACACAGTTGACTCCAGCACCCACCTCTGAACTTAGTCATACTATCTTCTGTTTAACTTGATAGGTTTTCAAAATGCTTGAAAATACACATGCCCCCATTAAAAATCAGTCATATCATTCTAGTGTGCCCAGAATGTACCCTGCAATGTCTTTTAAGGAAATAGTAATTTAGGATATAGGTATTCAGCAAAATTTTATTTCCCAACCCTTTTAAGATCTGAATAACCATAAACAAAGTAGTATTCCTAAAATAGCGCCTTGTTTTCAGACCTACTCCCTGTTAGACCAAATCTGAGAGAGGAGGATTTTCTGATATGAGCAGTTTGAGCCCTCTGGCCGGAAAGTGGATTCTGTCTTCTGCTCCTCCTCATTTTACTTCATTATCCTGAACTAGTTCATCATTGTGGAAAATGTACCACTTTGGGAAGGATTTATTTATTTATTCTGAGAAAATCTTACTCTGTAGCCCAGACTGCCACCACAGTCCCCTTGTCTCAGCCTCCTGAGTGCTGGGATTGTAGGCATGAACCACCAGCCCTGTGCCCCTAGTTTTCCTGAGAAGAATATCTGCATCATACAGGGACTCCAATGCAGCTCTAAGACAGTAGGGACCAGCACCTCCTGGTTTTTGTTTGTTTGTTGTTGGTCTTTTGTCTTGTATGAGACAGAGTTGCACTATATAGCCCTGGCTGGCCTGGAATTCTCTATGTAGACCAGGCTGGCCCTAATTACCTTCCTCTGCCTCCTGAGTGCTGAGAATCAAGGTGTACACTACCACACCTGGCCTAGAACCTACTTTTACTAAGTAGGCTGCAGCTACATTTGGATGTTTGGGATTCTAATTTATTTATTGCCATGATATTGTCACCATTGCTGGTGCGATAATGATCACTATTGGATGTACAGTATTACTAAGCAGTTTATATAAAATACTAATTGGTTTGAAGGACAAGCACCGTACCTGCTAATTTGTATATCGGTGTGTATTTGGTCCTTTAGTCTTAAAAACTAAATATTGAGACTGAACTTTTCACCTGGGTTTTGAGTTTGTCTCCTGTCACTTAAATAGTAAGTTTAAACTATGTGGCAGAAAAGTCCATCTAGGAAATTGGAAAATCTTTCTGCACAGGGGCAAATAGCACACGTGGACATTTGTGGACCCGAGAGACATCCTGTGCGTTTCTTCCTTTGACTACAGCATCTTCCTATGGCAGCAGAGGGCTCCGGGGGAGCTATGCCCTGCCGCTGCAGAGTCCTCGCCTAACCTTTGTGTTGCATTTCCACTGCCTCTTCACCCTTTGGCCCTCCTGTGCAAGGACTGTTGCAGAATGTCGCTTTTGTAAGAGCTTCAACGTGAGAAACCTCCCCAGAAGTTCTGCCTCGCCGCCATGTTTCTCTTTGCTTTTACAGCCTATGCTTCTCCTTCCCTTCACGAATCAAATTTTGTTTGGTTTGTAAACCATTTCCCTCATTTTTTTCCATTACAGAGCCACTCAACACGCATGCATGTTGCTTAGATATCTGTTAGAGTCTAAAGCTGGCAAAGAGGCGGTGGTAATGAAACTCAAGAGTCTGGAGTCCAGTGTGAGCACTGGCCGTAAATGTAAGTACCCGTCTCTCGAGGGACAGTGGCTTCTGGTTTAAAGTCCTTCGCCTCAGTCCCTGGAATCTACAACATGCTTTCCGGGTCTTCATTTCTCCTCACCCAGTGAAGCTGACAGTAAAGGTCCAGTGTTTCACTGTGGACCATTCACAGATGTCTTCCTTTGGTCAAATTTGGTACCATACTAGTTCCTCCAGCATAATCCAGCCTGGGGGGCACACGGTGTGCTAGTTTACTTCAGTTCCAAGAACATCTTGGCAATGCCCCCCTCGAGCTTCAGTCTAGCAGAAGCCCTTAAGTTCTGTAGGACAGAATAGCCGTATCCTCGACCCTGTGCCCTTCCTCCTCTTCTGTTGAGGATTAGTGGAGGATCGGAATGAATACATTTTCTGAGACAGTTTGCCTGGTAATTTCATGTGAAAGGCAAAGCATGATGGTAGCAGTTTTCACTGATGGATACACTTTCATGTCAATCATCCTGGGGAATCCCATACTTCTCATAACAGTTGCGTGCCTGACTCCATTGTTTGACAAAAAGCAGATGTTTCAAAAGTAGATCAGCAGATATATTAGAGTGGGATGTAGTTCACCCCATATTGATGAGTTGTTTTGAGTACCTACTTCATAAAGGAGCTTTCCTCAGCTTTATGAGAGAGATAAAATAACATGTTATAAATAATATTTAGTGCCCTATATGATGCCTGTAGTAGAGGAAAAAAGTATTTTGAAGGAGGTAGGATTTAAGCTGTGTCTGGAGAGACACAGTATTCTGAAAGGGAGGTTTCCTCTAGTAGAGGCTCAAGACTTTTAGATTCAAACCGTTGTCCTGGAGGATCAGTGTCAAACCAAAAAACTGGTTTGGCAGAGAGAGAAGACTTAAATAGTCAACAAGAGGGCTGGGGAAGGTTGGGTAAGATTTCTGGATGTCTTTGAAGGCCAAGATTAGAAATTCTGTCATAAATTCTCTAGAATGTCAATTGCTAAAGTGTCCTTTAGGGTTTCACTGGTCTTGAAAGTCCAGAAGGTACTTATCCAGTGTCATTCAGCCAACTGGCCCAAGAGCTGGAATGAGAACTTGAAACTCCAGTTTTGAAGCAGTCATTTCATATACTGCTCTGTATTAGATTGTGGTAAAATAATGTCAAGTGCTCTTCTGAGATTGTAAGTGTTGGGAGAGTAGCTGCTTCTGGGCAGTTACTAAGTCAAATAACCCATCTCTGGGTGCCCGGTAAATACCTATGCATGGATGATCCCAGGTGACTAATTGCGTGCTTATGTAAGGGTACGCATCACAGTGGTTGATGAATTCGTCTAGAAGCTCCATGTGACTGCTGATCACCACAGCCCCTCAGCTACCATTTCTCGGTGTTCTTCTCCCATAGTTAGCCAGAGGAAGATTGACTAGAATGATAATCAAATGATAATGCTGCTTTTCCAAAGGCAGCCTTTGGATGGTGTCTTAGTCACTGTTCTATTGCTGTGAAGAGACACCATGACCCAGACCCAGCCAGCTCTCATAAAGGAAGCAATGTAATTGGGGGCTTGCTTACAGTTTCAGAGACTTAGTCCATTATCATTGTGGCTGGGAGCATGGCGGCAGGCAAGTGTAGTCCTGGAGAAGTAGCTAAGAGCTACATCTTGATCCATAGGCCAAGAGAGAGAGGGGGCGGGAAGAGAGAGGACGGTGGTGCGGGGGGGGGGGGGGGGGGGGGGGGGGGGGGGGGGGGGGGGGGGGGGGGACACGACACGACTGAGAGACTATGAGACTGGGCCTGGGCCTGGGATGGGCTTTTGAAACCTCAACGCCCGCCCGTCTCTAGTGACGCACTTCTTCCAACAAGGCCACACCTCCTGATCCTTCTAATCCTACCAAAGAGTTATCTCCCTGGTGACTAAGCATTCAACTATGAACCTGTGGGGGTGGGGTGGCGGCTGGCATTCTTTAAACTACCACAAATGGGAAATCAAATATATAAGAATGCTGAACCTGGAGCTCGTGTTAAGTACTCTTGCGTCTGAAGTGTAGAGGTTAACACTCAAACATAGTAACACACACCCATGATTAACCTTGTCTGGAGTATACTGGAAATGAGCGTTAAGGCTTGCCTTGGAATGGGGATGATAAATTGTGAAGGTCGCTGTCTTTTGGGCTTTGCAGGATCACTGTAAGGTTCCTTCTTTCGTCAGCTAAGACTGTGAGCCTCAACTGACATCAGCTGCTAAGTTCTGAAGTCTTGTCACAGGGCTTCTGCCTCCCGTTGGGTACTAACCAAGTGCTGATTCTGTGGGTTCTTTTTACAGGGTTCAGACTAGGCAACGTGGTCCACGCCATCCAAGCAACTGAACAGAGCATCCGAGTCACAGACCTCGTGCCCCGCTTCTGCCTTACGCTAGCCAATCTGAACCGTGTGGTTTATTACGTCTGTGACACTGTCCTCTGGGTGAAGAGTGTGGGTCTTACCTCTGGAGTCAACAGAGAGAAATGGCAAATGTGGGCGGCCCGCCACTACTACTACTTCCTCCTGCTGAGCCTGGTCCGGGATCTGTATGAGATCTTGCTGCAGATGGAACGGGTTGCCCGGGACAGGGCCAAGAGGGCGAAATCATCCTGGGACCCTCCTGGGCACAGTGTGGTCAACGAAGAAACCGAATGGCCCCAGTCCTTTCTCCTGCTCCTGTTCCGATCTCTGAAGCGGCACCCTCCCTTGCTCCTAGACACGGTGAAGAACTTCTGTGACATCCTCATCCCTTTGAACCAGCTCGGGATCTACAAGTCCAACCTTGGCATCGTAGGACTTGGAGGTCTCGTGTCCTCTGTGGCCGGCCTCATCACTGTAGTGTATCCTCAGCTGAAACTGAAGACCCGCTAGTGTTTGGAATGAGCATCGGGTTTTGTCACAGGGTCTTACTAGGCTTAAGTTTTTAATCATGTGAGTATCTTATCAACTTGTGATGTGAGAAGTGGGACCAATAATGGACCATGCACACTGATAATTTTTTTTTTTTTTTTGTTTTTCGAGACAGGGTTTCTCTGTGTAGTTTTGGTGCCTGTCCTAGATCTCGCTCTGTAGACCAGGCTGGCCTCAAACTCACAGAGATCCGCCTGGCTCTGCCTCCCCAGTGCTGGGATTAAAGGTGTGCTCCACCATTGCCCGGCTGATACATTTTTTTAAATGCTGCAGTGACTTCTGAATTTCTGATTATATTCCCTTCAGCTAACATTACTGGGTATTTTTTTGTTGTTGTTGTTGTTTTCGAGACAGGGTTTCTCTGTGTAGCTTTGCGCCTTTCCTGGAACTCACTTGGTAGCCCAGGCTGGCCTCGAACTCACAGAGATCCGCCTGGCTCTGCCTCCCGAGTGCTGGGATTAAAGGCGTGCGCCACCACCGCCCGGCTACTGGGTATTTTTTTATAGCCATAGTAAGAGCTTAGTGTTTGCTGAGGGATAAAAATGGAAAGGAAAGAAATCATAAAAGACCCAGGGAAACTAGAATTGTGGATTGGGTTGTGTGTGGGGGTCCTTGATTTCAGCCAGTCCATCCGAGCTGGAGCACAGCGTTCCTGGCTCTGGTTAAGGCCTCTCTTCTCTCCCGTCGGTTCTTATGCTCCATCCCCACAATGGTGGGCTGGAGGGGAGCTGGGCTGAGAGCCTCCTCACGTGTTGGCCCTGGCTGTTGCTGCAGCGGGTCCTTACTGTGTCCAGGGGTTACTCAGAAAGCATCAGCACATTACACTCTGTGGTGTAAGTTGTGTCTGGGTGGAAGCCTCTGGTGATATCATGAGTATGCAAGGGTGAAAGCGGGTGAGAGGTCACTGTGGTGCCTGTCACTCAGTCCACGACAGATAAGGAAATTGACACTAACAAAGCTGAGGTCAGGGACAGGCTGAGTCTTTCCAAGATGACTCCTCTGTACCATCTCATGACCTTTGCCTTTTTGCCCCCTAACACTCTCCCACACCAGGCCCGGAACTTTAATCGATGGTTCCTGTTCTAGTCTGTGAAGATCAAAGCAATCTAGACTTAGCCAGGTTGATTTTATTTAAAGCTACGTAACAGTTTGGGCAATAATTTGCATCAAAACAAGAGAATTAAAGTGTTTCTGTCTATGAATGTAAGAATGTCAGTTTTCTGTGATAAATCAGATTTACTCAGGGCAGTTGGGAGGGATGGGAAAGAGCAGCAGGAACAGTGAAGAGGACATGGGGCCACCGAGTCAGTGTCATTTGCCTGTGCTTGCTCTTCCCATTTCAGTGTTCCTGTTGGAGCTTGGTGAGTCTGAGGCATGTGGAGTCGGGGGAGGGGCCAGTCCGCACCTATAAAGCCATATATATCATTTACCTGGAAATGAGAACTATGCACTGATTAACTGCTTCCCATAAATGTGATGGAAATTCTTGAAAAGGACTCCGGTCCTTGGCACTCTATTTGTAAAGTGATATGTGATTTGAGAAAACTTTGGGGGATTCTGAGAGAAACTAAAGTGACTAAAACCAGACAAATATGCATAAATAACTATTTGTACGGTAACATGTCAGTTATGTCTAATAAATGTCTAAACAAAATCGACTCTTGCATCTGTGCATGTGTGTGGGATTGGAGAGTTTAGAGTAAGGCAGTGAGCAGATGATCCTGTCTGAGGAGGCTCAGAGCTGCCCAGGTGCAGGCTGGGAGGAAGGCACAGGGACTGTGTCAGGACTCATGGTTGAAAGCTTCCCTTACAGATCTGTACAAACCACCCCTGCCAAGGTGCTCTCCAGTGCCTGGCCATGGCTGGCTGGCTTCTTCCTGGAGAAGCCTGCCTTGAGCTCACGGCAGTGTTTTGCAGATGTCCATTTTGGTCCTTGGGTCTTAGACATTAGAGAGGGTGATGGGAGGGTTGAAAACGGCCATCTTGTAGAGTCTGTAAACGCAGTGGGGCCCTGCTACCTCATCCTTGTATCTTTCTCCTTCTCAACTAACCCTCTCCTCCTGGCTCCACGTTCATGAGGGATTTCAAAAACTACAAAGTCCTGAGGAGCTGCACAGACCAGCACATTCACAGCCGAAAGTTGCTGCTGAGGGCTGACTCAGGAGGTGTCTGCTGTCCTGTTTGGTTTGGGGACCCACCTGTGCGCAGAATGGCCACGATCTCTGCTCTCCTGTCGTGGAGGGAAGGGAGCAGCATGAGCTAGCTCGCCCCGCCTCATCGCCCGGTACTGTTGGAGAACTGCCTCTTCCCCCTGCCCCCTTAGGATCTGCCTGGCTCTTTCACCTCTCACCCACATTCTAGAATCCCAGTGCAAGCAGCCAAAGGACCAGCTTTGTCAGCAGAGCTTTTGGGCACGGAGCCCTATAGCCTCTCTGGCCCAAAGCCACCGCCTGAGAAGGCAGACTGCCCTTTCGCCTGGGCTGCGTCCAGATGTGAGCCTTCCGGGTCATTTGTCCTGGACCTTGAAATGAGAGCAGAGGTCACTTTACACACTTCCCTCCTTCTTCACAGCTGTCTTACGCTAAAAAGCTCAGACCGAGATTAATAAGTATCAAATGCTTCACTTACTTATTACCTCTTTTGGAAGCTCCTTGCTCCACGCTCCTCCCTTTCCTGGCATCTTGTTCCCTGTTTTATTATACTGAGGATAAAATTTACCCCCAGGGATCAATCTGTATCTGTTTCTCACATCCTTATTTTTTTATTACACTTATGTAGCGTGTGTGTGTGTGTGTGTGTGTGTGTGTGTGTGTGTGTGTGTGTGTAGGTCAGAGGACATCTTGCCAGAGTCAATTCTCTCCCTCTGCCGTGTGGGTCCCAGGGATTGAACTCAGGTGGTCAGGCTTGGTGGCAAGCACCTTGACCTGGCGGGCCATTTTGCTGAACCTACCACCCATGCCTTTCTATTCTGTTATCCACACTAACAACTTAGCAGAGTCAACAACATGCAGATCTGCTAACTAGGAGCTAATAGTTAGTGCTGCCCTCTCATTCATTTTCATTACGAGGCCCCTTCTTCCTGTTCTGGTGGTGTCTTAGGCTAGGTAAAGTTTCACACCCATCCCCACCCTTTTCCTTTCCTCCATGCTGAAGATCAAATCCAGGGCCTTCAAAGCTAGGCAAGCACTCTGCCTTCAGCCCTGCCCTCAGCCCCTAGCGTTTTGAGACATGATTTTGCTATGTAGCTCGGGTTGCCCATCAATCCTGCCTCGGCATCCTGAGTGCTGGGACTACTGGTCCATGCTACCACAACCAGCTTCAACATATTTTCTTTAACTTTCGAGGTGTACAGAGGTTAAAACCATTCTCCTAGAGCCCAGATTACTAAGGACTCTGTCTTGTCTTCTTTGCGGGTGGGTAATTTCTCTTGATAGTCATAGACTAATACAGTAAGCTGAAGCCCATCCCTGTGTGGGTTTGAATCATGCTGTTCAATAGTCATCCTTGCTAGCAAACGAAGGATGGGAGACAGTCTCTGGGAGTACTGTTCCATAGAAACTTTGGGGGAAAGGAATCAAAGATGTCAGAATTACATGGAACTTTGGTCTTAGGAGTTAAATGACATAAATATAGTATCTTCTTCATGGAAAGCAATTTTTGTCAATTGAAAGCCAGGAATATTCTGGAGCTATTGTCTCAGGGGTCTGGCACAGGACTCCTTCAGCTCTGTGAGCCGCCTCGTCATTGGCTAAGCATCCCCCATAGGAGCTAGGATGAGTCCAGGGGACATCCTGGGTCAGACAGCTATGGTAAAGGGCCGGCCCAGCTTTCTCTGCCTCTTTGCCCTCCTCCAGCTGGGAGGTCTGTGAGGCATTGCCCAAGATTCCCTGGAGTGGCTGGAGCTGCTTCTGTGGAGGAGACGTTCTGCAGCTGGGTTTTCTGAGACTGAGGTGGCTGTCAGCTGCAGTGAGTGTGGGGTCCTCGGGTGTCTCGGCCTTACCTGGCTGCTTTCTGAGTGTTAAAAGGGAAGGAGCTGAGAGAAAGGGCAGATGGGGACATTACCAAGGGACACGGAGCTCTGCAGGGAGACCACTGAGGAAAAGACACAGGTGGAAAGACCAGCACACAGAGTGGCCATTGGCTTATCCAGAAGACAGTTCTTTGGGAGAAGGCTTACCCAGCTGGCAATAGAGGGAAATTGTAATTAACTAGAATTTTGTCATGAAGAAAAAAATTAAACTCTACCCAACACTCATTCTTTCATCTCTCTTGGACTCTGGTTTAAGAGCCCCAGACATCATCCTAAATCTTTTCTCTCATTAGTTCATTATCTTTATCTAATTACCTACATTTTCTTTTATCTTGAGCCCTTAAAAAAACAAACAAACATCAATTTTGAGCGGACTATGGAGCTCATTTTGAGCAGACTAGGAGACTCATTGTGTTGGGACTCCAAGGAGTGGCCTCTTGTATGTGACATTCAACCTCCACCCTAGGACAGCTGAGCTCCCAGGTGGCTGGTGGGGTGGCTGTGAGAGGTAGGGGAGCCACTCGGTGAATTGCAAGTCTGTGGGCTTCTGATGGACCTGGGACTCTGCTTTGCAGCCTGAAGAGGAAGGATGGCCATGAACAAGGGCCCAACCCTGCTGGACGGAGACCTCCCTGTAAGTAACCTGGGCTCAGTTGAGATGGGGAATGGTAACCGAGGGAGGAAGAGTGAGCAGAGAGCGAGAGCCAGGGGACCTCAGACGTGTCGACCTTATGTTCTGAATCCACTGACTCCGTCTCATTATCGCTGCCCTTGCCACTGTTAACAGGGGTGTTTGGGGGAGCTGGGAGAAAGAGATGATGCCTATGATGGTCTAAGAGCCTTGGAGAAATGGGTAGGAATGCTAGCTGGAGGCTAAGGAGAGACAGGGAAAGAAATTGCCATGTCCTAAACCCTGAGACAAAAGTCCACCACCCAGAAGAACGTGCATGCCATACGGAGCCCATGTATTCTGTGGCTTTAGCCTGTGACCAGAACCTGCAATGCGTTGCCTATGCTGCCATGCCTGGGAATAAACTGGACAGTCAGTATGTCCAGCATTTATTTCTGGCTGGTTTTCACCAGGATTTTAAGTAATTATGATATTTTTATATATCCTTGATATGTTTTGCCAAGACCTCTCAGATTTGGGTACAGTTCAGACAGTGAAATTCAGAGCTATGACCCTGTAGGAAACTAAACTCATCCCAAATTAGGCTTTAAGGAACCTCTGTACTAGGGATAACTGCCTTGTTTTGTACTAAATCGTAAGAGGGGTGTAAATGGGTCACAAGAAACGTTATGTCTTCTTTTTTTTTTTTTTTTTTTTTTTTTTTCCAGAGCTGAGGACCGAACCCAGGGCCTTGCGCTTGCTAGGCAAGCGCTCTACCACTGAGCTAAATCCCCAACCCCAACGTTATGTCTTCTTATTTATTTATTTATTTGGTTTTTCGAGACAGGGTTTCTCTGTGTAGCTTTGCACCTTTCCTGGAGCTCACTTGGTAGCCCAGGCTGGCCTCGAACTCACAGAGATCCGCCTGGCTCTGCCTCCTGAGTGCTGGGATTAAAGGCGTGCACCACCAACACCCAGCTACGTTACATCTTCTTAACGGTTGGTGGTTTCTTCCATTCCCAGCCCGTTGCCCCTTTGGCTTTGTCCAGAATAACCCTTGAAAGCAATGTCCAAAATGTGAAAGAGAATGTTTCATCATGTAGTCCAAATTCTTTTCTCCTTCTGATATCTGACTCACCTGTAGGGTGAAAAGCTAAAATAGTGTGGCTGTTTTGTACCGGGGCCCTGCTGGGGGTCTCCTTGTACTGGGTCTCCTTGGTGGCTAACTCGACTTCCTGCAAGCAGAGTATGTCACAGGCTGCATCCACAGTCACACAGAGCTGGAGAAGATGGGGCAACCCTGAAGAGCTGGTTCACACTTTTTGTATGGTCAATTCTTAACATTCATAAGACTAGGCAAAAGAATACACGGTCCCAGGTATTTTTGACTAATCCCAAAGGCCAAGAATCCACGGTCAATCTGCCTCATCCTTGGCCAATCATTAATTTATTTTATCTTAATTTATTTGGAAGCAAATTCCATATATTCCATTTCAAACCTGACTTGGAAACAGTCCAATATGGTAACGCATGCTTATAAACTCAGGACTTGGGAAGCAGAGGCAGGAGACTCAGGTGTTGCAGGCCAGCCTTGGTTCATAGTGAACTTAAGGCCAGTCTGGACTAGATGAGACCCTATCTTTCGTTTTGTTTTTGTTTTCTGAGACAAGGGTTCTCTGTGTAGCAGTCCTGGTTGTCCTAGAATTCACTTTGTAGACCAGGCCAGCCTGGAACTCACAAAGATCTGCCTGCCTCCACCTGCCAAATGCTGGGATTAAAGATATGTGCCACCACACCCATCGAGACCCTATCTCAAAAACACACAAAATCGAATCAAACCTGACTGAAGTCCTGGCCGTACTACTCACTGTCTGTTCGATCTTGGGTAAATCCTGTCTTATCTCTGAATTTCAAATACTTCAAACTGCAAACTACTGTTAGGATTGAAATCAAGTCGCCCCAGCTGGTGTCCTGGAGCATAATGGCCTCTAGTAAATGTTGCTTCCTACTACATGACCAGAATCATTCTTTCACTCAAAGATTGGGCTTTTTCTATTCTCTAAAGTTTAATTATGTAACTGCTGACAAAGCAGAACGCTTTGGTCAGAGTATGACCTCCCAATAAGAAGAGATGACCGCAGTACACCCCAAAGGCCCAGACTCGCTGGAGTCCCAACTTAAAAATGGAGTGTTGTGTTTTCAGAAAGGCTATGCCAAATCCCCAAATGTCAGGAGGAAAGGGCCACAAGCCCATTGTGTGACCCATCCATAAACTAAGATAGGAAATGCATTTATTTCCTATGGAGAAGGAACCTTTGCAGAGAGTCACCCCTAACTTGAAGTATGGGATGAGGTGACACAAAAGGTGAAGCAGATTTGTTCAGGGTCGTTCCAGTAGGGTGGAGACAGCATGTGGAGGCAGGCTTCAGCTCGGCAAAGTTATCCAACAAGGGGACCAGCCACTCTGTGAAGGCATCAAGCCCACCCAAGGAGATATCCAAATACAAGTCTAGTGAGACTTTCTGGAAAGGATTCTTGCTGAGGAGACCCAGGAAGCCTCGATCCTGCTATTCTGTGTAGTTAAGAAGAGCCCATGGGCGGTGGTGGTACACACCTTTAATCCCAGCACTGGAGAGGCAGAGGCAGGCAGATCTCTCTAAGTTCGAGACCAGCCTGGTCTACAGAGCGAGATCCAGGACAGCCAGGGCTACACAGTGAAATCCTGTCCCTGCCCTCCCCCAAAAAGTTTTAAAAAAGAAGAGCTTACACATTCTACAAGGCTCAGTCCCATGTATGGCTCATTTCTCCAGGATCAGGCTTTTAGACAGGCACTGGGGAAATAGAGGACATTCTACTGGGAGAAAGGAGGCATACACACATCATCATGGCAGGGTGACAGATGTAGAGACAACCCAAGGACAGACACAGCCATGATGGAGGAGAGTCAAAAGTTGGTCATGGTGACACATGTTTATAATCCCAGCACTTGGGAGGAGGAGTCAGTAGGACTGACCTGAACAGTAGTTCAAGGTCATCCTTAGCTAAGTAGTGAGTTCAAGGCCAGATAGGGCTACTTGAGACCCTGTCTCACAGAGGAGGTGATAATGAGAGAATAATATTCTACCAAGCAGAAAGGGATGTGGGAGGGAAGGCGAGCCTATTTGGCAGTAGTTCAGCATTTGTAGACATGGGTTCAGCATCCCAGAAAGACCATGAAAATGTTTAGATGAAGCCACCAAGTTGAAGGTGGACCAAAACCCCCAACAGGTACATTCACTTGCTCTGGGCAGTCAGTCTAAGAGGAGTGACCTGGGAGGGAGATGAGATTTGGCTTGGTCCCCAGAGAACACAGATCACCTCAGGGCTTCTCCAGAGTCTAGGTAGTGACCAGGAAGGCATGGCAGGCGGGCTCTCCTTTTCCATGACTGGACCATTTAGAGACACCTTGTTTCCTTTAGACTCGGGCTGGCCTCACAAACGGCATGCATGACCCTAGCTAGGGTCAGCTTGCAGGGAGGTTGAGTGGGGGTGAGAGGATCTAACTCTCTCTTTGCTGACAGGAGCAGGAGAATGTGCTCCACAGAGTCCTGCAACTGCCTGTGGTGAGCGGCACCTGTGAGTGCTTCCAGAAGACCTACAACAGCACCAAAGAGGCCCACCCCCTGGTGGCCTCTGTGTGCAATGCCTACGAGAAAGGTGTACAGGGTGCCAGCAATCTGGCTGCCTGGAGCATGGAGCCCGTGGTCCGCCGGCTGTCCACCCAGTGTGAGTTCTCACAGAACTTGGCAGCAGCCTGCCTGTCCACTGATACTCATTGCGTGTCTGCCTGTCTGCTTGTCCGTCTGTCTGATCATCTCACAGCTTGTTTGTCCACCTCCCTGACCACCTCCCTTACTTGCCTATATCCAACTTCCTGATCTTCTCATCTGCAGATATAGAGGCATAGACGCAAATCTCTTTGGGTCTATACATGCCTCAGCTGTAGCCCAGCCTAGGGCATCCTCGGCTAACAATGACAGCCAAAGAATCTTCAGGGGGAAGGATGGGCAGATCCATGTGAGCAGTGGTGAGTGTGGAGCCAATGGCAGGACCTCTAGACTCCAAAGAAGGAGCAGAGTCTCAGTGAAAGCCGGCCTAGCGGGGTAAAGGGGCACCAAGGAAAGAGAAAGCCCCTTCACCCCCTGCTGCTGATACCGGCTCTGACAGGTGGGGCAGTAGAGAACTCCCAGGCAGGGTAGAAACAAGGGTCATTCTGTCTCCATTACCCTGCCTCCAACAGAAGATACGGTCTCCAAGAACCAGCTCTTCACAGGGTTGAGGGAGATCTCAGCAGCACCGAGAAGTCTAGCAGCTTCTGTCATCCTGATAGATTTTGGGGATGTGAGAGCTCTACCCAGCAACCTGGCAAGGAAGACTTGAAGGCTCCATTTCAAGTCCGTGGTCGTATAGATGGCCCTGGTTAAATTCAGGGGGTCACAAAACAAAACGAAAGGACAGGAACGTGAGAAACGGACTTGGGGGCTGGCCAGGATGGGAGACAGATAAGAGAAGATGCATGTGGGGACGTGAGTGAGAAAAATGCATTATATATGCGTATAAAGTTGTCCAAGAAAACCTCATTCAATTAATGACAATATTAATAAAATTACTACAGGCCCTAGGCTAGCCCTCATGAATGCCCTCATTCTGTCCAATCAGAAGACAGCCAAAGTCATCTGAGATCTTTGCTGTTTTGTTTTGTTTTTTGTTTGTTTGTTGTTGTTTTTCGAGATAGGGTTTTTCTGTAACTTTGGAGCCTGTCCTGGAACTCACTTTGTAGACCAGGTTGGTCTCAAACTCACAGAGATCCGCCTGCCTCTGCCTCCCGAGTGCTGGGATTAAAGGCATGCACCACCACCGCCCGGCTTCTTTGCTGTTTTAAAAAAATATGAAAGAGCATCTAGAAATATCCTTTAAACCTGTGCCTTCCATGGCCTTGACCACAGAGCCTGCATCCTCAGCAGACCACGGGCAGTCTCCCCTTGGAAACAGCTGCATCCTCCGGGGCTTGTCCCACTCCTCAAGGGCAACTTCTTTCTCTTCCCTGTGGCTCCTCTCAGCTGTAGCCATCTTGACAGCTGAGGGTTAAAACTGGTTCTAGGGACAATCTGGAGCTGCTCTGGCTGTGACTGTGAATCAGTCATCTCCAGGACTAAAGCCAGCCTAGGCCCGGTCCCCCGGAGGCCTATGCCAAGACCCTGGTGCCACCTGCCTCACTCCCACATGGGTTCTCTCACTTCCTCACACCCTTCCAGAACACTGAACAGGGAGGGAGGTTGGGCGGGGAGAGAACAGCATTTGGCGGTGGTTCATCGAGGCTGCCATCACTTTACACCGAGGCTGACGGTTCTGGCTCCTGACAGGAGGGGGCAGCAGAGAGCTACTGCCCAGGGCCCTAGAGGTAAAGAATAGGGTCCATGTGAGCCCAACCTGGTGTTCAGACAGATGGGACTTGCTAAAGCCACGTGCTGAGCAGGCGCAAGACTTTGGGTGCAGGTCTTACAGATTCCAAAATGACCCTGCCCTCAAGGAGTCACAAGTACATGGGAGCTAAATATAGCAGAGTCTCTGGTCTTGAACAGCAGGGCTGGGATCTGGGGGATCTGGGGGCCCCAATGTACCTCCTTTGAGATGGAGGCCACTATTAATTCCTCGGGAGGGGGTAGGGAATCAGCCCAACACAGCCCTTCCCTTTCAGTCACAGCTGCCAATGAGTTGGCCTGCAGAGGCCTGGACCACCTGGAGGAAAAGATTCCGGCCCTTCAATACCCTCCAGAAAAGGTGAGTCCTCCCTCTCCTCTAGTGCTCCCTACACTCTGTTATTGACCTCCTCTCTGAACAGCCGATGCCCTGGCTGTGTGACTTTGTGTGTTCATGGGGTGAGTGGAGACCCCTCTTCCTCTTTCTGTGGGGCCAGGTAGAGTCGGGGTGTCTGGGACAGCGAGTACATGCCTCAGATAAGCTCAGACAGACACTTTCGTGGTCCTCAAGGGGAAGGAAGGGCTAACCCCAACATGGCCCCTCCATAACTGCACAGCCTTCTGATACTGTGGCCATTGGGGTCTGGGACTTTGTGGGTTTGCACAGGACTGTGGTGACAACAGCTACCTTCGATCTTGGGTCTCACTCACTGGGATCTCAGGATTACATACATGGCCTTGAGATCCAACCCTTTAGGGACCATGAGACTAAACGAGTCACTTTTCCCTGGCCAAGCCTTTAACTACTCTATCCAATGCTGGCTTCACTAAGGCCTATGACCTCCTCTATTTTACTGACCAACCACCAGTCTGTCCTACCAATCTCCCCTGAGCCCTGGGCCCTGGGCCCTGCCCTTGCCAACAGCCGCAGCATGGAGCCCTCTCGGGTCATCCTTGGTGATGGGACTCGCTACCCTCACTGTGCAGATGAGTAAACACAGCCTGAGGTGGAGACCACCAGGGGGCAGGTCGGCTGGTCACCTGTCTAGTGCTCCAGACCAAGTCAACTTTGTCACAGAGGAGCTCTCAGGGTCTCAGGAGGAAGAAGGCAAATTACTCCAGCATAAAATCTGTAGGAGGGTCAGTCATACCTATCAATCAGTGTGAACAGTGTTTCGAGGGACAGCTAGAGGATGGAGGATAGGGCTCTGGAAGAGGGAGTGCCTTATGTGAAGGAGGGTATCAGGACTGGTGTCACCAGGGAGGCTTTGGGGCTATCCTCACAGGATAGATCTTCACACAGTGTGGAGAAGCCAGGAGACTGAGGTGGCCTTATTCTTTCCCACATATTCACATAGTCTTGCCGGTCCCCGGTCTTTTTTTTTTTTTTTTTAATTTTTAGACAGGATAATATCATGCTGTAGTCCAGGCTGGTCTGGAACTCACTATGTAGCCAAAGAGAGCACCAAACCCATGGTGATCCTTCCGTCTCAGCAGCCAGCCCTTGTATTACAAGTGTGTGCTCCCATGCCCGGTGTGCCTGGGTCTTTAAATGGTGCCCTCCAGAGAGCTGGGCTCAGGACCTGTGAGGAAATTCACATAGTTGACTGTCTCCCCACACTCCTCAGATTGCCTCTGAACTGAAAGGCACCATCTCTACCCGCCTTCGGAGCGCCAGGAACAGCATCAGTGTGCCCATCGCAAGTACTTCTGACAAGGTCCTGGCCAGCTGCGAGCTTGCCTTGGGGATGGCTAAAGAGACAGCAGAATATGCTGCCAACACCCGAGTTGGCCGCCTGGCCTCTGGAGGGGCTGATCTGGCTCTGGGCAGCATTGAGAAGGTGGTAGAGTTCCTCCTGCCACCATCCAAGGAGGAGTCAGGTAACGGCCCTTCAGACTGGCTGGCTACCCTGGCCGCTCAGCTCCCGAGGATCAATGAGAGACTACAAGCCTTATTGGCCTTGCTCTGGCATAGGGAATGCCCCTCAGAAGCTCCAGAGGATCTCAGTCCTTAGTCCCTCCACCCCAGATTTAAGAGGGAGAGGGATCTGGCATTGGCTATCACCAGAGGGGTCGTGGCAGAAGGAAGGCAATTGTTTTCCAGCCCAAGGCACAACCCTGAGTCCATTTTCTATTTCAATTACTCTTTCAAAATTGTATGTGTCTGAGTGTTTTGACTGCATGTGTGCGTGTACATCATGTGTGTGAACACTGCCTGTGAGAGCCAGAGGAGGACTTTAGATCCCCCGGAACTGGAGGTGCAGATGGCCGTGAGCTACCATATGGATGCTGGGAATTGAATGCAAGTTCTCTAGAGTGGCAAGTGCTATTAACCGCTGAGCCGTCTCCCAGGCCCCTCAGGCCCCTTTTGATCTCTTTTCTTATATATCTTTTATCTAGCCCCTGGTTCTGGACGGCAGCGGGCCCAGAAGGCTCCCAAGGTCAAACCGAGCCTCGCGAGGAGGGTCAGCAACCTGGCCAACACTCTTTCTCGACACACCATGCAGACCACTGCTTGGGCCCTGAAGCAGGGCCACTCTCTGGCCATGTGGATCCCGGGTGTGGCACCCTTGGTGAGTCTGCTCAGAGCTCTGCCTGGCCCCGCTCTGTGGGTTTCCTAGTCCCTCTGTCTTGAGAACATCCTTCAAACTGGGTTGGGACTTTAGACATAAAGACAGGGGTCTTAAGAGGGTGGTGGACTAATTGCCCAGGCCATAGGAGAAGACAAAGGACAGAACACAAGCTGAGGTGTGGTCCTGCCCCACCACCCTCTTCTGTCTCCCCCACCCTCCCTCGGAGTCTCCCTGACTCCCAGCCTTCATGACCCCCAGTGGACCTCTTATGGGGGACTCCCCACCCCCATTTGCTATTAAAACAGTAGAAGTGTCCCCCATAAAGAAATAAACAAAACAAAAAAAAAATCCTGTCCAGTGGACAGGAGTCCCATTAGCCCCCGCCCCTGACTGGGCAGTTTTCCAGCCTTCCCTTCTAGGACTCTGGACTTTCTCATTATACCCAGGCCAAGCTGCTTCTCTGTTCACCTCAATACAGTCAGGCTGGGGTTTGTAGAATAGGAACTTAGTGGGAGACTAAGAGGGAATGGAAGAAAGAAAGAGAGAGAGAAAGAAAGAAAAGGAGGAGGAGGAAGAGGAGGAAGAGGAAGAGGAGGAGGAGAGTTAAAGTCAGGCATGTAAGTGCATACTAATAATCTCCACTTAGGAGGTAGAGGCAGGAGGATTTCTTCAAGTTTGAGACCAGCCTTGTCTATAGAGTGAGTTCCAGACTATCCAGAGCTGTATGGTGAGACCCCATTTCAAAAGACAACAGCAAAAGACTCACAGACAAAAACAAACAAACAAACAAAAAAACAACAACCAGAAAACCAGAGACAAATGAAACAATTAGAACATGGAGGTGGGGGCTGGGCTGGGCTGTAGCTCGGTGGTGGAGCACTTGCCTAGCTTACTTGAGGTCACATACCCACAGAGCTATAAGAAGAGAAAGCCCAGGAGTCAGCAGGAAGTGATTGCTTTTCAGTCATATGAAAGGTCCTTTTATTTTATTTTATTTTATTTTTGAGACAGGGTTTCTCTGTGTAGTTTTGGAGCCTGCCCTGGATCTCACTCTGTAGACCAGGCTGGCCTCGAACTCACAGAGATCTGCCTGGCGCTGCCTCCCGAGTGCTGGGATTAAAGTCGTGCGCCACCACCGCCCAGCTATTTTTTAAACTTTAATTGACTAATTTTTTTTTTTGAGATAGGGTTTCATTCTGTAGCCCATGTTAGCCCTGAATTTGTGGCAGTTCTCCTGCCTCAACCTTACAAGTATTAGGTTGCAAGTGTTTCCAATCACACCGGAAAGTGAGTGGTACTCTTTTTAAAGTTTGGCTTTACTTATTATCACTCTGTGTGCTGTGTCCATCGTCCCAGCCCCCGCCCCTTCTGAGTTGTGCGTGGAGGCGTGCTACCGTGGCTCCTGTGCTGAGGTCAAAAGACAACTCTTAGGAGCTGAGAGCTGAGTCTCTTGAGAAGCAAGACGGGGGTAGGTGGGGGTGGGCGTGCTGGGGGATTGCTGCAAGTTTAAGGCCAGCCTGGTCTACAGAGTGAGTTCCTGCAGCCAGGGCTACATAGTAAGACCTTGTCTCAAAAAATAAATATAAATATAATCCCAGCACTCGGGAGGCAGAGCCAGGCGGATCTCTGTGAGTTCGAGGCCAGCCTGGTCTACGAAGTGAGTTCCAGGAAAGGCGCAAAACTACAGAGAAACCCTGTCTCGAAAAACCAAAAATAAATAAATAAATAAATAAATAAATATAAATATAAATATAAATAAATAATCACGGAGGTTGGGGGTACAAGCTCAAGGTTTATATGAAGGGCCCCGATTCCACCTCAACACTAAAAAGAAAAGAGAACAGCCAAAGTGAATGTGTGGCTGTGAAGTCAGAAGGGGGCCCCAGACTGGGGAATACAGACGGAAGAGAGTCATGACAATCTGTTGCGGTGTTGAAACAGTCTCTGTCTTGATCTGCTATAGTTACATAGGGTGTGCTCACAAAAAGTCACAGCGTTCTATGCTAACGATGTATGCCTTCAGTGATAAGATGTTACTAACTAAAATGCTGGGGGAGAGGCTGGCTAGACGGCTCAGTGGTTAAGAACACTCTTGCAGAGGACCCAAGTACAGTTCCCAGCACCCACATGGTGGCTCACAGCCACCCGTAACTCCAGTTCAAGGAAATCTGATGCTCTCTTCTGACCTCTGAGGGCACCAGGCACACAGGGGGTGCATGCATACAGATAAAATGAAATAAAGAAAATAAAGAAGTAATAATAATAATAAAAAACCCAAACCCTGTGAGGTAGGCCCTGCTCTCCGCTGCTGCCCCTGCTCCTGCGATAAGGGCCTTACAGCCTAGAGGGGTTCACTGAGCCATCTGCCTGCTGCCATCCTCCCTCAGAGCAGCCTGGCCCAGTGGGGTGCATCGGCGGCCATGCAGGTGGTGTCCCGACGGCAGAGTGAGGTGCGGGTGCCCTGGCTGCACAACTTAGCCGCCTCCCAGGATGAAAGCCACGACGACCAGACGGACACGGAGGGGGAGGAGAAGGACGACGAGGAGGAAGAAGAGGGATCAGAGGCCGAAGAGAGCGTGCTCAGAGAGGTGAGGAAGAGAGCCTAAGGCCTCGCAGCCGGCAGGTGGGGGTGAGAAGCAGAGGAGCAGGGTAGACTAAAGAACGCTGTCCCAGCCGGGCAGGGTTGGCGCACGCCTTTAATCCCAGCACTCGGGAGGCAGAGCCAGGCGGATCTCTGTGAGTTCGAGGCCAGCCTGGTCTACAGAGCCTAATAGTCCCAGGACAGGCTCCAAAGCTACACAGAGAAACCCTGTCTTGAAAAAAAAAAAAAGAATACTGTCCCCAGGTCACCCCCAAATTCACAGCCAACTAAGTATCGCCGTGTCACTCAGCGGGCTCCACGACACCCATAAAAGGAGGCAGGGTGGGGATTGCTGCTCCATTTTGCAGATGAAGAAACTGAGGTTCAGAGAGAAGCCCACACTACCCACAGCTAGGGACAAACCCAGGCCTAGTTAGTTTTTGTTTATTTATTTATTGTTGTTTATTTTTGTTTCTCTCTCCCCACCCCTCCCTCCTTCCCCCTCCCCCCCTCCTTCTCTCTCTATTTTGTGTCCTGTTTCCCCTCTATCTCTGGGCTGGTGGTTAGGGAAAGGGTCAGAGGAGCGGATGCAGGGCAGGGGCTAACGGTTCTCTGGCCCACAGGTAACAGCCCTGCCCACCCCGAGAGGCCTCCTGGGTGGCGTGGTGCACACCATGCAGAAGACTCTCCGGAGCACCATCTCAGCGGTGACGTGGGCACCTGCAGCTGTGCTGGGCACGGTGGGAAGGATCCTGCACCTCACCCCAGCCCAGGCTGTCTCCTCCACCAAAGGGAGGGCCATGTCCCTCTCCGACGCCCTGAAGGGTGTCACTGATAACGTGGTAGACACTGTGGTACACTATGTGCCGGTGAGTCCCACCCCAGGGCCACCTTCTCCCAGGGTAGATTTGACTGAAGGAGATGTAGGACCCCCGTCCCCTTGTTTTCCAGCCCATGGAGACCCTTCTCCAGTCTTCAGTACTCAAAACCTTCCTACACCCTGATCTTTCTCCGCCCAGAGTACAGATGTTCCCAGCCCTGGCCTCAGACCTCTCCCCTACATTGTGCCTCCCATTTGATGATGGAGTCATTGGTTCATGAGTCCCTAGTGGCTCAGCCCTCCCGCTTCAGCTCCTAGAGGAGGGGCCTGGCAATAAACTTTCAGGGCACCTTGAGCTAAGACTGTGCCTTCTAGGGACATTATGGCTAAAAAAAGCCAAGACTAATGTCATCTTTTTGGGAATCCCTGAGACCCTCTCCAAAGGAAGTTACAAGTTGAGCAGGCTGGAGGAGAACTTGGTGGAACAGGAGGTGCCCCTAGAGTTGGCCAGGGGAAAGGTTACTCAATCATTGAAACTGGGAGGAGTGGCATGCTTCAAGGAGGGGGACTCCTCCCACCACCAGAGGCGACCAGAGTCCTTAGAACCTCAGGGCTCTCCCGGATGACCCCATCCTGAAAGCCTACACCCCAGTCCGTGCCCTTGTGATGTCCGCCCCCGAGGGAACTAGGCTAAACGCCATAGAAAGGGTGGTGACTCCTGGCAAAGGGATTCCCTAACTAGAGTGTCCGGCTGTCAGCTTCCCAGGCTGTCCCTGATGGAGCCGGAGAGCGAATTCAGAGACATCGATAACCCGCCGGCAGAGGCCGAGCGCAAGGGGTCCGGAGCGCGGCCCGCCAGTCCGGAGTCCGCGCAGCGTCCCGGCCAGCCCCGCGGCAGCTTGCGCAGCGCGCGGGGGCTCAGCATGCCCTCCTGTCCCAGTCTGGAAGACAAGGCGGAGACTTCGGGGCGTCCCGGATTCCTGGCCATGCCCCGGGAGAAGCCTGCACGCCGAGTCAGCGACAGCTTCTTCCGGCCCAGCGTCATGGAGCCCATCCTGGGTCGCGCACAGTACAACCAGCTGCGCAAAAAGAGCTGAGCGGTCCGTGTCCCTGCTCGCCCCAGCGCCACCCCGCAGGAGGGTCGCTTCTCCCCAAGGAAACAGAAATCATACTTCTAAGTGGGTCTCTCCTTCAGGGTGGCCCCTTGGGAACCTGAGCCACATCCCCACGATGCTGTCGAGGCACACATCACTTCTAAAGCATCCTTTGGGGGCTTGCCCATCACAGGCAGTTTTTAAGGGGCACCAGAGCAGTGGTCGATTCTCATTTCATGGCTTTCTTTTCTTTCTTTCTTTTTTAACTAAAAAAGCAATTGCTTAATTTGATTTCTCACTTCTATAGAAAAACTTGTGGCCAAATGACACCTGACCGGTTTTAAAATTCGTATCCCTTCTCTGTGAACATGTATTTATTGCTAAAAAGTAGTGGATCAGTTTCTTTTCTTCTTCTCTCCCCCTTCCCTCTCCTTTTTCCCTCTCCCCTCCTCCTTCCCCCTTCTCCTTCTCCTCCTTCTCCTCCTTCTCCTTACTTCTCCCTTCTCCCAAGTAGCCCAGGCTGGGTTCATCTCCAGTTCTAGGAGATGCACGCTCCGGCCAGCTCCCTCTGAATGTCAGGAATTCTCAGTGCATTTTTAGCGCTGAGCTCTGAGACCCTCTGATTACCTGGCTCTCAGCATAGTGCTTTAAGAAGAACAAGGAGGTGCCAAAGCCTTTGTGCGTTTATTTAGAAAACAGTTCCAGTTTTTGAGTCTCTCTCCCCCGCACAGGTGGAGCCTCAGGTCTGTCCTGTACAGCACCAACTTTTCTTCACAGCCACGCTTCTATGCCATCACTCTTGCCTTCTGCCTGTATGGTCACTCTCGAATGTTGATACCCTAGATGCTGGGAGCCAGCAACGGTCACCTTAAGCCTGATAGTGTGAATTATGTAGAACACATATTCATAGCCACTGTTCATTCCAAATCCCATTTTTGGAAATGTCAATACTTGGTCAATCTAGGACAATAAATACAATAAATACACTTGTAACATTCAGACATTGCAAGGTGTGTGTTTTCCTTTCTGGATTTCTCAGTTCTCTTTCATAAAAACAGCCACAGTTCAGTTTCTTATGGATCCTTCCAGTTATAGGCTCTGTTTGGGCAAGCACATGTGTATAAACACCTATCTTTGTTCACCCAAACCGTGGGCAGTGCCCTCCAGGTTTTTCCCACTGTGGTCAATACATCATTTTAAATGCTTATTATGCTTTAAAAAAAAAGATTTGTTTTTTTTTTTTTTTACTTTTCACGTATGAATGTTTTTCTCACATATATGTGTCTGCACACCATGTGTGTGCCTGGTGCTCTTGGAGGTTAGATGAGGGCATTGGATCCCCAGAACTGTAGATATAGGTGGTGAGCTGCCATGTAGGTGCTGGGAATAAAACCCAGGTCCTCTGAAAGAGCAACAAGCGCTCTTAACCACGGAGCCATCTCTCCAGCTCCTCAACTACACATCTTATCCATCTTTTTGTGCCAGGTAATCATAATATGAAAGTAATATGGATAAATTGGTGTAGCTAGCTTCCTAATGATGAACTTTTAGGCTGTTTCCTTTCTCTGCCCTACACTCAGTGGTAGAACATATGCTTAACATGTACAGAGTCCCAGGTTTGATTCCCAGTAACATACACACACACACACACACACACACACACACACACACACACACACAATCCCATGCATATATGTGGCTATATCTATGGACAAATTATAATTTGTACCCATGACATTCTTGATGAAATAATATGTGATTTGAAATACTGGTATTTCCTCTAGCTTTCCAAAGGAAACTCTATTTTATTCAGTTATTGTCATCTGTTGCTATATAAATTTACACAAATCATTAGGACACATCTGTCATTCCTTCTAGACATCCACATACACAACATATCCCATCGGAATCCCTCAGACCCATGAGTGCCTCCTTGGCCCCTGCTGTGTGGTATGTTGCACCCTGGTCTTTGGCAGACCTTTATTGTAATGAGTTCTATACCTTAACCCATGGTTTTGGAGTTTGAGGATGCCAAAAATAGGGATGGAGAGTGGACAGGGCATGCAATGCCAACGTGACTAGTACACTTCCCCCGAGCACACTCGGGAACGCCTTGGACTGTCGTGGGTATGAATCCGGCAAGAGGGGTCCTCAGCCACTGGTGTGCAGGGCTCTGAAGACAGAACCCGGCTTATCTCTGGCAGAGCTACTCGGGCCGCTCCTGGAAAGTGACACCAGGCCTGGATGTGCGGAGAAACGCCAGCTCATCCTGGCCTCCCTATCTGTGCTGGACCTCCCCACCCACCCCAAGATTCCAGCCACAGCACTGCAACGAAGCGAAACAAGTCACAAAACGTCCTACTGCATTTCTTAAACGTTTGTGTTTCCCCTTCACGAAGTGGCTGTCAAAACTTTTAAGTATTTTTCTCTCGGTAACTTATTTTCCTCATCGAGGCTTGGGAGTTGCGCACATTTTCCCAGACAGTGATCACTCATCTATCTTCCTTTCCACTTATGACTATTTTTTTTGTCTTCATGATTGTTTTTAAATGATCAGTTCTTTTTTTAAAAAAGGTTTTATTTTGGCCTGGCGATGGTGGCACATGCCTTTAATCCCAGCACTTGGGAGGCAGAGGGAGGTGGATCTCCAAGTTTGAGGCCAGCCTGATCTACAGAGTGAGTTCCAGGACAGCCAGGATTACACAGAGAAACCTTGTCTCAAAAGAAAAAACTACTACTACTACTACTACTAAATAAGTAAAAAAGGTTTTATTTTGAATTTTGTGTATAAGTACGTGTCTGTATGTGGGTTTGTACACATGAGTGCAGTGCCCCAGGAAGCCAGAAGATGGTATCTGATCCCATGGACCTGGAGTTATAATTGGTGAACTACATGATATGGGTACTAGAAACCAAACCAGCGTCCTCTGCAAGGGCAATATGTGCTCTTAAGCACTGATTGATTGATTTAAATTTCATTTATTTAAATTTAGTCAAATTATCATTCTTTTATTTTATAGTTTGTAATTCTTAGTTACAACTTTACATATATTCCTTACCACGAAGTCATTGTGATATGGTAACAGGGCCCCAGAACTTAGTAGGCCCTAGACCTTAGTACAACTGATACCATGATGGACGTGCCACGCAGGCCTTGGAACCCAGCGTGTAGGCAGCAACACCTGCCAGAACAAGATCAAAGACCTAACCCCTCAAATCCTGTAGCTCTGGGAAAGTCCCTGAATGTGCTAACCTTGCATTTTGATGCTTGTAGCTCAACTTCGGGCTAACTGCTATTGCTAATTAAGGTGTGCCAACCCAGGATGCAGTTTTTTTTCAGTGTGTGTGTGTGTGTGTGTGTGTGTGTGTGTGTGTGTGTGTGTGCATGCTTAAAAGCCCACTCTGAGAACAGTTCAAGACTGCACTCAGGTCCCGAAAACATCCAGTATTGTCCCCGGCTGGCTAATGAATACTTTCTGTTGGCTTGCACCTGTGTCTGAGTGGTCTTCTCTGGTGGATGTCTCACAAGACTATCTCTTGTATCTCTCCAAATATTTTCATAATGTTGTTTTATACATTGATTACTTTGTAATGTGATTTAAGTGGGGATTCAGCTTTCCCGTCCACGTGGAGGACTGACGGGAGGCCTGTGTGTTTCCCAGTCACTTCACCCTGAAATTTCTTTGTAACTGAATACTACAGGAGAATTGAGACTTTGACGGAGGTCAGCTGGGAATTTCTGATCTATTGTTGCCTGGCACGTAGTTGGAGTCAACAGACCGAGTTCTGTCTGATGCCTCATGCAGCCTGACTTGCTGCCACTGACCAGCATCCTGTTATCCAAGCCTAGCTTCTAGTACAGTCTGTCTATTTCTGTGGGATTAGCTGAATCGCAGTGGTTCCAGTTTTTATATCTGTTCCTTGATAGGAGGGTCTTGCTACTCCCTGCACTCTGCATTTCCATATAAGTAATAAAAACCAGCTGGCCAGATTCTGATGGTCTTTTGGGCCTATCACAACTTTCAAAGCATCTGGATTTTTTTTTCTTTTTTTGATTTTTCGAGACAGGGTTTCTCTGTGTAATACACAAAATGTATTTCAGCTCTTGACTGAGTATGTGGGACCATCTATTTTGTACTGGAGACAGTGCCAAAGGCCACAGATTGACCACGGGGACGGGCACACTGGATTGTTCCACGTGGGTTTTAGTGGTAGACATGAAATCATTACCTGCTCACTGGTAAGGGTTAGGAAAAGGTTACTTCTTTGTAAATCATAGATTCAGATTGACAGTTCCAGTGATGTCTATCACCACAGAATTCTACAATTTACTGTAACATTAACGGCTTTAGTGTTACCTTCTCTATAGCTTAATTACTATAATTGCTATTATAACTATAATCATAACTCCTCGGAAAAATGTGATGTTTCATCAATCACTATCACCTTCTGCAATGTTTATGCAGGTTTAGCATCTGGCTTCTTCACATTCAGAGTCTAAATGAATCTCTTTGGCTGTCTCTGTGGCAGGCTGCTATGCATTTGGGGTTATTTCTGCTCAGTTCTCCAACTGCATTAGGATATTTGTGACTGACAGCGCAACTCTAAAGCATTGAGAGAACACTCTACATTGCGTCTGCATTTCCCAACTGCTTTATCTCCTTCACCGAGACACCACCTGGTCTTATTGTCCTCGTCATTTCAGGCTGTGTTTCCACTGTTTTGAGGCTGAGGGTTTTCTCATGTAGATCTGGGAGGGCTGGCTGGCAATTTCTGAAGCCTTTAATTATGCTGCCCGTCTATAACAGGCAATCTTCTGTGTACATACTGCATTAAAAATTGCTGCTATATTAGAGCTTTTTTTTTTGGTTTTTTGAGACAGGGTTTCTCTGTGTAGCTTTGCGCCTTTCCTGGGACTCACTTGGTAGCCCAGGCTGGCCTCGAACTCACAGAGATCCACCTGGCTCTGCCTCCCAAGTGCTGGGATTAAAGGCATGCGCCACCACCGCCCAGCTAGAGTTTTCTTTAGTGTTGTTTTAAGTGATAAATATGTACTCTGAGATGGTGGTAGTGGTTGGTTTGTGGTCCTTGGGATGGAAACCCAGGCCTCTCTCGTGCTAAGCAAATGTCCTATTACTTCCCAAGTCTGGTGTCCAGATTTTTTATTTTTGTGTTTGTTTGAGACAGAGTCTCACTCTGTAGCCCAAGCTGGCGTTGAACTCCTCACTGTCCCCCTGCCCTAGGAATCCCGCAGAGTGTTGGGATTACAGGCATGTGCCACCCATCCCGGTTTGGATTCCAGATTCTGATTAAAAATTTCAACAGTGCATGGTGTTTCTGGTGAGAATAATCCCTCTGAGGTCACCGAGAGGGCCACACCTGTATCACCTCTCTCGATGACAAGTGTCCCTTGACAGTGACTGTAAAATGCATTTTTGTCTCAAAAATCCTAAAATGTGACAGTTAGTTTTAGAATTGAAGGAAGGGGGGCTTTTGCTGTTGTTGTTTTGTTTTGAATGAGGAGGATGGTTTGACGCTGGGAGCAGAAAGGCAGAAGTGGGTCTCTGAGTGTAGGACAGCTGTGGGCGTCGATTTCGGAGACTTCTAAGGGACGACGAGAAGCCGCGGGCTGCTCCCCACCCCAGGCCCGCCCACTCCTGCCTGGGCCCGCCCCTCCCCCGGAGGAGGGCCCGCCCCGCCCCGTCTGCGGGCGGACTCGGAGGCGCCCAGCAAGCGCCTCCGCCCCCGAGCGCCAGGGCAGGCGGAGTTGCGGGTGAAGGGAGGGATGTTTGGGGGGCGGGGGTCCCGATGACGGCATCGGAACGCGCCGCGCCGGGGCGCCGAGCTCGACTGCAGGTCCCGGGACTGCGCTCGCACCCTGGCAGGTGGGTGTGGGTCAAGAGTGGGTGGAGGGCGAGGCGGGGGCGCACCGGGGAGGCTCCTGAGCAGCCCCCCTAGCCGTGCTCCCCGGCTTGCCCGGAGCTCCTCACTGGGCGGGCCTGGCCAGAAGGAGCAGCCTGCGAGGGTCCGCGTTTGCAATCACTTTTGCAAACTTTCCGGGAGGGCCTGTTCCCAGTGGCCGATCGCGCGGATGGAGTTGTCAGGGCGCCTTTGGGGCTCGGGGCGTTGATTGTGGGGATGGAGAAACCAGGGCTACACAAAGCTCCAGAGTCTACCTGGGGTTTGGAGTGCTGCCAGGCGGTGTTGCCTCTGTGTACCCAAGTCCCGGCTCCTAATCTGGACCTGGTTACACATGTAGAGAGGCTACACAGTAAATAGCAAAACAACGAAGTGCAGTGTGGGGTACCGGGTTCTGAGGAATGTGATGAGGAAGGGGGTTGGAGATCGGAGGGTCATCCCGGATTACTGAGTAGTGTTGTACCCTGTGCTGGGTACTGGGGATAGGCTTCAAAACAGACAAAGAGGGTTCTTGCTTTCCATCTGGATGGTGAATCTGGCAGTTGCATCCGTGTGGTCACCGCCTGATGTGGGCAGCACAAAGGGCTGTCTATGGTGGTGGTCACCGAGCAGAGCAGTTTCCCTGGCCCCGTGCGGAAGGTGGGCCCAGCCCAAGCGTGGGTGGATGAAGATGCTTTGGTAACACAGAGGTTGCTGGCCTGAGAGGTGAGGAAAGGCATGGTGTCCAGGAGATGGGAACAGTGGGGTTCTGTTCTAAGCTGCCTTTATTGTTGTTGTTGGTGGTGGGGGTATAAAAAGGAGATTGTCATAACACATTTTTGAAAGATGCTCCAGGCTGTGGGGTTGGAGAGGGCTGGGAGACTGTGACTCAAGGCTGACAAAAGTCATCCCTTTGGGATATCAGTAGCAAGACTGGCTTTGGAGACAGGATGAGGAGTAGCAGATAATCTTGAGAGATCTTTAGGAGATGGGATTGGCAGAACTTAGCGATGGGAACTTGATCTAGATGGATCTGTTGGCTTCTTTGAAGAAATGGGCAGGCGTCACACAGTTTCAGGGATGGACAATGGCAGAGACTGTGTGAGGCCTACTGGGTATTCAAGAGTTCCCTGGTGTGATGCCCTGTGTGTGTGGTTCTAGATAAGGTCACAGGGGAAGGGGTCAGCACTAAAAACGGGCCAGCACTGGAACACTAATCCCCGGGGTATGAAGTGGTGGGGCCTTTTTTTTTTTTTTTTTTGCCAGTGGAGGATGTCGAGAGAAGTTACTGTGTGAGATGGTATCAGGGTTTGTGTAGCAGTTGGGTACCAGGTTGGGCAGATGCTCTCAACTCTGAATACCCCTCCCCGAGTCTACCTAAGGTCTACAGCCGTGTGTGTGTGTGTGTGTGTGTGTGTGTGTGTGTGTGTGTGTGTGTGTGTGTGTGGTCTGGTCCCGATGGCAAGGGCCTTTCCTTTTCTCTGCAGATCCGAGAGCTGCCCTCCTTCAACATGGGACTGGAGGCCCAGAGGCTGTCTGGAGCTGAGGAAGCCCCAGTGAGGGTGGCCCTTCGTGTTCGCCCTCTGCTGCCCAAAGAGCTGCTCCATGGTCATCAGAGTTGCCTGCAGGTGGAGCCGGAGCGCGGTCGAATCACCCTGGGGCGTGACCGCCACTTTGGCTTCCATTTGGTACTGGGAGAGGACACCGGACAGGAGGCTGTGTACCAGGCTTGCGTCCAGCCCCTTCTTGAAGCTTTCTTCGAGGGCTTCAATGCCACCGTCTTTGCCTATGGCCAGACAGGCTCCGGGAAGACGTATACCATGGGGGAGGCCAGCGTGGGTGAGTGACCCGTATTGTGCCCCTGCCACTTTGAGGGGCCTCAAGGTCTTCCTGAATTTCTGCGCCTGCCCCACCCACCACCCGAAGGTGAGGTGCTGAGGAGGGAGTGCAGATTTCTTAGATCAGCACTCCATAGTGGGTCCAGCCATGTCAGCAGCCAGCTGGGAAAGGCAGGAAGTGTGTGTGTGTGTGTGTGGGGGGGGGGGGGGTTGTTGTGGCTTTCTCAAGATGAGACAAGATGGGTTTGGGAATCATAGCAGAGGAAGGCCAAGGCAAGTTGGCCGGTCTCAGGATGCTACCAAGGGCTAAGGAATCTGTGTTCCAGTTGGAGCAGTTAGAGTGGAGCCTCTGCATCTGGGGAAGACTCTTTGGACCAATCCCAATGGAAGGAATTGCCTCCTTTTAAGTAACATGAACTGTTTGCTGTTGTCTTGTGGCAGGGTCTTGATGTATCTGAGGCTGGTCTGGAATTCACTGCATAGCCTAGGTGGACCTCAGACTTTCTTGCCTCAGTTTCTCAAGTGCTAGGAAATCACAGACATGTACTACATCCCTGGCTGAAACCTTTGTTTGTTTTTAAGATTTCTTTTTATGTGTGTGAGTGTTTTACCTGTATGTATGTATGTGTACTGCACATATGCTTGGCGTCTTCAGAGGCCAGAACAGGGTATCAGGTCCCCTGGAACTAGAAAAGCAGGTGTTGTGAGCCACTGTGTGGGTGCTGGAAACCAAACCCTGGTCTTCTGCAAAAGCAGTAAGTGGCCTTCAGCAACCTCTCAGCGCCACATACATTTTTTTTTTTTTTACACACTCATTTAATTCATGAGGGCTCCAACTCATGAGTTAGTCACCCTGTTTCCTAATATTATCACAGTCGGGGAGGATTTCAACACATGAGTTTTGGGGAGACATAAGCAGACCATAGCAATTACAAAGGTGTAATCATTTATTATAGAAAATTAAGAAAATGCAGAAAAATAGCATGTTTGATAATTGCCTCTCAGAGCATTCTAGTTTCTCTGTGAAAATGATTATATTTTAAACATGAAATCTTTTTGTTTGTTTTTGTCTTTCAATATGGGATTTCTCTGTGTAGTCCTGGCTGTCCTGGAACTCACTCTGTAGACCAGGCTGGCCTTGAACTCAGGGATCCACCTGCCTCTTCCTTCTAAGTGTTGGGATCAAAGGAGTGTACCACAAGGCTCAGCTAAACATGACGTTATTTATACTTACTCTTTTCTATCCTGTTTTATTTTTTTAATAACATGCCATAGGGCTGAAGTTGTGTGTAGCTCACCGGTAGAGCTACTCAAGTATGGTAGACCTCATACTTGAGGTCATGAGTTTGATCCTCAGCACTACATACACACAGGCCCCTCCCCCCACAAATGAAGACTATTTAATGATAAATGTTCATGGTTTATGCAGTACGACACCTGGCAGCATCTGAATTTTCTGGCCATAAAGTATTATTTTAGTTCCTGACCTAATATGTGGAGCCATCTGCTTTGAATTGGGGATAGTGATAAAGACCATATGTATGATATGTATGATGATGAACATTTATCATTAATTATTCTTCAGTCCTGTGTGTCTGTGCTGCTGTATATTGAACTCAGGGTCTCACATGTTAGCCAAGTGCTCTACCACTAAGCTACACCCCTAGTCTTTCAATCTCCTTTTTATTTAGTAACTTCCTGGCATGCTGCTGTGAATCTATGTAAGCAAACTCCCTATGGGATCTTAGGATGAACACTATACTTCCTTGAAGCAAGTTAAGAGGCTCTTTAATTAGCTGTGCGTGGGCCATGGTAGTGACTTACCGGTCCCAGGGAGTATTCAAGCCCAGGGTATCTGATTATGGAAATGTAGTAAAGGGGGTGCATCAGGAAGGTGGTTGATGAAACCATGAGAGGTTGCTTGAATTCCTCATTCTGCTTAACCACCCTGGAGCACTGCCTGGTGGAGGCTGCCTCTCCTTGGCCTCTGTTACTGTCTTCTCCGTGCTACAGTCCCCTTCTCAAGCTGACGGTGGGGCGTGGGGTACTTGGGCCAGGTTTAGCTGGGGCCCGGCAGCAGGAGACGCTGTGGTATCTCCCTAGCCTCCCTGCATGAAGATGAACAGGGCATCATCCCAAGGGCCATGGCTGAGGCCTTCAAGCTCATCGATGAGAACGACCTGCTGGACTGCCTGGTGCACGTGTCCTACCTGGAAGTGTACAAGGAAGAGTTCCGGGACCTGCTAGAAGTGGGCACTGCCAGCCGGGACATCCAGCTTCGGGAAGATGATCGGGGAAATGTTGGTGAGGAATCCTGGGAATCCTCTAAATGACTGGGAGTGAGGCCTGTAGCAAGGAAAGCCTCAGGCTACTCGGCGAGTCGGGTGGCTTACCCGTGTGGAGAGACATCCCATCAAGGGAAAAACCATCCAGTCCCTGGATGGTTTTGTTTCCTGTCTCCAGTGAGCTGAATATATGCTTCTGTATCCAGAGTGAGAAGCATTAAGGTTAAGTGCGGGAAAGCTGGGACCCTGGGCACGAGTGGGTGCTTCTGGGGGAGGAAGAACAGGTAGGAGTCCTGGACTGTTGTGCTTGTCTTCTGGCTGGCTGTGGGGGAGCCGCTCACAGTCTTCTATGTCCACAGTGCTGTGTGGGGTGAAAGAAGTGGACGTGGAAGGCCTGGATGAGGTGCTGAGCCTCCTGGAGATGGGCAACGCTGCGCGGCACACAGGCGCCACACACTTCAACCGTTTCTCCAGCCGCTCCCACACGGTCTTCACTGTGACCCTAGAGCAGCGGGGCCGGGCTCCCAGCCGCTTGCCTCGACCCGCCGCCGGCCACCTGCTGGTCTCCAAATTCCACTTCGTGGACCTGGCAGGCTCCGAGAGGGTTCTCAAGACCGGCAGCACGGGCGAACGGCTCAAGGAGAGCATCCAGATTAACAGCACCCTGCTAGCGCTGGGCAATGTCATCAGCGCTCTAGGGGACCCTCAGCGCCGTGGCAGCCACATCCCCTACCGCGACTCCAAGATCACCCGGTGAGCTGGCCCGTCTCTCTGGGCGCGACTGGGGTCATGGAGCCCTCCAGGAAGGGTGTCACCTGGCCCGCGGTCCCAGGTGAGTGTGCACAAGAGCTCAGCGTCCTCTTGCCCGCAGGATCCTCAAAGACTCTCTGGGAGGGAATGCCAAGACGGTGATGATCGCCTGCGTCAGCCCCTCCTCCTCCGACTTCGATGAAACCCTTAACACCCTCAACTACGCCAGCCGCGCCCAGAACATCCGCAACCGCGCCACCGTCAACTGGCGGCCCGAGGCCGAGCGCGCCCCGGAAGAACAGGCGGCGGGCGCGCGCGGGCCTCCGCGACACCGCTCGGAGACGCGCATCATCCACCGTGGCCGGCGCGTGCCCGGCCCCGCCGTGGGCTCCACCGTGGCGCCTGCCGGCCTGGGCGCCGAGTGCGCGCGCTGCCGGGCCCGCACCAGCGCCGCCTACAGCCTCCTACGAGAACTGCAGGCAGAGCCGGGGCTGCCCGGCGCTGCTGCCCGCAAGGTGCGGGACTGGCTGTGCGCCGTGGAGGGCGAGCGCAGCGCCCTGAGCTCCGCCTCCGGGCCTGACAGCGGCATCGAGAGCGCTCCAGCCGAAGACCAGACTGCGCAGGGAAACAGCGGAAGAAAGGTGGCTCGGGGGTGGGATCGAGGGGAGAGGGTCTTAGCCAAGCAGTGCCTGTTGACAGTATGTTCGGGGTCATTGTCACTTCTGATGACTAAGGTCACTTCCTTAACTTCGTTTAGCCTCTGGATCTGCTAAGTAAGGATATTATAAGAAGGGAAGGTGTAATAGGTGCTAAGCACACTGGTAAAGACCGAGGTGTTCTTAATACAACATTAATAAAAACGTAATCTGTGGGAATAGTGACCACATCTCTAATTCCAACCCCGTGAAGGAGGAAACGTGATGATCCTGAGTTCCAGGCTAGCCTGGGCTACATAGCAATACCCTAACTCAGAACTAAAGTACTATTAATAGTAAGTAAAACTTAAAGCGTTATTAATAATGGCGGGAGATGGCCCAAATGGCTTGCAGAAAGAACCTAAGGCTAGATGGGGCCAGGAGCACCCACTCATTGCAAGGTAGATCTTGGAATGAAGTGGGGAGTAGGTCTGAGTGAGGTGGGGGCAGGGCAGAGAAAGAGGTGGAGTGTCCCAGAGCCTTGCCAGGCCCCACCCCTAAAGCTTTTTTACTTGCCCCGTAGGGAGATGAGGGGGCCCAGCAGTTACAGAGATTGCAGAACCAGGTGGCGCGGCTGGAGGAGGAGAATCGAGACTTCCTGGCAGCTTTGGAGGATGCCATGGAGCAGTACAAACTGCAGGTAGGACGGCCCCTTCTGCAGACCAGGAAGGCTTTGTGGAGGAGGGAGGGAGAGTTTCCCAGAATGGAAGAGAGTTTGTTTGAATGGAGAACCGGGGCAAGGGTCGCGGCTGGTGAAGGGATATGTAGAGATGTGGGGTGCCCAGGATGAACAGGAGCATGGAGGTGAGGGACAGCCAAGCCTGGCACCTCGGCCTTGCATGCGAGATTGGAGCTGCCGTCTGAGGGCAACAGGATGCTACCTGGGAGTCTGCTGATCAGGTCAGCATCGTGCTGGGCTCTCTGGTGCCAGGGGTAGGAGGTGGCATGCAGGTGTGGTGGGACTGTGACGAGCATTGGACGGGATAGGAGGAGGGCTTGAGCCAGATCCAGATAGGGTCAGTGGTACTCACACTTCTCACCTTCATCCTAGAAGGTGAGATGCTCTAATTAGTTTTTCAGTTTCTCGTACTTACGCTGATCAGCAAACATCCCTTGGCATCCACGTCCCCAGCAGTGCCTGGACTGTGTCTTGCAGAGTGACCGCCTGAGAGAGCAGCAGGAAGAGATGGTGGAACTTCGGCTCCGGCTAGAGCTGGCACGGCCTGGCTGGGGAGCACCGGGGCTCCTGCAGGGCTTGCCTCCTGGGTCCTTTGTGCCTCGGCCTCACACAGCCCCCCTGGGGGGTGTCCACACTAACATGCTGGGCATGGTGCCCCCCACTTGTCTTCCTGCAGAAGAAGTTAGCTCTGAGCAGGTGAGGAGGTGGCAAGGCTTGGAGCCGGGCCAGGGCCACACGGGGACATGTGTCCCTTGTTCATATCTCCATGGGGCCAGCTGTGAGTTGTAAAATTCAAGTGTCCCTAGAGAAAGGGCCAGAATATGAGAGACTGTGGGGCCTCCTAGAAGTGACCAGGGCCAGTGAGCATCTTGAGACGGCTGGAGATTGCTTGGAGTGAGGATATTGGCGATGACAAGTTGGCACCCTTGTACGCCTGAGGATGGAGCTCTTAACATACTGTTTGTGGGTGACTCTCTGTAGGCTTACTCTTCTACAAGCTCTGCTCTGTCTCCCCAAGGCTTGGTCCCCTGCCTGTAGGTTCTGCAGCTTGGGGTCATTTGGACAAAGTTCAATCCTGTGCTGCCTCAGAACTCCAGGTCATCTCAGCTCTGCCGTTGCAGAAGGCTCGGCTTGGGTGGGAGTATGTCATGTACCCATCCTTCTGGCAGGGTGTCAGTGGTGAGAAAGCACTGAGGTTCCCACGAGCTGCCTGCTAGAAAGGGCAGGTTGCCACCCCTGGAGAGCCAGATGCCAGGGGATCACACCCTTCCTTGAGGGTGAGAATACTTGCCAGTGTGTCCCCTTGGCAGATCTTGAGGGTGGAGATGGGGTAGAGGAAGTTGAGGAGAGGAGGGTGTGCGTGGCGGGGCACACCCCAGCAACAGCCTTGGGAGGGAAATGGCTCGGAGGATGCCCTGCGACTATCTCATCCCGAGCCTCTCCCTAACGCTCGCCTAGCAGGTGACGGATGGCGGGGAGGTCAAGACGGAGGCGCTGGCCCAGGTGGACAGGCTGGGAAGTGGCTCTTCCACTACCTCAGAGGAGGAGGAGGAGGAAGAAGAAGAGGAGCCACCCAGGCGGACCTTAAACCTTCGCAGGTGAGCGAGAACCAGTGTGTAGACTCAGAATCGGCTCAGGGCTACTTTAGGTTGTAGGAGACTTCCGGTCATTCTCCTAGCAGTACTGTGAAGGCCCCTCACGGGTCAGAAGGCGCTTGCCTGTCTCATGCTCACCAGCCCTCGGAGGACTGTGAGCTCTGGTTGGGAAGGTTTCACTGGGGTGCCTGTGATAATAAGTGCCCAGGCCTCCTGCTGCTCAGTTTCCCAGGTGATCCCTGGTACCCGCAGCCTCTTGGCATCTTCTAAGCTCTGCCCTGGCTTCTGACTTCTCCCCCATCCTGATCCTGAGGGTTGGAGGGTCCAGAGGCCTCTCTTCCCCCTAGGCCTAAGAGGTAGCTAGGCTGAGTCAGGGGACGGGAGATGGTACTGACTCCTGCTTCTGCCTTCCAGAAATGGGATTAGCAACTGGAGCCAGAGGGCCGGGGTCCGTCCAGAGAGCCCACCTGACAGGAAGGGTCCAGAGGTCTGCCCAGAAGAGTCAACTGCTACCATCCCAGCACCACAAGGTAAGATGGGTGGAGAGCAGAGAGAGTCCTCATCCCTTCCCTTCTCTACTCACCCAGGGAGCCCCTCCACTCCACTCCTCCACTCTCAGTCAGGGTGCTGACCCTAACAGTCTGCCTGTCGTAGCAGTTGGTGGCGGCAAGGTCCCAGTTCAGACCCGCCAGAACCCAGCTGCCATGGCCTCTGAGTGGCGACTGGCCCAGGCCCAGCAGAAGATCCGGGAACTGGCCATCAACATCCGGATGAAGGAAGAGCTCATCGGTGAGCTGGTCCGCACAGGTGAGTGGTGGCATTGGGGTGGGCTCCTCCTCGGTATGGTCTCCTGCTCTCTGAGCATTCTTCCTGGGCTGCTTTGGAGAGGGTTCGGCACTGTCCCGCTTAGCAGCACAGGCCTCTTCCAGCTGCGTGGCCTTCAGCAGGTGTAATAACCCCTCGGTTTTCTCTTGTCTGAAGGGAATAATGCTTGTAGGTATTGCATAGGATGGCTGTGAAGGTGAGATGATTTCCTTCTGGTGGCGTGCTTTGAATAGCCCTCAGTAAACAGAGATTTGTGAAGCAAACTCACAAGAGTCTGTTAAAGGGCATCAAGGATTTATTAAGATATAAAATGGGGAGAAATACACTCACGGATACATAACAAAGTAAACAGCCGTCCTCTGCCCCGGGGGTGAATGGAACCAGCTTTTCAGTCTCCCACAGTCCCGAGAGAGGGAGAGCGCACCCCACCCTCCTCTGTTTTAAGCAGTCACGTTCCCAGAAAAAAAAAACACTCCTCTATCGGTCTAGATACCCCAAGGTCATTGGCGGAGCGAATTCCCAAAACAGAGCTTCTTAATTTTACTGCCTTGCTATGTTGGAGGTGATGGGACCAGTAACTCCTAGGCACACAGTGTAAATGAGAACCCCCATTCCCAGGTTGTGCTTCATCTGATACTGGTGATGAGTTGAGGAGCTGGGGGCAGTTCTACGTGGCACCATTTGATAGTTTTTAAAAAAAAATTTTTTTTAAATACATTTTTATTCCCCCCGCCCCCCGTGTGTGTGTGTGTGTGTGTGTGTGTGTGTGTGTGTGTGTGTGTGTATGTGTGTGTGCCACAGTGCACCTGCGGAGGTCAGAGGATGACTTAGAGGAGTCAGTTCTCTCCTTCCACCATGTGGTCCAGGGAGCAAACTTAGGTTGTTAGGCTTGGTGATAGACGACACCTTTATTAAAGGTGGTGTGCCACCACTGCCCAGCTTAGGCTTGGTGATAGACGACACCTTTATTAAAGGTGTGTGCCACCACTGCCCAGCTTAGGCTTGGTGATAGACACCTTTATTTTATTTTTTTTTTTTTTTGGTTTTTCGAGACAGGGTTTCTCTGTGTAGCTTTGCGCCTTTTCCTGGAACTCACTTGGTAGCCCAGGCTGGCCTCGAACTCACAGAGATCCGCCTGGCTCTGCCTCCCGAGTGCTGGGATTAAAGGTGTGCGCCACCACCACCCGGCTGATAGACACCTTTATTAAAGGTGTGTGCCACCACTGCCCATCTTAGGCTTGGCGATAGACACCTTTATTAAAGGTGTGTGCCACCACTGCCCAGCTTCAAATGTCTTTAATAGTTGTGAATTTATTATAACTTCATTCTTCAAACTTTCAGATAGATGGTTAAGAAGAAAGAACAGTATGAGGTCATTATCCAGAATTAGCAGTCACTGAAAGTGCCCACCTTGATCTCTGTGCCCATTTCTTTGCTGATATATTTTGAAACAAATCCCAGCTACTATATCCTTTTACTTTTCTACTTCTAATGACCTCTCAAAAAAAAAAAAAAAAAAAAAAAAAACCCAAAAACAAAAAGAACAAAAGACTTGGACCTTTTCCTGCCTAACCACCATGCCATACCCTTGTCTTTTCTTGATTTTGTTTCTTGGTTTCTTGTTCGTTTGTTTTTGAGATGGTTTCATGTAACCCAGGCTGGCCTTAAAGGTGCTGTGTAGCTAACACTGTCCTCGAACTCTTGACCCTGTCTCCACTTCCTAAGTGCTGGGATGACAGGCACACCCTGGCTTGTTCTGTTTTGTGCCGTGGGGGGGGTGTGGGGGTGGTAAAACTGCAGACTCTCATCCACATAGTTGAAACTCCTATTCTTAGTACCCAGAGCCAAGTGACCCAATGGTGTTGTTTAGCCTCATTGGCTTGAGTCAGGGGAGCTGCATGGGCCCTGCGCATGCTCAGTTGGCGTCATAGGCTTCTGAGGTCTCCCTGCTCTCAGCTCTGAAGTCATCCTGCCCGAGTTGTCTGTTTACTCCCTTCGGTGGTGTTTGAATTTTCCCTCTGCCCTTCATATTTCTTGCAGATTGAAGTTGGAAATATACGCAGCTTCAGGGTATATATTGATTTTTGTCATGTGTTTGGTAAAGATAAAACTTGCTAATTTGAGTCGCTCCTGTGGGCAAAACTCATTTAAAAAGTGAGTAGGGGGCTGGGGGTGGTAGTGCACGTATTTAATCCCAGCACTCAGGAGGCAGAAGCAGGCAGAACTGAGTTCAAGGCCAGCCTGGTCTACATCATGAGTTCTGGCCAGCCAGGACTAGAAGCAGGGTGAGGAAAGGGGGTGAATGAGTGAGTGGATTAAAGGAAAGATGATGGTGTGAGGGCTTGAAGAAACCCATGGAGTGTTCCAGCCTGGAAAACAAAATTCTGGGAAGGGATCTGCCTGTGCCATTGTGGACCTACTTTCTTCCAGGGAAGGCGGCCCAGGCCCTGAACCGCCAGCACAGCCAGCGCATCCGAGAGCTGGAGCAGGAGGCTGAGCGTGTGCGGGCAGAGTTGTCCGAAGGGCAGAGGCAGCTTCGTGAGCTGGAGGGCAGGGAACCCCAGGATGCCAGCGAGCGGTCCAGGCTTCAGGAATTCCGCAAAAGAGTGGCTGCAGCCCAAAGCCAGGTGCAGGTCAGTGCTGGTCCCTAGCTGGGGCTCTGGGAACAGGATTGCGGGCCTGGCATCTGTGTGTACTCAGGTCCTCCCGTTCAGCCCTGGCTGGTGGCAGTCACTCCTCCTGGCCTCTAGGCTGGTGTCATAGGTAAGCTGGAATCAGCTTGGCTTTCAGCACAAGAGGAATAGAGAGGTGGGTGCTGCCTGGCGACCAAGGAAGGGCAGACAGCCAAAGACATCTCCTCCAGCCCACAGCACCTTCCTCTGTGCATGCACCCACAACCCCAGCCTGCCCTTTGCTGACTTCCGCCCTTCCCTCAGTGCATGCACCCACAACCCCAGCCTGCCCTTCGCTGACTTCCATCCCACCTTCTTTCCTGTTTATCAGTGTGTCCATTTGACCCCTCATTAATTTAGCTTGCTTGCTTTTTTGTTCTGGGAATGAAACCAAAGCCTTGAGTATAGTAGGAAAGTGCCCAGACTGAGCACCGTCCCCAAGGCCTGGCTTAGCCTTTCTCTGAGGTGACTGTTGTGTGCCTGGGTGTGCCCATCTTCCACTCCCCCCCCAACCCCCACCCCCGAGCAGTTCATGCAGTCCATATTACTTTGCTAGCACTGCTAGAGCAGGGCTGCAGCCCCTCACACTGGGGGATGATGGCCAAGGTCAAGGTTTCCACAGGTCTGGCTTTTCCTGAGGCCTCCTGAGGCTGGTGGATGGCTGTCTTCTCTCTGTATGTGTGTCTGCCTTTCCTGTACACCTGCCTTCTGTCGGTCCCTCTTTTTTTTTTTTTTTTTTTTTTTTTTTTGGTTTTTCGAGACAGGGTTTCTCTGTGTAGCTTTGCTCCTTTCCTGGAACTCGCTTTGGAGACCAGGCTGGCCTCGAACTCACAGAGATCTGCCTGGCTCTGCCTCCCGAGTGCTGGGATTAAAGGCGTGCGCCACCACCGCCCGGCCTCGGTCCCTCTTTTATAGGATGCCTGTATACCAGGTTAGGGTCGCCCTCAGGCCTACACTTAGTGGCTCCTTTAAAGGGCGCTCCATCTCTGAATGCAGTCACATCAGAGTGTGCGGGAAGACAGTTCAGCCTGTCGCCCTGTCCAATATGGTGATACTTTATTTGTACTGAAATGTGATTTTTTTTTTTTCTTCTTTTTTTTTTTTTTTGAGACAGGGTTTTTCTGTGCAGCTTTTCACCTTTGCTGGAACTCACTTGGTAGCCCAGGCTGGCCTCGAACTCACAGAGATCCGCCTGGCTCTGCCTCCCGAGTGCTGGGATTAAAGGCGTGCGACACCACCGCCCGCCCGGCATTTGATTTTATTTGTATGTTAATAAATAAAGTTGCCTGGGGATCAGAGCTAATAGCAAGCCATAGCAGAAGCTGGGCGGTGGTGGTGCACGCCTTTAATCCCAGCTCTTGGGAGGCAGAGCTAGGCGGATCTCTTTGTGTTCAAGAATACAGCCAGCATGGAGACACACACCTTTAATCTCAATACCAACCATAGAAGATCTGGAGGTCTGTACAGACAGGCAGTGACAAGGAGGTCACATGGTTGGGTTTACAACCAATGAGAAGGCAGAACAGAAAGTATAAAAAAGACAGACAGGAAGTAGGTCTCTTGCTGAGGAAGACAGCAGCGGCAGTGAAGGGTAAGGTTTTTAGCTCTGACCTCTTGGGCTTTCATCTTTGCTTTGGCTCTGTGTTTCTTATTTAATAAGACGGTTACATCTACAGTCCATCCTAGCTTTCACCTTCAGACGATCTCAGCTGCCTCCCCACCTGCCCGTCTGCCCTCCTGTCCACGTTCCTCCTTCCCCCCTTTCTCAGTTCCAGGCCAAGAGATGATCTGGAATGATTGAGAATATGAGCTCTGGAACCAGACTGGCTTTAAAACCTGGCTCTGTCTTTTTGTTGGTTTGTTTTTCAAGACAGAGTTTCTCTGTCCTGGAATTTGATTTGTAGACCAGGTTGGCCTCCAAACTCACAGAGATCCTCTTGCCTCTGCCTCTCAAGTGCTGGGGTTAAAGGTGTGTGCAACCACACCCAGCTTTTTTTTTTCTTAAGACGTACTTATTTTTATGTGTATGAGTGTTTTGCCTGAATGAATGTATATGCAATGCATGTGTGCTTGTACGTACCTGTGAAGGCCAGAAGAAGGCATTGGATCTTCTGGAACTGGAGTTATTGACGGTTGTGAGCCCATGTAGGTGCTGGGACCCAACCCAGGACCTCTGCAGAGAGCAGCAAATGCACTTAACCACTGAGCCATCTCTCCAGCTCCTAGGTGTGGGTTCTTGATCAGCTTCCCTAACCCCTCTGTGCCTGGTTCCTGATTTGTAAAGTGGGGAGATAATAGTCATATTAACCTTTTCATTACATTTTCCTTATTTAGTGTGTGTGTGTGTGTGTGTGTGTGTAGGTCAGAGGACACCTTTTGGGAGTTGGTTCTCTCCTTCTACTATGTAGTTTGATCTCAGGGATCAAACTGAAGTCAGCCATTGGGGCTTGGCAGCAAGCCCTTTTCACCACTCACTGAACCATTTTGCCAGTCCAGTAGGCAGACTTTTTCACAGGTTTGTTAGCGCAGAGCACCTAGCACAATTCACCCAAAGACCAGTAAAGTTGTCGTAGCTACTGCCATTCGTCTACCGTCCACCTCCCTCTGCCCCTTCCCTTGTGTCCTGTTCACCCACCTGTTGGCCCTGCTCACCCTTGGCCAGTGCCGACCCCCGTGCCAGGCTCCTTATAAACCCCGTGGCTGCTGTGTGGGTCCCAGGTACTGAAGGAGAAGAAGCAGGCCACGGAGCGGCTGGTGTCACTGTCGGCTCAACGTGAGATGCGGCTCCAGGAGCTGGAGAGGAACGTGCAGCTCATGCGGCGCCAGCAGGGGCAGCTGCAGAGGCGGCTCCGCGAGGAGACGGAGCAGAAGCGGCGCCTGGAGACGGAGATGAACAAGCGGCAGCATCGGGTCATGGTTAGGCTCTGGCTGGCCGGGTGAGGGGGTCTGCCTTGTTCCCGCTGCTCACAGCCCCGTGATCCTAGAGGCGGGTCACTGGAGGTTCTCTGGGAGTGGTTTGTGCTCTGAGCTTCTAGGAACCTTGAGGCTCGGGGCACACGCCACGGCCTCGCCCACCAGTTCTTCTCCCCACCGTGTTTCCCCTCCCCTCTGGACTTCCTCCCCCAGGAACTGGAGCTGAAGCACCAGCAGCAGCAGCAGATCTTGAAAATCAAGACGGAAGAGATCGCAGCCTTCCAGAGGAAGAGGCGCAGCGGCAGCAATGGCTCCGTGGTCAGCCTGGAGCAGCAGCAGGTGCGGCCGGGCTGAGCCCGTGGCCCCGTGAGATTGGCGGCTGGGGGACGGGTCCACTGGGGACGTGCTGTGGGACCTCGGGGAGTGGCTCCAGCTCGAGGCGGGTACTGAGATCCCTGCCTCCCCCTCTCCCCCGCCCCCCGTGGGGTCCCTCAGAAGATTGAGGAGCAGAAGAAGTGGCTGGACCAGGAGATGGAAAAGGTGTTGCAGCAGCGGCGGGCGCTGGAGGAGTTAGGACAAGAACTCCACAAGCGGGAGGTCATCCTGGCCAAGAAGGAGGCCCTGATACAGGAGAAGACGGGGCTAGAGAACAAGCGCCTGAGGTCCAGCCAGGTGAGCCCCCATCACAAGATTCCCAGCCAGGTGAGGCCCTGCAGGGCAGGGTGTAGCTAGGGGAGGTTCTTCCAGATGATCTTGCCAGAGAGGATGTTCTTGCCAGGTTAAGACCGGGGAAGCTTTGCCCTCTAGGCTATAGCCTATGGATTTCCAAGAACCCCAAGGCTGTTTATGACACGGAACTCATATATGGGACATTGGTACCCATCCCGTAGTCCATTTCACATTTTGCAAACACCACTTTGGGACCCAACGGGCAAAATGAGGAACAGGTGTAGGAAGTGTATGGCCAACTAGATTCCAGCTTTGTGGGAGGGAGGCGGTGGGTCCATCTGCATCTGGCAGGGTTACCTCCTCTTTACTAGAAAGTCCAGCTGCTGAACCACCTTGTTCTTCTGTCAGGTAGATCAGAATGTGGCCAAGAGAATTTAGTGGGGCTACGTCACACCCAGACCCAGGACTGTTCTAATCCAGGTGCTTGGGTCAAAGCCAGATTCCTGAAGGGTTGTGGACACTCAGACCAGGGTTCCTGCCATACCATCATGGAACACAAGAGATCTGAGAGGCCTAGAGGTCATTAGGTGATCTATAATATCCCTGCTCACAGGCACCCTTGCTTCCTTCCATGAGCCTCTAGGAAGGGCCAGTTTCCCATAGTCCCATCCTCTCCAGCCAAGTCTCCTCACTGATAGCCTCCCACAAACCAGCTTCTTGACGTTGGAGCCTGTTCTCTCTGCTTGCACAATCCTCTGGGCCATCTCCTCCATAGATGTTCTGGTCCTTTAAAGGGCCCTGATCCCTGAGCAAACGTCTGGGTTACAGGCAGGCCAGGGAAGGACCCACATCCTCCTTAGCATCCAGTGAGCCAGCTGGGCCCTTTCTGTCTGTGTCCTCTGTGAGGACAGCACCTGCTCCTTCTCTGATCACTGGCGGTAATGCCTCAGGCCCTAAATGAAGACATCGTGCGCGTGTCCAGCCGTCTAGAACACCTGGAGAAGGAGCTCTCTGAGAAGAGCGGGCAGCTGCGGCAAGGCAGCGCTCAGAACCAGCAGCAGATCCGAGGGGAGATAGACACCCTGCGCCAGGAGAAGGACTCCCTGCTGAAGCAGCGCCTGGAGATTGATAGCAAGCTGAGGCAAGGAAGCCTGCTGTCACCTGAGGTATGGCCACCGGGTGGCCACCCAGCTCTGTCCCCATGCTTCAGCTCTCATTGATCCCTTGTCCACCTGTCCTTCTGCCACCCTCTGCCCCCTGCCCTGCCTCAGTCTGTACTAACACACAAGTGCCCTAATGTGTGTTAAGCCTTGCAAGGTAGAGAGATTGTCCCTTGGGCCCCCTTGATGGTTGTGGGACCCCATGGACTTCTCAGTTCCCTTCCAGTGGAGCTAGACATCTGTGCTGTGCTCTAGACAAAGCGCTCTTCCTTTGAACAGCAGAAGCCTGCACTGCATAGGCTTAGCCCTGGCTGGCTGGGGTCTTGGGCAGTTCCAGCTCAGCTTTCTGGAGCTCCCCGAGCTTACCCCCTTGAGAACACAGCCTCAAGGCATTGCGTCTTTCATGGTGTCAGGCAGCGTGTCCCTGTTGCTGCTGCAGCGAGGGACATTTCCTGTATGTTCGAGACAGTCTCAGGTCGAGGGAACTCTGAAGGCTCAGTTGTGTCTGTGTGTTGGCGGTTGTGTACCTGCCCAGGACTCTGTTGTTCAGGAAGTCTGATACCCATCCTCCATGCCTGCACCTGTTCCTGCAGGAGGAGAGGACACTGTTCCAGCTGGATGAAGCCATCGAGGCCCTGGATGCTGCCATTGAGTACAAGAATGAGGCTATCACCTGCCGCCAGAGGGTGCTGCGGGCCTCGGCCTCCCTGCTGTCCCAGTGTGAGATGAATCTCATGGGCAAGCTCAGCTACCTCTCCTCCTCGGAGACCAGAGCCCTGCTGTGCAAGTATTTTGACAAGGTGGATACCAACACAACCCCCTTGCCTCTGCTCCCTTTAGCTTGTTGTGGGCAACTCCAAGAAGTTTGTCCCTTGCTCCCAGATGAGGGGACAGGGTCAAGGTCACTTTGAAGCTATCTTAGTGAAGCTAAGACTCAGGCTCCTCTCCCTTCTGGTCTGAAGGCCCTGGCCTGTATTAATGGGATTTCAAGAGGGACTAACGGATTTTTTTCTCTAGGGATATGTCTGGAGGTATTTTTGGTTGCCATTAGGCGGGAGGGGAGGCCAGGGATGTTGCCAAATTCTTCAATATAGACAGGCCCCACACCAGGAATTGCCCAGCCCCAAATGCCTTAGTATTCTTTGGTTGAGAAATGCTGGTCTGGATGCAGTTCCAGTCTAGCAGCTCAGTACTGTGTGGTGGGGAAAGGTTTGTGGTAAGTTCCACCTAGAAAGCCAGCTCTGATTGTTGGGAGTTCACTGTCTAGAACAGTGTGTAAGAGGCAGGAAAGGCTTGGTGATTTCCTTGTGAGCACGTTTACGAACTGGCTGAGTGTGGTGGCTGAGCCTGGCTGTTCCTGGGACAGGTGGTGACACTCCGAGAGGAGCAGCACCAGCAACAGATTGCCTTCTCGGAGCTGGAGATGCAGCTGGAGGAGCAGCAGCGGCTGGTGTACTGGCTGGAGGTGGCACTGGAGCGGCAGCGGCTGGAGATGGACCGCCAGCTGACCCTGCAGCAGAAGGAGCATGAGCAGAATGTGCAGCTGCTCCTCCAGCAGGGTCGAGGTGAGGGTTGGGGGGATGCTGCCTGGCACTCTACCCATGATCAGGGCTGCCTCAAGCCCGAGGTGCCCTGCCCACAGCCCCTTACTAATTAATTCTCTTTCCACACCAGACCAACTTGGCGAGGGCTTAGCAGACATCAGGAGGCAATATGAGGCCCGGATTCAAGTTCTAGAGAAGGAACTGAGCCGACACATCTGGATAAACCAGGAGCTGAAGCAGAAGCTCAGTGCAGGAAATCCGGCCAGCCAGAGCCGGGGTAAACACTGGTGCCCAGTTTGAGTGTGCCCCATGGGGGAGTCAGGGAGGAACACATTGACCTCCAACTCCTACAAAGCCAAAGATGATCTTGAGCTGTGGTCCTGGGCCCACAGGCCTGTGCTCCACCCAGATGTCTCATGTGTGCTTCTGTTGGCTCGTTTCAAGTTGCTTGTTCAGGGGCATGGGGAAACTGGGTTTGGGGTCACCTTTGTCTCCCTCCATGTCTGACAAAGATGCTGTTCTGTGACAGGTGGAGAGAGGAGAAGCCTCTGCCTAGAAACCAGACAAGGCCTTGGGAATGAAGATGGGCTCCACCCAGCAGCTCCTGAAGCTCCCTGGCAGTCCTCCCTTCTGGAGGGGGCATCCCGTGCCTGGGATGAGACCCGGGACTTGGTCCATGCCCCACTACCCCTGACATGGAAACGCTCAAGCTTGTGCAGTGAGCAGGGCTCCTCGGAGGAGCTGAGGGCCTGGGAAACAACTGAACCCCCAGTAGGGCGCGTGCTACCCGTGGGTGAAGTGGGCCTCTCCTGGAACTTTGGACCTTTGCCTAAACCCCGGTGGGAATCCCGAAGAACCAGCCCATGGATGATCGATGTCAGGAAAAACCCTTTGTAGGCTTTGGTCAGGCCCTGCCTCGGATTCCAGTCCTGCTGAGAGGAGAGGCCGCCTGTTTTGCTTCTGTGAAGGACAGCTCTTACCTCACACTGTAAATCCATCTTTACACTAATTGGAGTCAGCAAATTTGGGCCATAGCCCAAAAGAACTGGACCTTTCCCCACTGTGGTACTGGGGATTGAACCCAGGACCTTGTACATAACACCTTTAGCATTATTAAATACATGCAAACTCCGACTCCCTCTTCCTTTAAGCTGTAGGACCTGATAGCTACCTTTCATTTGTGGGACAAGTCTGGAGCTCATCCAAGGCTTATCACAAAATGGCCAGTGGCGAGAGGGTTAAGGCTTTAACGGTCTTATGTGAATGGGGGAACTAGGAAAGTTATTAGCATTTTAGAATTTTTTAAAATATCATTTAATAATAAACAGGAATGATCTGATAATGGCTTACATCTTAAATACATCCTCAAGGACTCCTGAAGGCTGATCCTGAGGCAGTGGAGCCTGAGTTGGCGTCTAGTGGAGGTTACTGGAGAGCACCCTTGAAGGGGTGCTGGAGTCCTGCCCCTCCCCCCACTTCCTGGTTGCCTCACTGCCTGTGCACAGGCCCCCAGTCAGACAGACAGCCATGAACTTTGACCTCTGAGAGCCTGAGCCAACGTGAAGCCTTGTCTTCTTTACTCATCGTGGGACTGGGACTGACCCAGGCAGGCACTCCAGGGCCGCCCCTTGTCTTCGTTTCTACTTGTTCATGTCAACCACACAAAGTGAACACATCTTTGACAGGAGAAATGGTAGTTTCCACTTGGAATCCCACAATAGGAAGAGAGAGTCTTGAGCCCCCCCCCCCCCCCCCCCCCCCCCCCCCCCACACACACACATGAGGCTCCTGCCAAGACTCCAGCGAGTTGGTTTAGTTGATTACAGGTCAACACAGGTGCCAAGCACATACCAGGCTAAGACTCTGCCATGAGGTGGCTGGCTCTCAGGGCAGACCCTGCAATGATCTCTGGACCATGGTCACAATCACTCCTAGGCTAAGTAGCCAGGGTGACTTTACTGTTACCTCGCTTCTTGCTGTAGTCTTTCACATACAGGTCTTAGTTTATGAAGTACCGCTTGTGTCATGGAACTCAAGCCTATGGCAAACACCTCAAGGGAGTATGTCAAGGGTTCTTGTGTCTCCATTTCACCAAGGTCATGGTTTGGGGACACTGGAATGGGATCCTTGCTTGGTGTCTAGACTTCCAGGCTGCCTGAGTCATAGTACCAGCTGCCATGCTGCCCACCAGATTCCTAACTTTCCCTAAAAGGGCCAGGGCCTGGCCTCAGATGAAGTCCATGAGAGGGACTGGGAGACCATGAGACATTCCAGTGGTAAGCTGAACAATGACTATGGGGAAAGGCTCAAGGTTCGTAATGTCTTTGTTGTTGTTTTTTGAGACAGGGTCTCATACAGCCCAGGCCATCCTTGTACTTGCTATGCAGTCAGGAGCTTCTGGGCTTTCTGTCCTCACCTCCCAAGTGCTGGGACTATAGGCAGGTACCACACCCTGCAAAGCCCCCAACTTCTTTAAGTCCACAGGGACCTAGCTGCCGTCATCTTTACTTGTAAACTTTCTCAGTCCCATTAAGTTCTGGCCACTCCTGTTCTGGGTACATTGCTGGGATTGGTGGTATGAGCCTGGCATTGTTACCACATCCAGAGAAAGCTACTTTGGAGCACTGCCCCAGAGGGATCTGGCCAGGCTTGCAGTGTTCCTCCTTCTGAGTCCTCCAGCTGTGTTCTACCAGGGCTAGCTAATAAGCTTCTTCCTCGTGTAGGTTCTGAAAGGCCGTTTCCGGGAGAAGGCTTGCCTGAAAGGAGACTCTTCGGTAGTGGAGGGGAACACATCCATATCCTCATCTGGGGAAAAGCAGAGATCAGTGAGGCCTGCTCTAACCACAGAGGGTCTCACAAGCGTGGACTCAGGAGTGTCACCTACACTTGTTATAAGGGATATGTGCAGACAGCGACAAGCCACTGGAAATGCAAAGTACCCGAATGTGTGTCCACACAGAGGGCTTTCTCTTAGGTCGGATTAGAGGGGTTTATGTTACTTTGCATGGCTGAAATGTTTTGTGAGGAGAGAGCCACCCAAGTCCCGCGCCGCTTATGTTTCTAACCAGTGTTTTGAGCAGCCAGATCCTATGCTTTTATGTAAGGGCCAGCAGATGAGAAAAGCTAGGGCCTGATGGCAGAGGACGACAGAACTTGTTCGTGATGAACTAAAGGAAATGTGGACATGAACCTACTGTGAGGAAGTGGCTGGCCCTGATCACTGTCACTTGTGCTGCCCAGGCCATTTCACTGCCCAAGACTACAGACCAGCAACGTCATGGCATGTACACCACTCCCATTGTCTGAACTAGTCTGATAAGATTTTGTAGAGGTTTCTCTTCAGATGCCTCACGTTCTACCATGAAGCCTCTCTGGGAAAGGCACAGGACACTGCAGGGTCAAAATCATCTTCCCACCCAGTCTGCACTTTCAAGAGAACTCTGCAAATCACACACAGGAGGAGTGCTCAGCCCTGGTGAGCATCTGGGACCTGTAACAGGCAGATTACCTCTGGTGTCCTTGCTGTGAGAGGACGGTGTTCTTCCCTGGAACAGCAGCGGAGACTGGGTCAGGGCCTGCAGACCACTGGCAGAGAGGCAGCTCCGTACCATACAGCCAGAGGGTGGGGTGGAGCCTAAGGAGATGCCACAAGGTAAGTGTAGGCCCACAAGACTCCAGGCTACCCACAGCTCCAAACACCTCCTCACCACTCTGCCCAAGAGAAAACACACCGCATGTTGGCTTGAAAAATAAACTCACCAGAAACAAACACCTCGTCTTCCCCTACTGAGCAGAGTGGTGGTGCATTCCAAGGTGGAGACCACTCTCTATGCTTGCTGGCTTGGGGCTCTTCGCTCAGGGAATCACAGACCCTTTTGACATCGTATTCAGCTTCTTCCTTGGCAGACAAGAGTCTCTTTCTGGAGCCTAATCCAAACTGTCCCCAGGAGGCTTCCTCAGCCTTAGACACACTGTCTTTGGGAGGTGACTGGTCTGGCAATTGACACACCCCCTCTAGTTCAAAATCCTCCAAGACAAGAACCTTAGGGAGGCCATGTTCAAGGCCATGCTCCTTTCCCTCAGGCTCAGGCTCAGGCTCAAGCAGTGACAAAGCCCCAGGGAAGTCTGCACTGGCCTCGCCTCTGCCAGCAGGACCAGCACTGCAGTCCACGGCCCTCTTCCTTCGGGGCCAGTCTTTGATAATTTCAGGAGTGGTCTTCCCACTCTGCTTGGGAGATGGTGTCCAAGAAACCCCAACATCTGCCTGAAATGGAGAGGGGGTACTGGACGGGCAGCGGGAGGGAGTACAAGACTGGCAGATGAAGGTTTGCCCCCCACTCTTGCCAGGCGTGCTGTGTGAGGGCCGGAGGCAGGGGGGTGACAGATAGGTGTGCTCAACTCTACTGGAGGACTTACTGGCCTTGGGCATGCCGAGAGCAGGGAGGGCACCCTCCTCTCCTGGAGGGCTGTCCTTTCCTAGGGCCTCAGCTTCCAGAAGAGCTCCAGGGTCTACCTTTTTAATTCGGAGCTTGGGAAGGCCAGAAGCTTGCATCTCCAGCTCAACCTCATAGGTCTGAGGGCTGCCAGTGGCCTCCGGGGCCTGCAGGCTCCCCTGCTGAGCAGTAGCCTTGCTCTGCCTTCGGTCTGCCATGCAGGTGTAGGACAGCAGCTCAGGGGAGCTGGACACAGAGGAAGGGACAGGTGGAGGAATCCCAGGGCCAGACCCAGAGCGAGGCTCATCAGCAACAGTGGTCTTTGGCCCCTCACCGTCTTCCCCTGGCAAGATGCCACTTTCCCCCTCATGGGTCTCCAGGCTATGGAGTTGGGCTTCAGTCAGAGGAAGGTGCTCTGTGTCACTTGCAATGAGCAGAGGAGAAGATACCTGCCAGTCATTGCTGAGCCCAGTGCCCTGGTAGCCCTGCCCTTCAGAAGACTGGGATTGCGGTCCTCTAGAGCCTGTGATGGCCCCTGGGCTGGTAGCTGCTTCAAGCACTGGAGCAGCAAAGGGTCCCGGCTGGCACTCAGGAAAGTCTTGAGGACTGGAGGTCTTTCTCCACAGTCTCCCAAGCTTAGATGGCGGAGAAGGGGGTTTGGGGTGGGAGGTCATTCTCGGTGGGGTTCTAGGAGGAGTTGAGGGAACAGGGTAAGGGAAAGATGCAGCTGTGCTGGGTGATGTCTGGTGTGCTTTCCAACTTAGTTCTCCAGGAGGAGGGGAGGCTGACAAAGATGTCCTAAGTGGACGCCAGGAGACATCACATCCAGGAGAAGTAAAGTGCTCCTTTAGAGAACAAGGTGGAGAAGAAGTAATGGAGTCTGCTGGCCTCGTTGGGGTTTTGACAGCTCTCTCCTGCAGTTTCTGTGTAGGTTCCTGTGCCCGAGAGGCCCTGGGGAGAGGGAGTGGTTGGTGCTTCTGATGCTCAGGGGTGCCAGCAAGGGCCATCCGGGGAGGTGTTCTGAAGGAGTATCTTACAGGGCTTCGACAGTGACTTTGGGAATTAGCAGTCAAGGGAGTTGGGGATGCTGGACAATAAGGGCTTTCTGGACTGGAATTCATACAGTCCGATAAGCATCGAGGTGGTTGGATGTCTGGTCTCCTGGGTGTTCTGGGCAGCTTTGTGAGGAGAGGAGAGGTCTCTTCTGCTGGGGAGGCTCTCTTTTGGGGAGTGACTTTTGATGCCAGTGGTGAGCTATAACCATGTGAGGAGGATTCTTTTAAGGAAGCCTCAGAAATGGCCCGCTCAGCCAGAGTTATTTCTGTAGGGGAGTTTTGTAGTCTTTCTGGAGTGCACAGTGAGGTCTGTGCTGTACGAGGGAACCTTCTTGGTGTAGTTTTAGGAAAGCTTGGAGATTTTTGGTTACTCTTTTTGGGAGTCTGAAAAGAAAAAAAATGTTTATTTCAGAGCTTGAATATTATAATCTATATTCTCTAAAGACTGTCTTAGTGATCTCTAAGACAATTAGAAAACCAAAGAGGAGACTTAAAGTCAGCCAAAAGAATGATCTTAAATCGAGAATTAGAAATAGAGACCCGTTTCCCTCTCCCAAACATCACTCATATTTTACTGGTACACTTTTCCTAGGATCCAGGAGGTGGCAGGGCAATAGAATAGACAAACACATAGGCACAGCAGCAATGATGTCTCAGAAAGGCCACTCCCAAACCAAAGATTTCCTTCCTTCTTGTTAACAAGAACAAAAAACTCCACAAGGTGAGGCAGTCAAATACCCATCTTTCTATAACATGACTGGACAGTCTCAAGGGAAGCCCAGGCTAACTAGTTTCCATGTTCAGTGAGTTGGCAGGGACATGCAGAAAAGCACAGAGGAGGCTGTGTAGCCCAGTTGAGGGACGAGGAAGAATGACTTAGGAAGCAGGCATTCAAGAATGGATGCCTGAGCCAACAGGATGGCTCAGTAGGTAAAGATGCTTTCCATACAAGGCTGGCAACCTAAGTTTGATCCCTGGATCCCTCATAAAGGTAAGAATAAAGAACCAATTCCACAGAGCTACCTCTGACCTTCATACATGTGCTATGGCATATGCACACCACTTCTCACACACACACACACACACACACACACACACACACACACACACACACACACACACACACAAATAAGTACTAACAGAAAAAATGAATGGGTATCTGCAGAAGGCAGAGACTGGGAAAGTGGGGCAGAGGGCACTTTATTTACAGAAAACAATACAAACAAAAGCAGAAATATGAACACCAGTAGCTTTCTAGGTAGGCTAAGTAGCAACAGCACCAAGAGGGGAGGGCTCAGGCCAGCCCATGGTGGACCCATGAGAACCCGGGAGACTGCCCTGGGGAGACTGGCCATGTTCATGTAGCTCTGTGGCATCCTCTAACAATGAAGCAGTTTCAGTGATTTTCAAACAAAATGATGATTTCTGAACGCAAAGGCTCTGCTTTAGGAAAACTTAGGGAACGTTGCTTTAGCAAGGCCTGATCTACCTTCCAGAAAGACCAGTTTGATCCAAATGGAGGCTGGCTAATAAAATATTCCAGGTGGAACTGACTAAGGGGAATGGAGGAGAGGTGGGTGAGCATAAACGTCTGCACTAAGACAGGCAGGACTTGGCTCAGTGGTTTCGTCCTGAGACACATGAAGAGCAACTGCCAGGTTTTGAACAGTGATGGGCAGTCAAATGGGACTGGATGGGAGAAGGTAGAACCTAGAAAAGCCTCTGAAGTGATCACACCATGGCAGGCACAGCCAAAGGAGCAGCCAACAGCACCTCTATCTCCTCGCTGCCATGACCTCAGACAAACCTGCTACTTTAAACCCCATGTTCCTTCCAGTAACCGTTCATGCAGCTTAACCCAGCCCCCAAGACTTTCCTGTTTAGTTTATTTTATTTCTTTTATTTCTTTACACAGCCCTGGTTGTCCTGGAACTCACTATGCAGACCAGACTAGCTTCAAACTCAGAGATCTGCTTGTCTCTGCCTCCCAAGGGCTGGGATTAAAGACATGTGCCAACCCACTTCACCCATACCTTTTATTCTCTATAGAGCGAGCCCCAGTTTTCTTTTTTCTACTGGACACCTGCTTCTTTCAGCAATGTCTCTCTCTATATTCCCCAAGACAGTACCATTTTAAACATTAAAGGAATTTTATACCTGGTAAGCTGTAGACATCTCAGAATCCAACATGCTTCTGGAGGACTTCCTCATTCCAGCTGAGCCCTTCTTGGAGGAGCCAGTTATCTCAGACAGTGCCCCAAAAAAAAGTGTTTTAGGAGACCGAATACTTTGGACTGGAAAATTTTCTCTTTGGTCTGCAAGTAAAAAAACATTTAATTCTTCCTCAAAACTTGCCCTCCCAATATTTTTTTGGGGGGGTCGGGTGGGGGGCCCATACAAGGTCTCTCTATGTAGCACTCACTGTCCTAGAACTCACTCTGTAGACCAGACTGGCCCTGAACTCACAGAGATTCACCTGCCTCTGCCTCCCAGTGCTGGGGTTAAAGGCATGCACCACCATGCCCAGTGCTTCCAACATTGTTAAACAAGAAAGACAACGTTTCAGAGCAGTTGGGGGCAAAATCCCAACTGATGATGTGCATAACTGCAATGACTGCTGCCTTCCTGCATAAAAAAAAGATTTTATTTATTTTTATTTTATGGTATGTACAGGGTTTTGCCTATATAAGTGTGCACCAGGTGCATGCAGTGCCTAAGGCAGCCAGAGAGGGCACTGGATCCTCTGGAACTAGAGTTACAGACAGTTGTTAGCCACATGTGGATACTGGGAACCCTTCCTCTGCAAGAGCAGCCAGTGTTCTTAACCACTAAGCTATCTCTCTAGGCCCTGTCTTCCTGGATTTTAACCTTATTTTAGGAAATGGAAGCAACTGAAATAACTTACCTTAAGTATAAATATATTGTAAAACATATCTACTAGCCAAGGTAAAAATGGATAACACAATGAACAGACAAACTGATACTGCCTGCCCTCTACCCGGGGAACGGTGTGTAGGAGTGAATGAGTTACCTAAACAGCAGGGTGGACGGCCGGCCGGCTGTAGGAATCCAAGGGAGGAATGGGTACAGGCCAAGGACTGTTGTCTAGCCATCAACTTAATTATTTCTCAAACCTTGAGACAATGTCAAATTCCCAAAAACATTCACTTGACAGATGTGCCCAGATTACCTGACTTCTTCTGGAATGAGTGGATTCTTTGCACACTTCGAGACTTTGGCTGAGACACAGAATAGAAGGAACCAGAATCTGTTCTGCTAAACGACAACTGTTTGATTCGAGGACTTCGTCTCAAACCTATTTCTGCAAAACCAGAAGCAGAGCTGGTAAACAGGAGGGGTTTCAGACTTAGCATCTCCCATAGTCTGTGCAGGCATCATTCTGTGACACCATCTGAAGTGTCTCTGAAAAAGTGTACAAGAGACTGACACACAGTCCCACCAAGGTAGGAGAAAACACTGACCCATGAGCTTATTCCTTTACAAGTCCCATAATTGTCACCTCTAAGCATGACAGAAAGAACAAAAAGTATAAATAGTGTGACTTTTGTATAAAACAAAACCAAAAACTAGGTTTGTTTGTTTGTTTTTTGAGACAAGAGTCTCTCTGTTATGTACTCCGCTTGCCCTGGAACTCTATGTAGACCAGGCTGGCCTTGCACTCACAGAGATCCATCTGCCTCTGCCTACAGAGCGGTAGAGCTGGGATTAAAGGCTTGCACCACCATGCCCAGCTTAACTAGGTTTTCTATATGTACAAAACATATATTTTTGTCTAGGAAGAATACACACTAAAATACGTTAAAAGTATTTCTGAGTGCTGGAATTATTAAGCCATTTTTCTGTCACAAACATGAGTTACTTAAACAATTTAAGAAAAAGGTCTTTGAGCCTGGCAGTGGTGGCCCACACCTTTAATCCCAGCACTTGAGAGGCAGAAGAGGCATGTGAGTTTGAGGCCAGCCTGGTCTACAAAGCAAGTTCCAGGACAGCCAGGGCTACACAGAGAAACCCTGTGTAGCAAAAAAAAATGAAAACAAAACAAAACAAAACAAAAAACAACCCCAAACAATACAAAAACAAAAGAAAAGAAAGTAGATTTTGAACATTGAACACCTGCCCTTATTAAGACACACTTTAAATAAATCACAGCACTTTGTGTAACATGGAAGTTGAATCCTCACACCAAGGCCTACTTCTATTATGTAAAATTATTTCTTCCCCAGAAATTGAATACATTTTCTGTAAAGCAACATTCACATATGTGTATGCTGGATCCAGAGCCACCCTGATTTCTGGAAACTATCTGAGGATACGCTGAGTGAAAACTACCTGAAGCTTTTGTAGAAGCTAGACAGAATGCAAAAAGAGTAGCTAGCATGCTCACCATCCTGCTTTTCAGGAGACTCTTCAACTACGTGAATGTCAGGGCCAGGATCAGAAGACCTGGAAGAGCAACGGCACAGTCAACAGCACTCACTCACGATTCACCCAGTACAGACAGACAGACAGGGCGGGCACGCTGCTCAGGAAGGGGCTGGAAGAGCGACGGCACAGTAAACAGCACTCACTCACGGTTTACCCAGTAAAGACGACAGGGCGGGCACGCTGCTCAGGAAGGGCCTGTGCCAAGCCCTGCAACCTGTGTTCTATCCCCAGGACTACACGGTGGAAGGACAGACCAGCTCTAAAAAAACAACTGTCCTCAACCTACACACACACACACACACACACACACACACACACACACACACACACTTACATAGAATGCAACAACAAAAACATATTAAAGACAGAGAAAACACTCAGCAACGTTACAAAAGTCTTGGGGTTTAACAATATTAGTATTGGTAAGCACTCTCATTCACAATTATTATCCCTGTGAGAGCTGAGGATTGAAGCATGAATCTTGCATAAGCTAATATACAACACCATCAGCTACACTTTCTCTCTATATAATATATAACATATATAATATATATAATTATTATGGAGAATGAAATGGCTAGAATTTTTTAAGATATTAAAAAAAAAGTATGTCTGTCTGTCTGTCTGTCTGCTTGTGCACATGTGCATTGCCCACGGAGACCGGAGTTGTTGGATTCTCTGGAGCTGGAGTTACAGATTGTTGCTGGGAACTGGGAAGTGAAGTTAAGTCCTCTGTAAGAGACTATGTACTCTTAACCACTGAGCCATCTCTCCAGCCCCTAGGATGCTTTTACTGTATTTTTATAATGTCAAAATTAGCTTTAAAATAGAAGAGTTTTTATTCCATCAATGTATTAAAAACATAGTACAGAGGGGTTGGGGATTTAGCTCAGTGGTCGAGCGCTTGCCTAGCAAGCGCAAGGCCCTGGGTTCGGTCCTCAGCTCTGGGAAAAAAAAAAGTACAGCTAAACACTGTATAGTCACAGTAAAGAGTAGGCATGTTTGTGAAGAGCCTTAGTGCCTGTCAGCTTGTCGAGGACATCATTCTCACTTCTCACAATCACCCTGCAACTTTCATAAGTGTGAGAATCTGCCCAATGTCCAGGCAGATTTGTGACAATATGTAGTAGATGCATTTTCCCCTGTTCTTAATGAGATGTGGAGAGAAAGACAGTCAACTGAGGACCTGAAAAAGGGGGGGGGGGGGGCAGTGAGCTCCCTGGGTTTTACTTCTGCTGCTCATATCTCAGACTGGGTGCTGGAGAAGCTGACCACAGATACCAAAAGGCTGAGACAAAATTTACTCCCGAGAGAGAGCTCTCTTCTGGAAAGGGGCAGTAATTACCCTAGTCCAACTAGTGACTACAGAGAAAAACAAGCCCCAGCTGTACCCCTATCAGCACAGGCTAACTTGGATCTCCAGCCTTGCCTGGCAGGAAAAAGGACCCACCTTTCCCCATGTCAATAGGTGAATGCAGAAGATGCATTTAATGGAATACTACTTAGTAATAAAAAGGGATGAACTGATACAAGCAATGTGCATAAATCTCAAAATAGTTATACCCAGCAAAAGAGGCCAGAGTGGAATCGTGTAGATTGTTCTACTACCAGCAAAATATAAGCAACAGGGTTAAGAATTAGCCAAGAAAGTCAAGAGAAGGCAAAGAGCTGCCTATGAGATAGTGCTGAAGGTGGCCTGGGTGTATGAAGGGGTCTGGACTGGGCTGTCACTCACCTGCCCTTGATCTGTCTGTGGAGCAGCCGCCTGGAGATTTGCTTATGGACTGGGGTCTCAGCCACACTCTTAGTCAGCAGTTTATGATAACCTAAGATGCAAAAACAGTGTCAGCTATAAATCTCACTTAACCCTCTCAGACAGCAGCAATTGAAAGGGAGCATTCTGAACTTACATGTGGCTTATTACCTAGCTAGAGAGGATGCTAAACTCTGAGCTAGATCTTATGCTTTCAGGCCTCAACAGAATAGAGCAGTGCATCAGCACTGATTAAAAATGACACAAGCTGGCCTGATGCAAACCTTTGGCCCCAGCACTCAGGAGCCAGAGGCAGGTGATCTCTGTGAGTTTGAGGCCAGCCTGGTCTGCATAGCAAGGTCCAGACACAACAGTGAGACTCTATTTCAAAAAAAAAGGAGAAAAAAAAAAAAAAAAAAAAAAGACACAAGCCAGTGTAAGATTCTGTCCTGTGGGATAGCTGCAGACAGTGGGTCAGTACAGCCCTCTCAAACAGCAGTGGCTTTCTTCCACAGCATCCATCAATAGATTGATTTTTGTTAAATTTTAAGTGTGTGCGTGCGTGCGTGCATGCGTGCGTGTGTGTGTGTGTGTGTGTGTGTGTGTGTGTGTGTGTGTGTGCAGTTGCTGGTGGCAGCCAGAGGCATCAGCTCTCCGTGGAGCTGGGGTTAAAGGTGGTAGTAAGCCACTCAACATGGATGTAGGTCCTCTGGAAAAGCAGCAAGTGCTGGCTATAAACCACTGAGCCATCTCTCTAGCCCTCTATCAGTAGACTGAAGGGAAAGGTACAGCTTTTTCCAATCCTTTTTCAATCCAGACATTTATGAAAATCTTTGGTAAGTCATTGTCTGAACACAAAGATAAAAGACAGAAACTTCAGTTTTACACACAATAAGAAATGTTTTACATTATAATTTGTTGAATAGCTAGTTCATAACAACAACAAAAATTCAAAGGTGTACAAACAAACAGTAAAGGTCCAATCACAGGAAACAAGAACTTGGCGGAAACCACCCCTCAAGTAGCCTAGACCCTGGAGTCTTCAATGTACTCAATGAGTTTATGAACCCACAGGTTACAAAAATTAAGGAAACCAGGAAATAATACATAAGTAACATAAAATTATCAGCAAGCAATAGAGATTATCAAAAGGAATTCTGCAGCTAAAAAGTATAGCTGGGGATATAGCTCAATTGGAAGAATTTCTACCTAGTACATAGGAGGCCCTGGATTCAATCAATACCACCAGACAAAACCAGGTACAGTGGCACACGAATCCAATTCCCGTGCTCTAGAGGTAGAAACAGGAGCAACAGAACTGATACAAAGGGAGAAATTAAAACATCAGAGGGAGAGGGCTTTAATTCGGAATGAGGGAAGGAGAGAGATCAATACAGGAGAGGGAGGAGGAGGGGTAAATAACATTAAGGATGATTGAAAAGGCCACAGAAATCATAGTATTTTATATTTTATATTTACTTAAAATTATGTGTAAAATATTAGTGTATGTGCATATATATGCATATATATGAAGTTGTGCCACTTGGAGAGATACTTTGGACATAGGACTTAGAACTGACCCCAAAGCCTCCTCTCTGAGGACTCGCTTTTATCACACTGCAAGCTGCCATGAACGCTACCAGAGGAGGGAGGTAATCAACGGTCCTATCCAGCTGTGAAGCCTATGAACTGTAACAGTGACCAGCCTGGCCGGGTGGCGGTGGCTCACACTTTTAATCTCAGCATGCGGGAAGCAGAGGCAGGTGGATCTCTTTGAATTCGAGGCCAGCCTGGGCTATGGAGTAAGTTCTAGGAAAGGTGCCAAAGCTACACAGAGAAACCCTGTCTCAAAAAAACCAAAAAACAAAAAGAAAAAACCAAAAACAGCGACCAGCCTGGTAAAACATCCCTAAAGGTGCAATAGCAGCACCTATCTTGGCAGGAACCAACCGTTATCTAATTAGACACCAGTCCCAGTCAACAGGAGGGCACTCATGCTTGGTAACAGAAACCTAGCCAATTATCTAGGGCTAGATCATGGGCCTCAGAGGAGAGTCTACTACTCTACAAACCAGTATAATTCCTACCTGCATTCCAAACATCTATCTTGATACCCACAGCTAAGTATAGCACTCATCTCTTATCAGAGAGGCATCTCTTCACAGCTAATGAAGACCAATACAAAAAGCCACAGCTGGCCAAAATGCTGAGAGCAACTGATTGTGGGGTACTCTTCCCAAATTAGTGTATCTGCAACACAAATCCCACACCTAAGGCTTGGGGAACATCACCAAAGAGGGGGTAGGAAGATAAATAAAAGCCCTGGGACCAAAAAATCTGCTGCAAATGCCAGGGAAGCTACACTTGTTATACTTCAACATGTGTGACTGACTAAATGAAACCTGAACAGTGACATCAACGGACACTAACATAATCTCACAGGCCTTTGTCTAGGCCTAGACAAAGGACTACAGGCAGCTGATGACTGCCCAGAGAGGGAGAATTAAGTCTACCCCATGGAGTTGCCCCGAGTTGATTGTCTAATACCAAGTGTTCGGCCCTAAACTCATATATAAACAAACAACACTAAAGGGACCCAGCAAGCTGTATTTATATATTTATGTGAATAGATATTCACACATCCATCCATACTTACATACATACATATAAGGTATAATTAAAAAGGAGACATGAAGGCCGGGCGGTGGTGGCGCACGCCTTTAATCCCAGCACTCGGGAGGCAGAGCCAGGCGGATCTCTGTGAGTTCGAGGCCAGCCTGGGCTACCAAGTGAGTTCCAGGACAGGCGCAAAGCTACACAGAGAAACCCTGTCTCGAAAGACCAAAAAAAAAAAAAAAAAAAAAAAAAGGAGACATGAATCTGAAAGGGACTGAGGGAGGAACATGGGAGGAGCTGGAGGAAAGAAAGGGAGGAGGAAAATGATGTAATTTTAATTTAAAATTTTCTAAAAGATAAAAATAACTTGGATTGCCTGGCGGTGATGGCGCACGCCTTTAATCCCAGCACTCGGGAGGCAGAGCCAGGCGGATCTCTGTGAGTTCGAGGCCAGCCTGGGCTACCAAGTGAGTTCCAGGACAGGCGCAAAGCTACACAGAGAAACTCTGTCTCGAAAAACCAAAAACAAAAAATAAATAAATAAACAACAACAAAAATAGAGACGCAACAGGAAACTGTAAGGGATCCAACCATATGTCTTAGCAGGCAGAATAATCAGTGACTGAAAAAGAAGGCATCCAAAATTAAACAGCCTGACCAGAAAAAAGAAAGAAAAATTAAGAAAGCCTGAGGCACCCATGTACACTGTACCATCATGGATATTACCATATGCATCATGGGATTTCTAGACGGTGAAAAGACAAAGGGGCAGAAAAACCTTTCTGAAGAAAAAGTGTTAAAAACGTCCTCAATCAGATGAAAGACACGAACCTAACCGCTCCAGTTTAAAGGACTCCAAGGATGAACCCAAAGAGATTCATATGAGACATCTTATTGCCCACACCCTACAGAACAAAACCAACAACCAAAACTTTTAAAAAAAGAAAAAGAAAAACAAGAAATTAAAACCAAAGTAAGTGGTGGGAAGGAACATGAGGCTAGAAAGTCAATGAAGCAAAGTCCAAGTTTCTTCAAAAGATCAGTAAAATTAGCAAACTTTTAGCTAAAGTCATCAAGAAAAAGGCAGGAAGACTCAGATTGCTGATTTGGGAATAAAAGTGGAACAATGCCACCACAAATTTGTCACAAGCTCTTTCTGAGGTTACCTTGAAACGTGCTGCTTTTGGTCTTCTTGAAGTTGTCCTGTCTGTGGTGCTGACCGTCCAAGGCTGACACAGAATGGCTTCGAGGCAGTCCCCGCTTTAGCCCCCTCTTTGAAGGAGAAAGCATTTCCTGGTTGAAGAGATTTCTTCGGACTTTTGTCACTTCTAAAAGCATTGAGGGAAAGGGAGACAGGAGATAAAAAGCATTATGTTGGTCAACTAACTGAGGACGCCAGATCCAAACACAGAGCTGCTGAAGGAAGCCACTCAGTAACCTTATGTATTAAAATGATTCCCCTGGATAACATACTTCTGGGGGAACCACAAAACTACTGACCTTACAGGTTCCAAAAGTTTTATACAGAATTTTGAATGAGGTAGAGGCCCAGTACCCTTCTTTTGCTCATGGACATACAGTTATCTCAGCCTCATTTGTTCAAGGTAATCCATTCCTCAGCGTACTGTCTAGAATTATCAACTGAGATAATACATGCTAGAGTGTTTAGAGTGTTTATTTTTAATTGCTGGGTAGAATTCGGCAGTGAAGCCATCATCTAATCTTCGACATTTCTTTGTGGGAAGTATTTAATAATGAATTTAGTATTTTTTTAAGATTTATCTATTTACTTATTTACTTATTTATTTATTATGCATAGTGTTCTGTCTGCATGTATGCCTGCAGACCAGAAGAGGGCACCAGATCTCATTACAGATGACTGTGAGCTACCACATGGTTGCTGGGAATTCAACTCAGGACCTCTGGAAGAACAGCCAGTGTTCTTAACCTCTGAGCCATCTCTCCAGCCTGAATTTAGTATTTTTACTTATAGATATAGTAAATGTTTCTATTTGTTAGCACTAGAGAATAGAGGCAGACAGATCTCTGTGGCTCCAGGGACAGGCTGGTCTACCTATCAAGTGCCAGGCAACCAGAACTATATAGTGAGAGTCTGTCTTAGAATAAAAACACAGGCCGGGCGGTGGTGGCGCATGCCTTTAATCCCAGCACTCGGGAGGCAGAAGCAGGCGGATCTCTGTGAGTTCGAGGCCAGCCTGGGCTACCAAGTGAGTTTCAGGAAAGGCGCAAAGCTACACAGAGAAACCCTGTCTCGAAAAACCAAAAAAAAAAAAAAAAAACACAAACAAAAAAGTATATTATTAACTTGAGAGAAACAGTCTTCTGCAGGTATGAGCCCCTAATTAGTTATCTAATACCAGGTGGTCAGTCCTGAAATCATATACATATGAGCAACTCTAAACAGATGGAGCAGATTGTGTGTTTATATGTTTAGGTTTGTGCTGCACATACATATATGGAGCAATAACAAAGAAAAAGAGACTATGACTTCAAAAGGGATGGCAGAACTCATGGGCAGGACTAGAGAGCGGAAAAGGAAGGAGAAAAGTGATATAATTATATTTTAAGTGTAAAAAAGAAAGAAAAAACTTTACTTAAGATCCAAGCAGGACCATGGAGTGCACTTTGACCAACATGTTTAAACTTCTTCTGTCTAAACAGTTCCACTGCCTCTCTCTCTTTCTCTCTCTTTTTCTTTCTTTTCTTTTTTCTAATTTTGGATTCCATGATAATGACATTTTAAAATATTTTAGGTCAGTAATTTGCATGAAGCAGTATTTTAATTTAAGGCTATATGAACTTTCTTATTCCCAAACAAAGGAATCCCAAAACAAGGAATTTGGATGTATTTTTTTAACCAGTGTTGATAAGGAGCTGTAACTTACATTAAATACATCCAATCAAAATAAATGTGTCAATCCAGTGAATAGGTGTTGAAAAACCCACACACACCTTGAACTGTGTCTTTCCTTGGGAGAGTTGGCTGTGCAGGAGCAAGGTGAGAGTTCTCCTGGTAATGAGAAATGAGGAAGATCAACACAGGCATTCATTCAAGATAAAAAGTAAGAGTTCTACCTGAAACTTGCAATTCAGAGAGATCCATAGCAGAAATAGTAAAATGCACTAATGTACATCCTCGCTACAGAGCAGTAATCCAAAATAAGAAGCACTGTGATCGCACATAAAGAGTGAAACAGTGAAGTCACACACCCAACCAATGAGGAATTGAAAGCACATGGGAGACTAGTATATACCACCATAGAGATATGCGATGGGGAAGGGCTTTTAAATTCAGCACAGTCAGTACGGTAGCTTCAATCTTTGTTTCTTGGAAAACAAGAGTCTCTATGCAGTTCAGGCTAGCTACATAACAATACTCATGCTTCAGCGTCTCACATGAGGTTTACAGGGATGTGCATATGCTCAGCTAGGTTGAAATTATGATTTTTTTAATTAGTAATTTATTTTTATATGCATTGGTGTGAAAGTGTCAGATCACCTGGAACTGGAGTTACAGACAGTTATGAACTGCCATGTGGGTGCTGGGAATTGAACCCAGGTCCTCTGGAAGACCAGCCAGTGCTCTTAACCACTGAGCCATCTCTCCAGCCCATGGATGAAATTATTTTTAAGGTTCATGTATATGTGGGTAACAAACATAAACTGTTGATATCTGTTTTAGGTATATACGGAAAAGGGTCTAGGATTATAAACAGACTATAACTGGTATTATAATTTTTAGAGAATGGATAGAGAAGAGATGACCATGTATACCTTCTGTAACCTAAAAAGGGGAAAGCCATATAGATTAGGACACTGGACTCTTATAACACCTCTGTATCAAACCTCTATTGGCTTGTTACTCTAGTAAAGGAGTCAAGACTCTAAATTCCAGATGTATCTAAAAAAGGGAATCCTTTTTCAAGATTTTTCCATTTGTTATTTCTTTCTTTTCAATACTTTGTGTGTATGAGAGTTTTGTCTGCATATTTGTATGTGTACTATGTACAAGCCACAGAGATCAGAAGAGGGCACTGATCCTCTAGAACTGGAACAATGCATGGCTCTGAGCCACCACACGGGTGCTGGGAATTGAATCTGGGTCCTGTACTAGGGCAGCCAGTGCTCTTAACCACAAAGCCATCTCTCCAGCCTCTATTTGCCATTTCAGCCATGCCATTTCTCATAATAGTTGAAGAATAAAATACCACATAGGACATAACTTTTTCTTGATGGCATTGGGGATTGAACCCAGAGCCCTGAAACATGGTAGACAAGGACTCTTAAACTGAGTTATACTCCTAACCCTGCTTTTATATTTTATTTTGAGACAGGCTCTCACTAGGTTGTTCAGGTTAGTTTTGTGAACTCATTCTGAAGGCTCTGAATATGCATTCCACCTGCCTCAGTCTTCAAAGTGCTGGGATTATAGGCCTGCACCATCAGAGAAAAACTTAATAAATGGTCTCAGTAATATAACCAGTATCTTTCTGGAAAGGCTAAATATGATAGTCAATAGTTATATTGGTTGGTAATATCTTCTAAAATGATTTAAATTACAACTACGAAAATATGTTCAACATAAGAATCCCAACTGAGCAAACAAAAATATACAAAATCTGGATCAGCTCTTGTTTAGAGAACAAACAGGCTGGAGAGACTGCTCAGCGGTTAAGAGCACTGACTGTTCTTCCAAAGGACCTGGGTTAGATTCCCAGCACCCAGCAACTTACAACTGCCTGTTACTCCAGTCCCAGCAGACCTGATGTCCTCTTCCAGCCTCCCTAGGCACCAGGCACAAATGTGCAGACAGACGTACAGGCAAAACACTCACACACATAAAATAAATAATTTAGCTACTTTTAGAAAACAAAGCTTGTGTGTTTACAAATTACCCATGGTCACTTTCCTAACAAAAATGTGCCAAAAAGACAGATACTGGACAGCTTACTAAGGCTTAAGTATTTATTATCATGACTTTTACTTTTTCTGTATCAACACGTTATTAACTTTTTAATCAACTCTTTGTTAGTTAACCTTGTTTATCAACCCTGTTCTTCCAATTACAAAGGAAAACTGGCCAGGCAGTGGTGGCGCACGCCTTTAATCCCAGCACTCGGGAGGTAGAGCCAGGCGGATCTCTGTGAGTTCGAGGCCAGCCTGGGCTACCAAGTGAGTTCCAGGAAAGGCGCAAAGCTACACAGAGAAACCCTGTCTCGAAAAACCAAAAAAAAAAAAAAAAAAAAAAAAAATTTACATAAATAAAATAAAATAAAAAAAAAATCTTTAAAACAGAAAAATGAGGGAAAAAAAGGGAAAACTAAGATTGTATCAAGGAGGTATTAGGGTGAGGTCAAAAACTTTTTCCCCAAGCTTTCTAATCTTTAGGAATTAATATATGCAAAGGAATGAATATTCACTAATGTGATTTATATACATAGTTAATGTATGCTACACTTTATTACAAATTCACTGCTTCCTAGCTTAACTATATTGACCTTTCAAAAAAACTCAAATTTCTTATATAGAAACTTAATATCTGATTCTTCAGTTCAACAGCTATCACTATCTTGGTACCAGCTGGCATGAAATACATTCTTTATTCAGTATCAAATCCTGATCTCCATAAGTCTGCTCTGGTGTTCTTTGCTGTTGCTTATTTTCAGAAACAGAGTCAGACTCCGTAATGTTGGCTGTCCTGGAACTCACTATGTAGGCCAGACCAGCCTCGAACTTAAGACCCACCTGAGTGCTGGGTCTAAAGGTGTGAGCCACCATGCCCAGCCATGGCTGTCTTCAACAATCTATAGTGATAACAGAGCTCTCCCGGCTTCTGTCCATCCACTTTTAGATTTCTTGCCCTTCAGTCATAACTGCAAGATCTGTGGGACCGGCATCTTCTCCACAGGAGAGGTGTGGGAAGAAAGTGAATACTGCTTACTTCTAAAAGAAACCCTGCCTCCCATGCTAAGGGCAGTTTAGAAAGGAACAGCTACTACCGTAGAGGTGCTTCTGAAGCAAGTTCCACAGACTTGCCTCTTCTCCAACGGTTCCAAAGCACCCCTGCACCTTATCCCTCCCTCCTTCCTCAGCAGGATGGTAAGCCCACCTAGTAAGCAGGCTTCATGACAGTGGCCGTCTCCCCTCCCTCCCCCAGCTGCTATTGAAGTGAAATGTAACATACTGAAAAATACTTTTCTGGGAGATAATCAAACACCTATTACTATCATTATTTTTCAATGACATTTTCAGTTTCCTAAGTTTTGTTATGTAAAGACTTTGAATTTATTCTTGCCTAATTTTTTTCATTCTTGCCTAACATTTTTTTAAGATTTGTTTATCTATTTAGTCATTCATTCATTCATTCATTCCTTCATTCATTCTTAAGTTTTTTGAGACAGGGTTTCTCTGTATAACATCCCTGGATGTCCTGGAACTAGCTCTGTAAACCAGGCTAGCTTCGAACTCAGACATCCACCTGCCTCAACCTCCTGAATGTTGTGATTAAAGGTGTGCACCACCATGCCTGGCTAAGATCTATTTTTATTATTTTTCAGTTATGTGCATGTGTGTCTGTGCAGGTATCCTTGGAGTTTTAAGGCACAGGATGCCCTGGTGCTGGAGTTACAGGTGCTGGTGAGCCTCCCCAGTGTGGGTTGTGAAAACCAAACGAGTCTTCTGGAAGAGAAGCAAGGGCTCTAACTGAGCCATCTCTCCAGCCCCAACTCCTATAACTATTCATGTTTGTTCACAGATGTGTACTTGTGTGGAGACAGGTCCACATGTGTGCACGCGAAAGCCAAAGAACAACTCTGGGTGTCCTTCCTTAGGAACTAACTCCATTTTTGTTTTTGAGATAGGGTCTTGACTGGCCTGAAACTTGCCAAGTAGCCTAGCCTAGCTGTCTAGCAGACCCAGGGATCTGTGTCTCTGCCTCCCCAGTGGTGGATCACAAGTATGTGCCACTATTTTATGGGCAGGTTCTAAACTAACTCAAGTTCTCAGGTTTGCATGGCAAGCACTGTACCAACTGAGCATGCCCCCAATCCCTGGCTGTTTTTGTTTCCTTTTTTTTTTTTTCAAGACAGGGTCTCTCTGTGTAGCCCAGGCTGGCCTGCCTGCCGAGTGCTGAGACTAGAGGTGTACGCTATGACTCTCTGTTTTGTCTGAATGGGGGTGTCGAATTCCCTGCATCTGGGGTTACAGATTACTGTGAGCTGCCAGGTGGGAACTGAACTTGGGTCCTTTGAAAGAGCAGCCAGTGCTCTTAACCACTGATTAAGTCCTACTAGATGTACTTTTTAAACATGGGTCTAGAACTCCAATTCAGCTCCTCATGTTAAAGCAAGAAGTTTACTGACTGAGCTTCTACCCTCCCCACTCTGTGTGTGTGTGCGTGCGTGCGTGCGTGCGTGCGTGTGTGTGTGTGTGTGTGTGTGTGTGTGTGTGTGTGTGTGTACGTGTAGCAGTTCTGGGGACTGAACTCAGGCTGCAAGTACTTTACTGAACTAGCCTTTGTTTTGTTTTGGTTGTTGTTTTTTTAACTTATATTTCTTTATTCCTTTGGTTATAGTTTAATACATGTTCACAGAAATAGTCAATATTAGTTGATTATCCCTAAATTCAAAAGTCCAAAATCTGAACTGTGCTAAAATCCTAGGATTTTTCTTTCCAAAAGATTTATTTGTTTATGTGTATGAGTGTTTTGTCTGCATGTATGTCTGCACACCAGAAGAGGGCAGCAGACCCTGTAGTAGTATAGCTACAGTGGGTTGTGAGCCACAAGGAGGGTACTGGGAATTGAACTCAGGACCTTTGGAAGAGCAGCGGTACTCTTAACCATTAAGCCATCTCTCTAACTCCCGAAGATTTAAAAAAAAAATTTGATTGTAAATACTCCAAAGTCCAAACACTAAAGTATCATTTCAGATAAGGACTCTCCAAAGCTGACTTCCCACTTGGAAAAATACTGCCTTTCCTCTTCACCATCAACCCCAGCCACAGAGGAACCGTTAGCTCTTGTCAATGGCAATTACTCACATTTCTCGTACTTCTCTTGGACACTTTGGGAACTTCAATCTGTCGAAGAGTCTGTGAAATCTCTGCAATGCTTTTGTGTCTTATTAGTGCATTTTTCCTTTTAAAAATAGAAAACATACCAAGTAAAGGAAATATGTAATGAGGCTTGCAAGAAACAAGCATCTAAAATACATTGTTTAAATAAGTGCTAGTTAGTTAACTTGAGGTTGGCCTGTATTTGTAACAGTCCAGAATTACGAAAAATAACTACTACAGATTCGGCTAGTTAATGGCAGTGACAGGCACAAGGGAAATGCACAAATAAGCTGAGACCCTGATCTCACTTCACAAGAGGTTCCTAGTTCTTAGACATCCCTATAGACAGTAAACAAGGGCTTTGTAAACCAATATTCCCTGAGCTACAAATCTACAGTGTCAGATGCTACTCCTGAGTTGCTGTCTGTGATTTGGAATCGAGGGCAACTACCACCTCAGTACACCAGATGGCAAAAACAAGAAGACTGTCTGCAGACTTGCCCCTTCTTTGAACTTAACGCCAGTCCAATGAACTGCTCCAGTACCTTCTCTTCTTGGCTGATCTGGTCCGCAGCTCCTCCAGCTGCTCAGACTCAGTGGTGCCCGACACTGATCTGTGAGCACTTGATGAGGGAGGTGGGGACTTGCTCTCTTGGGTCATAGAATCATCACTAAACAATTCTGTAGGAAGGACTCCAGCCAGCTTCTGAGGAATCTTTAACCCCAGGCTGTGGTAAAGTTGTCCAACTGTCCCTGGGATGGAGTCAATATACCTGTGGAGTATAGTGGTTAGATATGGAACAGAGTTACCATCTCATCCTCTCTATCCCTCCACCCAGCCTAACACAATACCCTTGGAATCTTATAATTCTAAGATAGCACCATGTGTAGTCCTTGGTAAAACAATTTTAAACGAAGCCAGTAGTCATTAAACTTACAATCTCAAAATCTCCTCCAGAAACTCTGACAGGTACGCCGAGTCCTTAGTGAGACACACCATACGCAGCAAATCTGTCACCTAAAAGAGGTCACAGAAGATCACCACAGTCCCTGGCGGGAAGTGGAAAGCAGGAGTGCATGCTCGCTCTCAGGGCAGCAGCCATGGACTCACCTCCTCCACTACTTGTTCCACCTCATCTGTACTGTCCAGTATCGAGGGGCACTGCTGGCACATCTCCAGACGAAGAAACACCTGAAGCTGGCACCTTGAGGAAACAAATGCTCTGTCACATCTCCTTCAGCTGTCACTTACTGAGAACTCTTTCTCTGAGCAAAGATCTATTTATATAAGGAACAACGACCAAGAACTGGGAAGGCAGCTCAGTGCTGAAGTACATGCCTAGCACACACAGAGCCCTGGGTTCACTCTCCAGTACTGAAAAAGCAGTGCACAGGCGAGGAGACCTGGGTGTAGCTCGCTGGTGAAGTCCTTGCCTGGCATGCCTGAGGCCTCTTTGCACCTGATTCACTCCGTCAACTGGGCGTGATGATGCACCCTGCAACCTCAGTATTTGTGAGGTGGAAGTGGGAGAAGGAGGAGTTCAAGGTCAGCCTCAGTTACAAAGCAAGTTTGAGGCCAGGCCAGGCTCTAAGAAAAAAAGGAAGGAAGGAAGGGAGGGCAGGATGGAAGGAAACGAGTCTAATAAGAATCCAGTGCTTTCTCTGAATACTGGTGTGCTTGTTAGGTGATCAGATGACTCAAACTGCCCCTCAAAACATCATAAAGGTCACTAACAAAGCATGCTCAAGCAGTTGACAACTTTAAACTGCCCCAAGCTAACCTGAGCTCTGTTTTTGAGTAGTAGTAAAATGAAACAAAGTGGTTTCTTACTCTCTGACTTTGTCTTCTTTATCCAGCTTCCCCCCTTGATTCTGTCGAAGAATTTTGCTGGTTTTTAAGAGGTTACTGTTCATATGATTCAGGCAAGCCACCTGCAAATACAAATTATTATGTAGGAGAAAACTGTTACTTATTTCTAATGCCTTATATACTTCCCTCTTCTTTCATTTGAATGAAAACCACTGAAATGAACACTTTCCTTTGATGTCTTAAAGAGAACGCCGGTTTAAAAAAAAAACAAAAAACTTTGTGTAACCAAGTAGACACAGCAAACCTTTAGATTTCAACTGTTAAAGGAAGGTTCTTTGGGCTGTAGAGATGGCTCAACAGTTAGGATTAAGAGCACAAATTGCTTTTGCAGAGGATTCTTAGCACCTATGCTGGACTGCTCACAACTACCTATAACTCCAGCTCTAGAGGATCTGAACCCTCTTCTAGACTCTGAACACACCTGCACTCACACACATATATACTACACATACACACATACACACACACACACACACACACACACACACACACACACACACACACACACAAGCCCTTTTTTGAGAGGTTTTCTCTATGTAGTCCTGGTTGTCCTAGAACTTATCATGTAGACCAGGCTGGCCTTGAACTCACCTCCAACCTTTCAAGTGCAGGAATTAAAGGAGTGTGCCACCACACCCATCTATATACACTTAGTTTAAAAAAAGAAGGTTCTACAAAGCAGTGGTACCATAAACAGCTCTTGTATGCTATAGAGAAAAGAGCCTTGCTTTGGCCATTAAACATGAATAAAGGCAATGAGGTATTCTAAAACAGTGCTTTACAACACTGCTAAAGTTATGTAGGGAGTTTTTTTGCTTTTGTTTTTGTTTTGTTTTGTTTTTTTAAAAAAAACCAAATAGATGTCCAAGTCCCAACACAGGTCTGATTTCCAGTACCCACACTGAGCTAACAAACATCTGTAACTCCAGTTCCAGGGAACCGATGCACAGGGTGTGTAGACATACATTCAGACAAAAGACCCATATACATAAAATAGAAACAAACAGATAAATAATAATAATAAACCAAAACAACAACAACAAAGTGATTCTGAAAAGCAGTTAGGTTTAGAACCATTAGCTCAATTCATGTAGCTAACACAAATTATAGCACTTTCATTAGGACAGAAGTCCCCTTTGATTTCTGGACTTCCAGTTTATCAGGCTCACTCACATTCAAAAATCTGGAATTGTACACAATCCTTTACTCATCATTTTTTAAAAATATCTTTATTTTACGTGTATGAGTGTTTTGACTGCATATACATCTATGTACCATCTGCATGCAGTACCCAAAGAGGTCAGAAGAGGGCATCAGATCCCTTGGACCGGGAGTTACAAATGTGAGCCCCAATGCAGCTGGGAATTGAACCTGGATCCTCTGGAAGATCAGTCAGTACTCTTAACCACTGAGCCAGCTTTCCAGCCAACTCATAATTTTTCAATCATGTACAGCATAATGGAAATTCTTCAAGGTATGTGCACTAAACCACCAACTACATCTATGACAGCATTATCTAGACTTCCTTACTTCTAATTCCTTGACATCCTTCGACTTTAGGAACACTTTAATGGTTGAGACCATATTCTGAGCACATGAATATGATGTGATTTCTCCCGAAGCCACAGTTTTTTGGTATTCTTCATGTATGTAAGACAGTAGCTCCTCTTCACTTTTAAAGTCTGTGGGGAAAAAAAAAGAACATTTGGTTACCATATTCTGATCAACTCTGTGTATTGTTTAAGGGTTTATCAATTGGAGAGAGAGACTTTTGTCTTCCAAGAGAAATCTAACCATGTCTGGATTGCCATGACAGACACTAGGGGTTACTAGATAGTGTGCAGATGCTAGTAATGATCTTAAACATTCCACAGTGCCTAACAGGCCAACACAAAAGGATAGCTCATCCAAAATATCACTAGTTCCAAGATCAAGAAAGACTAGAGATTAGTGACTATTTCTAAGGCTTTGTAAGTATACAAATAAAAATTTAAGATCAAGAAAAAAATTTTAAAAAGTGTCTTTGTTCATTGATGACAAGATTTTCTACGTAGCAAATTTGAAAGAACTAACAAGAAAGCTCCTGGAATTAATGAGAAATTATCAGAAGGCTGTATGAAACAAAGTTAACCTACAAAAGCCTGCTACTTCTGTAAATACTAGCAATTTACAAGTGGAATTTGAAACTAAAACCACATTAGCAGGGACTAGATAAGGCTCAGTGGTTAAGAGCACTTGCTGCTCTTGAAGAGGACCTGGGTTTGGTGCCTAGCACCCACATAGTGGTTCACAACTGCCAGTAACTTCAGTTCTAGGGGATGTGAAGCCCTCTTCTGACCTCTGTAGATACCAGGCACACATGTGGTACAAATACATAAATGCAGGTTAACACATAAACATAAAATATAAATAAATCTTTTTAAACTCACACACACACACACACACACACACACACACACACACACACACACACACACATCATTAGGTTTGTTTGTTTTGCTTTGAGACAGGGTTTCTCTGTGTAGTTTTGGTTTCTGTTCTGGATCTTGCTCTATAGCCCAGGCTGGCCTCAAACTCACAGAGATCCGCCTGGCTCTGCCTCCTGAGTGCTGGGATCAAAGGCGTGTGCCACCACCACCCGGCATCATTAGTTATTTTAACATGCAAAAAAATGAAGTACTCAGAAATTAAATCTAACAAAATATGTGTTAGACCTATATGAGGAAAACTACAAAACCATGGAAGAAATCCAAGAACCAAATAAGTGGAAGTATCCCTATGTTCATAAACAGGCAAGCTTTGCATTGTCAAGATGTAAATTTAATGCAACCCACTGACGACCTCAACAAGTTAATCTGAGGGTACTGGCAAACTGATTTTAAAGTTCATACAGAGACTTTAAAGCCAACACAATGCTAAGAGATAAGAGCAGAGGACTAAAAACCACTCAACTTTAAGACTTACTGTATGTGTGGCATCAGAAAAACAAAATACAAACAGATCAATAGAACAGAATAGAGTTCAGTATTAGTACAGTCAACTGACCTGTGACAAAGAACAAAAGTGATACAATGGATGCAAGATCAATAAATGGTGTAAAACAGCTGAACATCCAATGGGAAAGATTAAGTTTAGACACAATCTTTTATCCTCCACAAAGATTAACTCAAAGTGAGTCAGTCACAATATGAAAATAAAAGGTCTAAGATTGCTAGAAAATAACAAATAAAATCTAGATATCTAGGAGGAAAAAGAAACAGAAGTTCAAGGCAAAACTCTGTCACATAGCAGGCTTGAGGTTAGCCTGGGCTACTTGAGATACAAAGCCAACCAACTAAAAAGAAATTAAATGTTCTACCAACATACTGATGAGAGTGTAAAGATAAGCCATAGATTTGAAGAAAATATTTGCATAGGACATCTGATAAAGGCTCATTATCCAAAACAGGCAAAGACCTCTTAAAACTCAATAAAAATGGGCTAGTAAGAAGGTGCCTTGCCGGGCGGTGGTGGCGCACGCCTTTGATCCCAGCACTCAGGAGGCAGAGGCAGGCGGATCTCTGTGAGTTGAAGGCCAGCCTGGTCTATAGAGTGAGCTCCAGGACAGGCACCAAAACTACACAGAGAAACCCTGTCTCAGGAAAAAAAAAAAAAAAAAAGAAAGAAAAAAAGAAGGTGCCTGCTGCCAAGCCTGATGACCTGAGTAGATCTCTAGGATCAACCTCATGGTGAATGGAGGGGACACTGAACTTCTGATCCTCCAGCCTCTACCTCCCAGTGCTGAGATTCTATGTGTGCACCATGATGCTCAGTTTTATATGAGGAATCAAACCCAAAGATTTCATGAATGCTAGGCAAGCACTCTATCAGCTGGGCTGGACTGCTCAGCCTCCAGCTCTCTAGACAACAACACAGACACCAAGCGTTCTAGAATGAATGAACACCTTTAAGTTTAGAACTTCGTAGCGCTCTTCCTCTGTCTTCTGATTTCTCTCCTGCTCTGCTGACAGCTGTTTTTTGGAGCCCTTTCTCCACAGCCATGTCTGGACTACCATCTGGGTGGAACTTCTGCGCCTTTACATTCAGCCTCGCCACATTCAGCATCTTCAAGGAGCGGGACATGGTATTCATCTTCTGTCTCACTGGAGTTCGAGGGATACCACCTGCCAAAACACCAGTGTGGGACGAAAAGTCAACTTTCACTTCTATGAAATCAAGAACTGTATTATGTCAGAAAGAATACTGGAAAGAAATATTTCCCTTCAGAAATTATCTGAACCAGGTAGTTCTTTTATCTGCTTCTACCTACAGTATAAACAGGCTCCTTTTACTGAAGTTTAGGAACTAAATATCTCAACAATCATTTTTTAAAGATGATGATTATTATTATTTTCATGCATGAGTGTTTTTGCCTGCATCTATGTGTATATGATTCTTTTGCCTCTGTGTGTGTGTGTGTGTGTGTGTGTGTGTGTGTGTGTGTGTGTGTGTGTGTATTGTGTGCATGTCTGGTACCCAGGGAGATCAGAAGAGGGCACTGGATCCCCTGGAACTGGAGTTACAGATGGTTGTGACCTGCCATGGAGTGCTGGAAACTAATCCCGGGTCCTCTGCAAAAGGAAAAAGTGCTCTTAACTGCTCTCTCTCTCCAGACCCATCTCAATGATTTTACCCAAAGCAAATACCAAGCACACTTCAATTTGGTGTTGCCCAAGAGACAGTGGTAATAAGACTTTTCTTTCTGGCAGTGCTAAGGATAGAGCCCATAGGTCATGCATGCTACGCAAGTCCATGGCTTTTCTGAAACACAGTTAAGCAATCTGCATCAAAAGCCAATTTTCATACTCTTTAAACACAATTAACTCATTTCTGGAAACTGATGCTAAGGAAATATCTCAGAGTTTATGCATGATCTATACTAGAGTATTATTTGTGATGATAGAAACTGAAAACAATCTACATGTTCAACAACATGAGTGAAGCAGAACGATTAAAAAGGCAAAGTTGGCCAGGGATGCAGCTCTAGGGGAAAGTACTGCCTAGCATGCCTGATACCCTGGGTTCGGTTCCCAGCATGGGGTTCTGGGAGGCAAAGTAACTAATAAGCAAATATTTGTAAATAGGAAAAAAAAAAGCTGTATTGATATTTCTATTATAATCAAAATGAGGATGTTCAATTCATTAGGAAGAACATCAGTGATTTAATTCATATTGAATATAATATTTCCAAATTTGAAATATAAAAATTTGTCTTTAGTCGGGCGGTGGTGGCGCACGCCTTTAATCCCAGCACTCGGGAGGCAGAGCCAGGTGGATCTCTGTGAGTTCAAGGCCAGCCTGGACTACCAAGTGAGTTCCAGGAAAGGCGCAAAGCTACACAGAGAAACCCTGTCTCGAAAAACCAAAAAAAAAAAAAAAAAAAAAAAATTTGTCTTTAGTTACTGTTTCAGTCTTAGTCAACCTCTTTTCATTTTTAGAAAGAGTAACAGTGTTTTAAAATGTAATCTCAAAAGGAAAGAGAGACTGCCTCAAGAAGCAGGCTTTCTATGTGCATACGTTTCTTTCTGCTGCGTTCTTGATTAACTACAGTAGATTCTTCATGAGATTTTCTCTGGTAGAGTTCAGAGAGGCAGCGTGTTAGCTCACTTTCGGTTTTAGAGGATTCTTCATTATCAAGTGAGGCAGCATGTAATAACCTATAAGACAAGATGCATCATATAAGGCCAAATTCGAACTTTCCAGACCACCAGAATCAGAACAGGTGCAGGGCTATCAACTGCATACATGCATGCTAGTCTTCAGCAGACTGACTGTCCCATGAGAGCTGGATGGTAGGGAAGGCTTATCCCACCCTTTTTCCCTTTCTAAATATTTGCTGTTAATTTGAACATACGAACTTTTCAACCAGAAAAGCAGAGAATACAATATATAAAGGTAAGAGTATACCTAGCATCAAGATTAGAGATTAAATTCTTAGTATGTAATTTTATATTTACCTTAATATATAATTTTATAGCTGCTGCACACTTTTAAAAGAAATTAAGCATTGCTGACATAGTTAAAGTTCCACTCCATCTTTTCTCAACTACCCTCCCTACAGGCATTTTTAAGTTTGTTTACATCTTATGTATAGACACACACACATGACTTCTATTTTCTATGTTGTAAATTTTATATAAATGATGTCACAATTTTACCTTTTGCAATTGTTCATATTCAACATATTTTTCACTTGTATATCTCTAGTTTATCCATCTTTATGAGTTTTATCAAAAGTATATGAGGGTTAGAGAGATGGTTCAATGGTTAAGAACTTGCTGATCTTTCAGAGGACCCAGGTTCAATTCTCACATGGTGGCTCAAACCATCTTTATCTCCAGTTTCAGGGGACAATTCTGCCCCACTAGGGCACCTTCACTCATGTGACATATCCATATGCAGACACATACACCTAGATATAATTTATCTTGGATTTTATCTTTCTAATAATTTTAAAGTGCTTTTCCTATTTTTTTAATCTACTAGAAATTTACTATATATTCTGAGTAATTAAAATCTGGTTTTATCTTTTGGCTAGCCAATATTATTTATTAAATCGAATCATCTTCCCTGCCGGCTCACAATGCCACCCTTGTTTGTTACATGCCACATTCCCATAAATTCAGGAAGTCACTTCCCAGCTTCTCTGCTGTTTTGGCTTATCTGTGCACTACCGCCACACTACCTCCTGTACTGTAGCTTTATAGAAAATCTGCATGTCACAGAGGAGGAACTTCTATTTTCATCTCACATTTGTTTGGTTGGTTGTGACAGGGTTTCTTTGTAGCCCTGGCTGTCCTGGAACTCACTTTGTAGACCAGGCTGGCCTCTAACTCACAGAGATCCGCCTGCCTCTGCCTCCCGAGTGCTGGGATTAAAGGCGTGCGCCACCACCGCCCGGCATTAGACTTTTATTTTTATCCATCCTCTCTTACATTTATTCCTAAGTACCTTAATTGTTTTCCAGTGTTAAGAGTCAAACCCAAGGCAGGGCAAGTACTCTACCTGTGAGCTATACTCTAAGCCCTCTGAATGATTTGTCAACATAAACTGTCTTTTCTTAGAAATTATACTTTTTAAGACCATAGTCTCAAGGGATCAATTCTATAGTTCATAAATGATAGTTTCTGTTTGTTGTAGGCATGCTATTGACTTTATACGTTAATTTTGTATGTAGCAACACGCTGTATTCTCTTAGTTTAATCATTTATCCATAGAATCTTTTGGATTTTTCTATGATGATACCATACATTCAATTCTTAAAGATACTTTTCAGAAATAATTCAGAGTAAATTTCTACATTGAAAACTATAAAACACTATAAGAAATTAAAGATCTAAACAGATAGATGTACCAAGTTTACGGATCAAAGACTAAACATGCCAGTTCTTCCCCAAATTTAGCTATGAGTCTATACATACCCAGTCAAAATTCCAACAGGCTTTTCTTTTGAGGAAATTAACAGGCAGATTCCGTGTGTGTGTGCGTGTGTGTGTGTGTATGTGTATGATGGAGTATATATACCTATGTGCATGCACATGGAGACCAGAGGAGGATGCTGGGCATCTTTATCGCTCTCCACCTTATTTTTTAAGACAGGGTCTCATGTGTGGCCATTCCTGGCTTTTATGTGGTACTGGGGAGTTGAACTCAGGTTCTCTTGCTTTCATAGCAAGTGTTCTTACCCACTGAGCCATTTCCCCAGCCCCAATAGGCAGATTCTAAACCTCACATAGACATTAAGAAATCTAGACTCAGCCGGGCGGTGGTGGCGCACGCCTTTAATCCCAGCACTCGGGAGGCAGAGCCAGGCGGATCTCTGTGAGTTCAAGGCCAGCCTGGTCTCCAAAGCGAGTTCCAGGAAAGGCGCAAAGCTACACAGAGAAACCCTGTCTTGAAAAACCAAAAAAAAAAAAAAAAAAAAAGAAATCTAGACTCAAAACAAATAGAAAATAAACAAAACAAGTTGAGAAAACTTACCCTATCTGCATTAGAGAGCTAAACTATAAAGTTACAGTATGTGGTATTGTAGTACAACATTTTAGACAATGTGGTATAATCATAGCTTCTGGACTCTTCTGTCTAGAAAGGTTTCTGAACAATGGTAGTCAACTGATGGAAAGTAATTAGGATTTTCTAGCAAATGATACTGGAATAAATGGATAACTATGTAAGAGAAAAAAACCCTAAACTTTACCTCTTAATAATAATTTGAATCTCTACTATATCTTCTACATTTCTAATACTGTGTATTTGTGTCCTTTATCTTTTTCAATTACCTCATCTTTTTTTAAGATTTATTTATTTATTATGTACAGTTTTCTGTCTGCATGTACGCCTGCATGCCAGAAGAGGTCACCAATGATCTCATTACAGATGGTTGTGAGCCACCATGTGGTTGCTGGGAATTGAACTCAGGACCTCTGGAAGAGCAGCCAGTGCTCAGTTGCCTAGTCTTAAGGCTTACTTGACTTTTCTTTCTTTTTTATTTACTTTGTGTGTGTACACAGTTATGGATGCATGATTAGTGTGGAGGTCAGATTACAACTTGTGAGTCAGTTCTCTTTCCACCTTTCCACACGACAGGCTCCCAGGAGCAAACTCACATATAAGGTCTACGCAGCAAGCGTCTTCATCTTCTGAGCCACTTTGCTGGCCCCTTACTTGACTTTTTAAGAAACCACCTTTTATTTTAGTTTTACTTTCCACATAATCCATATCTGTTCTTACCCGTCTAACTCCTTCCTACACTTGAGGCAGGGAGACAGCTTTAATTTGGCACCTGGACTGACCACTAACTCTCTATCTTCCCAAGTGCTGAGGTTACAGGAGAGCACCACACCTGGTTCTTAGCCCTTCCTGTACTTGATTCTTATTAACTGGTTCTTAAATTTCTCTTTAGAAAAATAATCAGTGAAGCCTGTATTTCTTTCAGTATAAATTAATCTATTGTCTTAGTCAGTGTTCTGTTGCTGTGAAGAGACACCATGACCACAGCAACTCTTATAAAGCGAAGCATTTCATTGGGGCTGGCTTACAGTTTCCGAGGTTGAGTCCACTGTCACCATGGTGAGGACCAAGGCTGCACATAGACAGACATGGTAGCTGAGATTCCACATCGAGATTCACAGGCAGCAGAAAGAAACAGACCCTGAGATTGGCTTGGGCTCTTGAAACACCAAAGCTCCTCCAGTGACACACTTCCTCCACCAAGGCCACACCTCCTCATCCCTCTCAAGTAGTGTCACTCCAGAATGACCAAGCATTCAAATCTATAAGCCTATGGGTGCCATTCTTATTCAAACCACCACGCCTATATTACAGTTTGATATTTCCTTTGCATTTGTGTGTGTGTGTGTGTGTGTGTGCACACCCGCGTGGTGCCACAGTGCACACGTAAAGGTCAGAGGATAACCTGCAGAAGTTATGCCCTTCTTCCACCATTTGCTCCCTGGGATCAAGCTCAAGTTATCAAGCTTGGCAGCTAATGACTTCAGTCACTGAACCATCTCACCAAGCCAATGTTGCTTAATTTTTACTTTAATTGATACTTAGTTCTAAATGTTTCCTGACTGCCGTATATTTATATAGATGGATAAGTAGTGTGGTGGTTTACATGAGAATGGCCCCCATAGGCTCATATATTTGAATGCTTGGTCCTCAGTTGGTGGACTATTAAGGATTAGGAGATGTGGCTTTGTTGGAGAAGGTGTGCTACTGGGTGTGGGCTTTGAGGCTTTCAAAGTCCACACCAGGCCTCATCTCTCTTGCAATTTGCCTCCAACTTGCAGATCAGATGTGAGCTCTCAGCCACTGCCCCCGAGCCATGGCTGCCTGCCTGTTGCCACACTCCCCACCATGACAGTCATGGACTAGCTCTCTGAAACTGGAAGCAAACACCTAATGAAATCCTTCTTTTATAAGTTGCCTTGGTCACGGTGTCTCTTCACAGCAATGGAACAGTGACTAAGAGAGATAGATGTGTTTCTATATGTTAGCATTTTACATTTTACTGAAATATTCCTCTAAATACATGTAAAATTATGCTATTTTTCTAGTCTCCGAAATTTACTTCATTTTAAAAGTGCCTTTTAGTACAAGAAAATAATACAGTAATGTAAAATGCAGAGAACCACCATACTGCATCAAGCTGGTAAATCTGCAATAGTAAACTGTGACACCGAGCTACAGAAGGGTAGGCTCCCTTCGAACAAGCCTGCTCACATCTGACTATTGCTTTAATAATCAATATACAAAAAGATGTATGAAGCTTTACCAAAATGACTCCATCAAGTCTGAGGTGGCACCACTGACGTTGGAAAAAGGAAACCACTTTTCCATAAGAGCTGGACTCCAGGGGCTGGTACGACTAAGCTCCTGCTGGACCCACTCTGGAACACAGGGGGCTACTACAAGGACAGAAACAAGAGAAGACATCAGAACCAAGGAGAGAATCCAGTGTTTTGTCCCGGGCTGACTTCCCTCTCTCCAAAGTGCATGTGAATGCTCATCGTTAACAACATCCGCCATTCCGCCATTGTGCATTGCGTTACCGACTCCTACAGATCTGTCTTGTCTGGGGTGAGGGGGTGGGGGTGGGGAATGCAAACCCAATATGAAGTTTTTTGCTCCTTTTACTCACACAACCCTTTATCTTATTTCTGAAACATTACTCTAAATACATTTAAAATTGTGCTATTTTTCTATTCTCAGAAATTTACTTCCTTTTAAAAGTGCCTTTAAGTGCAAAAATAAATAATGTACAAACAAAAGCAGTCTAAAACTGCAGAGTAGAACCACTGTACTGGATCAAGTTGGTAAATCTGAGGCAATAAGATGCGACACTGAGTTATAGAGGAGTGGGTTCCCTTAGAACAGGCCTGCTAGAGGATGTGTTTGGAACATCAGAATAAAACCTCATGAATAGGACTTATCTGGATAGAGTATGGTGGGGAGTCTGGACAGTAAGGCATCACACTGACTTACGAACTCCAAGAAACTGGGCCAGGCTGGAGCACACTGGTAAAATACTCGAGTGCCGTCTTACAGCACTCTAAAATAGTCTCCTGTCCTGTTTCTAAAGATGTAACAAGTAGTCCACACCCACCTGACAAATAAGACAGTGACACACACGAAATAACCCATTGCTTTGATGAATGTGATATTTCAAATACGCAAATACACACCCTACCCCAAAAGCAACAGCTGAATTAAAGCGGGTTAATGTGAACACAACAGGAGAACACAGCACTCCCCCTGTCCTGTTCCACGCCATGCTCCTGCCTGTCTGGCCGGTTCTTTTCCTTGTCAATCACCATTATCTCTCTAACACCAGTCTCAACCTCGCCTTTCACTCCCTGTGACAGCATCTTCACCCCTTGTTTATAGAAGGAAACACAGGTAAGCACTTCACTTATGAATTCAATGCCCTTTCACAGAAGTTGTCTATTAACACCATTACTGTGTATTTCCATGTAACAATGTGCACAGGGACGTCAGAAGAGAACTTAGCAGAGTTGGTTCTTTCTTTCTAGCTGTACATGGGTTCCAGAGATCAAACTTGGATTCTCAGGCTTGGCAGCAAGCATTCTTCCCTTTCTGAGCCATCTCCACAGCCCTGAAATTTCTTTTTGTAATTTTATGTGTACGGGTGCATATGTCTATGCACCACTTTGTGTAGTACCTGTGAAAGCCAGAAGAGGGTGCTGTACCCCCTGGAACTGGAGTCACAGTTGTGAGTGGCCGTGTGTGTGTGTGTGTGTGTGTGTGTGTGTGTGTGTGTGTGTGTGTGTGTCTGGGAATTGATCCCGGTGTGTGTGTGTGTGTGTGTGTGTGTGTGTGTGTGTGTGTGTGTGTGTGTGTCTGGGAATTGATCCCGGGTCCTCCAGAACAGCAGCCAGTGCTCTTAAGCACTGAGCCATCTCTCCAGCCCTCATGCAGCCTTTTCCACCCCAAGCTTTAAAATTATTTTTTCAGTGTATAAAATATAGGTTTCACTGTATTTGAACCTTGTTCATATTCATCACCTGCTTCCTAACTGTCCCAATTTGCTGTTCCCCTTCTCACCGTCAAACAGTCTGGCTTTCACATCACATGTGTATGTATGTATACAGGAAGATAGCACCCACATGAGGGAAATATAGACGATTTTGTCTTCCTTTCCTAGTACACTGTTATTGCCCATGTCCCTCCTCTTTGTTTTTTTAAGTCTCTCTCTACTTTCATGTCCTAGCCATCTACATGGATAGTCATAAACTACAGTAAGAGCCACGCTTCATCTTATGACTAATTCCAAAGTGCTCCCCAGAGCCTTTGGCCCAGGTCCTCCCGGATTTCTAAATGAGCGATTTAAACTGCGGACAGCTTGGACTAGAGCCTGCTGTTATCTTCCTTACAACATCCTGGGGTCCACCAAATGCATGATGGGTAAGTCTGGAAGAGACTGCAGACCACTCCTTGCCATGTTAATCACTGGTGGGACAACTTACCAGAAGAAGCAGGATCTTCAAATAAATTATGGACCTGATTCAGTACACTATCTACAACATCTGAGAAAAGGGAAGCTGTATCCTGGGGGCCTTCAGCCACAGCTGTCTGGAGAAAATGTCTTTGAAATTCAGCTTCTTTGGCTCGGAACACTGTGAGAATCATAGCATTGGCAGAGAATGGGGAAATAATTCCTGTGATGGGGGGCCAGCCTTCACCAGGATCCACACTGGCAACCTACAAAGAAATGCTAATTAGTTGAGAATATTATTGTCACTATGCCTTAAAAAATGTAGCCTACTAGAAGACAGAACAGTAGTTGGCTATCAGTGGCAGAAGAAAATTTACTATTCATATAGTCCCTAAGTTTCAACCCATAAGAAAAAGCTTACAGTGCCAGTAGTATTTACTATGTGCTTTTCGTCTGTTTCCTTCCAACTGTATTTGTTTTATTTTAATAGTGAAAAGCAGGAAAACAAGATTTATTCAGTCGGGAAAAACAGAATAAAGAGATCCTGGCCCACCTTCTTCAAGCCTAGTACATGGCACCCGAAGCAAGTGCAGCTGTATATACTCATCACACATTTGCTGAATCTTATAACCACTCAATTTAAAATGATTATCACTTCCACTTTAGAGGATGGATTGGGGCTTAAGAAAAAGCTACTTGTTCAAGGTCACCTGCTGGTGCAAGAAAAAGCTACTAGGTACCTCTGACTTCAGAAGAAATATACTTCACTGTGAGGCAACACAATCACTGAAGGGGTTTAGCCAGCACACACCTGGGCAACAGAGCCGAGACCTAATCCAAAAGGTCTGACTCCCCAAGCTCGTCTACCCAGTACAATCAAGTTTTGTACCACATTAGTAATAACACAGTATAGTGTTCTTTTCACTATGTAACTCTTAGGACAGTTTCCACACAAGATCTAGAATCTTCCTCCAGAATCTTTTACCAAAGGATCTAGAATAAAGATACTTCCTGAGATTACAAAGGGAAGGAAAAACAAGGAATTTGAGGGTAATTACAAAAGAGCCATCATAGCTGGGTGTGGTGCTGCACACCATTTATCCCGGAAATGAGGGGCAGAGGCAGGCAGATCTCTGTGAGTTCGAGGCCAGCTAGGGCTAAACAGTGATACTCTGTCTCAAAAAAAACAAAAAACAAAAGAAACAAAAGACACCATCATTTTAAAGTCAAAGCTGGATATATTTGTATTCCTTTCAGAAGACAGTTCTAAGTTTGAGTGACTATTCTTATGCTATTGTATTTAATTTTATATTGTAGCAGTTTTTTCTTAAATACATTAAAAGCAAAGTATATTACAGAATATTTAATAAATAGTGAAAAACCACCCATTATTTCGTTCTCATACAACCATCTCAGTGGGCTAGCTACCTTTTCTCTATGTAAATTCAGGATCTTTAACTTAATTGGATTCATGATGTATGCAACTGTACAAATGGTTTCTTCACCGATAATCATCATTTTCAGGACGCTTCAGTGTAAACAATCTACTGGTCTACATCAACAGTATCTCTGGAGGCTGGAGAAATGGCTCAGTTGTTAAGAGCACTGACTGCTCTTCCAGAGGTCCTGAGTTCAGTTCCCAGCAACCAGATGATGGCTCACAACCATCTGTAATGAGATCTGGTGCCCTTGTCTGGTTCTGCAGGCAAAACACTATATACATAATAAATAAATAATCTTAAAGAAAAGAAAAAAGAAAACCCCCAACAACTTTAGTAAGCCTGTACAAGGCAGGTGATCTTGGCATTTTGTGAAAAATGGACAAGAATCCCTGATGTGTGGGGGACACCTACCAGATGGAATTCTTCAGCAGTCAACCTGCTCACCAGCTCCTGAAACAACAGCCTTTGAGTTGACTTGTGTCCCTCTGGACTTTGTAGCATCCAGTTGTCAGTGCCGACAGCACTACTCATTGGGAGAGACCACTGGGCCACTGAGCCTCTTAAAAATATTCTGATTGGCTTCTGGAAATGTCTCTGATGCATGGCTAAGGGCTCTAGGGAGACTGCCCATGTTTCTTGAGTTTCTTTGCCTGATAGAAATAAAGCATATTAAAATTTTAATATATGAAATAGTTTCTAAGAGATTTCATAGTAAGAATGAAAAGAATCAGATTTCCAGTTGAGATAGTGGGTAACGTCACTCAATTCACATTTCAGTCCTTAGCTTATTGTCTATGAGCTATCAGAGCAGGTTCATTTGGCACCAGAGAAAAAAACTGTACACAAATGGGTATAGGATCAGAACTTCTCAATTATGACTTGGAAATGTGTACTCGAGTGGTACTACTAGAAAAAGTAAGACTCTCTGATTGGTGGGGTGGTAAATGTTCATAATCCCAGCACTCAAGTGCCTGCAGTGGGAAGACAGAATGGCCTAGGCCAATTTGGGCTACGTACTGAGGTCCCTTCTCAAAGAAGACCCAAACAAAACTGAAAGATAGCTACTGTAGTAAGATCAGAGTATGGTTCAGTGGTAGATAACTACCTAGCATGTAGGCTCTGGGTTCAATATCAAGGTACCACACAGGAAAAAAAAAATCCCATAAAAACAGTGTATTAGATATTATGAGAAGGTTAGATTCTAAAGACTGAATGGTAAATTGCTTAAACAAAAGTACTCTTTAAAATTTTTTCCCCTTTTATGTGTATGAGTATGAGTATATATATGTACCACATGTGTGCCTAGTGCCCTCAGAGGTCAGAAGAGGACAATAGATCTCCCGGAACTGGAGTTACAGATAGTTCTGAGATACCATGTGGGTGCTAGGAACCAAACCTAAGTTCTCTGAAAGAGAAACAAGTGTTCTTTATCACTGAGCTATCTCTCTAGTCCCGAAAAATACTCTTAAAATTTTTTAAACTGGCCAACTCTTGGATCATACACCTAGAATCCCACCACTTGGGAGGTGGAGGCAGTATGACTAGCAAACAGTTCAAGGCTAGCAAGTTTGAAACCAGCTTGAGTCTCAAAAAAACAAAAACACACTAAAAATCGTTAAGCTGCACATAATTACAAAATAGTTCAAAGTATCCATCTCTATGCAGTATTTCCCTGTGAATATAGATATTCTCAGAAATGAGCTTCACTACATAGTAAATCATACGGGAAACAAATTTGTGAAGATGGTGGCTTTTCCTGGTAACCAACACTTGGGGGCTTTGTAATTATTTCTTCTGTAATCATCCTCTTTCTATATGATCTCTAATTTATCAATTTCTTCTACAAGGCAATGAAATCCCTATACTCAGGTGCTTGGGTATCTGAAGAATATTATCCTTCCTTTTGAAAGGGCTAAAAAATTCTTTGTAATCATTCCCTTTTATTCTTTCACACATGCACTGGCAGTTGTACCACAGTTCAGTTTTCCTGTGGTGTCTGATTTTGCTTACGGATTTTTAAAATTCTATCAATGAAACTGAGTACCAGGCTACAGGAAATGCTAAAGAAACTGGAACTTTGCCTTGAAGAAAAAAAGTAAGATTTTTTTTTTGAAGTTATTTGCTTACCTTTAACAGGGAGAAATAATGTTCCTTCCATCTGGGGAAATGAGGCTTCGTACTCAGGAGAGTTATAGAGTAAGCAGTTTACAGCTGCATCTATTGGCAGAGCTGAGATCCATGGGGAGAGGTGAGGTTCACATGACAGCTCGCCACCACTCTGCAGAACTGTTTCCCTGCCTTTAGGAAAACCCAGGCTCCAAGTTTCACATGGCAAGATGGTGCCTCCTCCATGGTGGAGCAGTTCACAAACTGTCCAGTACCCCACGTGGTCTGGGGAGGTCCACAACTAAAATAAACATGACAAAGAAGCTTGGGTGAGTGTAAATTGAGCATTTATGAATAAGCTAGAGGAAATCAGGAAAAAGGTGATACCAACATCAAAGGGTCCAATACACAATTTAATGTATCTTTGAGCCAAGTACAAATAACAGCTGGCATCTATTCCTACACAGCCCAAGATCATATCACCACATAACATACTTCAAGGACAGTACTGGGGAGATGACCATCAATAAAGTGCTTGTCTTGAAAGCACAGGGACTTGAATTCAAACCCTAGAATGCATGTTAAAAAGCCAAGCACAGTGACACGCTGTTTATAATCCCAGCACTGAGAAACAGAGAGCAGTTACCCTCAGGGCGCACTGCTCGACAACCTACTTAGTGAGCTCCACTTGAACATTGACACCAAAGTTGTCTTCTGCCCTCCTACCACGTGATACACGTGAACTACACAGAAAGAAAAGATTCTCTCTTTTTTTAAAGTAGCCCTCTTTTTACTGCTTTTCATGTTTTATTTATGTGTATATATCTGTGTAAGTGCATGCAGTGTGTGTGTGTGTGTGTGTGTGTGTGTGTGTGTGTGTGTGTCCTCAGAGGTCAGCTAATACCACATAGTTATGAACTGTCCAACATAGGTGTTGGGAACCGAACTCAGGTCCTCTTAGATAAACAGCAAACACTCTTCAGTCCTGGGCCATCTCTCCAGCCCAACTGCTTTTCATTTTGAGACAGGGTCTCATCAAGTTACCTAGGCTAGACTTGTTCCATCCTTCTGCCTCAGACTTCCAAACAGCCTAGACTACAGGTCTACCCTAGGCCCAACTAAACTCTTTAAAAACCAGTATTTATTTATACTAATTTCAGTCATGGTCTCCCTGTGTAGTCTAAAAGGGCCCAAACTTGAGGTCCTCCTGCCTCAGCACTTATCACCACTCCTGGCCTTAATGAACTCTTCCACAGATTACCAAGGCTGTGTGTGTCCTGCCTCTGACCTTTCCTCTGACTCCAAGTGTGTTCACTCAGATCACAGAGCCCATCATGCTAGTCCTTAAAACCTTTCATGCCTGCTTCCTGCTCCTAAGACAAAGTAACACTTCACCACTGCCATAAAGTCCTTTAAAACCAAACCCAACAGCTTCTTCATCAACTATCCCCACCTTCTGGGACAAGGAGCCACTGTGCCTTCAACATGTCATGCTTTATATTATAGAAATGTGTACCACGGGATGTTCTTTCCGGCTGTGTCTCCTGGGCCTCTTTACCAATGGGGGTTTTAATATTTCTCTATCTATTGCAGCTCCTGCTTTGTCAAAAATTCCCCTCTTTCCTTCACTCATAGAATGCCGATATTCAAGCAGCATTTGTTAAAAAACACTTTTTGGGGTTTTTTCTTTTGTCTTGTTTTGAGACAAGGTTTCTCTGTGTAACCACCCTGGCTGTCCTGGAACTCGCTCCACAGACCAGGCTTGCCCCACAGACCAGAGATCTGCCTGTCTCTGCCTCCCGAGATTAAAAGTGTGTGCCACCACTGCCTGGTATTCAACAAACTTTTATTGTGCAATCTCTGTGTGACAAAGAATGGTTAAGACTCAGTGTCTTCTAGAACCCTTAAAACTGGTGAACTTGGAGCTGGAGAGATGGCTCAATGGTTAAGAGCACTAGTTGCTCTTCCAGAGGACCCAGATTCAATTCCCAGCAGCCACAAGGCAGCTTAAAACTGTCTGTCAACTCCAGTTCCAGAGGATCTGACACCTTTTTCTGACCTTCAAGGGCACCAAGCATACAAGTAATACACAGGTATAAATGCAAACAGAACTGCTGTGGAATATTCCTTTTGTACACTGTAAATACATATTGCTCTCATTGTTAATTAAAAGCTGATTGTCCGATAGCTGGACAGGAAGAGACTGGGTGAGACAGCCTGAAACAGACAGAATGCTGGGATGATGGGCAGAGTCAGAGGAGTTGCCCGCCTGCCAGCCAGCCAGACGAAGAATGAGTTGGACACACAAAATGGGACAGAGATAAAAGCCACAAACCTCAGGACAGCACACAGATTAATAGAAATGGGTTAAGTTGTAAGAGCTAGTTAGTAACAAGCCTGAGCTATTGGCCAAGCATTTATAAGAAATCTTAAGTCTCCATGTTGGTTATTTGGGAGCAGGCAGTCAGGACAGGAAAACTCTGCCTACACAGAACACTCATACACATAAAATAGAAGGGGGGAAAAGGCTGGTAGAATAAAACAGTAACAATGTAAACTATTTGACAACATCGTATGTAACAAGACAGTACTACAGGAATATGAAATTAGAGCAACCATCCTATACCTAAACTATAAATTAGTATGAGAAATAAAACTGGAAGGTCTTCAAGGTTATCTAGGTCATCCCCCAACTAGCCATTACATTCAGGTTCAAAGAGGAGCAAGGAATTGTACACAAGTAGAGCAAGACAATGATAGGCCAACCAGTCCAAGAATGAACTATCTTGATGTTTTTAAAATGACATTTCCATGGACTTTGATGGATCAACTAAATGTCACAGCACTTGGGGGGCTAAAGCAGGAAGACAGAATTCCAGGATAGCCTGAGCTATACCACAGGTCTCAGCTTTAAAAACAAAAAACAAAAAAAAACCCACAATATATTCTGAAAGTTTTCTTTCAGTCATGCACACCAATCTTGTAAGCATCGTAACAGCAAATAACAATTAATTCATTGATTAATCTGTTATCAATTATGCAGTTCACCGCTATGTGGAAGAAAGCAAACTAGTTCAGATATCACTGATTATGACTTTTTTTCCTGCCGAAAGGATAGAAATAAATCTACTAAAACTGATTCAGCCAGAAGACTGGCTTGGAAGGGTTGGTGGGGCTAATAAATGTTGACATTTCATTTACATATGTTATATGCACATAATTCTCCCAAGCATTCAACCATACCCAATTTATATTGGAAATTTTTATTATATATATAAAACTTATTTTGTGTGTGTGTGTGTGTGTGTGTGTGTTTGTGTGTGTGTGTGTGTGTGTATGTGTGTGTGTGTTTATCTTGCATGCATGTCCATGCACCACTTGCTTGCCTGGTGCCCTCGGAGGCCAAAAGAGGGTGTCAGATCCCCCGGAAGTGGAGTTACAAAAAGCTGTAAGCAGAGGCTAGAGAGATGGCTCAATGGTTAAGAGCACTGGCTGCTCTTCCAGAGGACCTGGGTTCAATTCCCAGTAACCAAATGGCAGCTACAACTGTCTGTAAATTCAGTTCCAGGGAATCCAACACCTTCACACAGACATGAATTCAGGCAAAACACCAGTGCACATTAAAAAAATTGTTTTTCTTCTAATTTAAAAAGCTGGACAGTAGTGGCATATGCCTTTAACCCCAGCACTTGGGAGGCAGAGGCAGGCAGATCTCTGAGTTCAAGGCTAGCCTGGTCTACAGGTTGAGTTCCAAGACAGCCAGGGCAACAGAGAAACTCTGTCTCGAAAAGACGAAAACAAAAGGTTGTAAGCCTCCAGGTTGGTACTGGGAATTGAATACAGATCTTCTGGAAGAGCAATCAGTGTTTCTAACTTTAGCCATCTCTTCAGCACTTATACTTAACATAATTTTTATTTGTTTTTGTTTTTCAAGACAGGGCCTCACTATGTAGCTCTCAGTGTCCTGGAACTCATTATACAAGGCTGGCCTTGAACTCAGAGACCCACTACACCTAACTTTAACATGGTTTTATTAGACCTGGAGGAATGGCCCAGCAGTTAAGAGCACTGGTAGCTTTCCTGAAAGAACCAGGTTCAACTCTTGGCACCCACACAGCAGCTCACAACCACCGACAACTCCAGTGTCAAGGAATCTGACACCATCTTTTGGCCCCTGTAGGCAGCAGCCCTGCAGGTAATTCAGACAAACAATGCAAAACACCCACACATTTAAAATAAAGTCAGATTTTTTTATTAGTTCTTGGAGAATTTCTTACAATGTATTTGATCATATTTACCTCCCACTTCTTCCCCTAAATCTCAACATTCTGGATGATTACTGTTGGTTTCTCATCTGTAATCTTGCTATTTAAGCAACTCCGGGCTTAGAGTTGTGTAATTCTATTAGGTGGAAGCTCTTCACCTGTTTAAACCACTTTCTACATCTTCTAATTGATCAGAACAAAATCAACACTCAAGCCTGGCCTGGGGGAACAGCACTCCTCCTTTCTAACTCTGCTCTTCTGGGTTCCCAGTTCCTGGTCTTTCTATTTGTAATGCAAAGTTCATTCCTAGCTCACACCCTTAGACATGGCCTTCTCTAAGTCTGGAAATGCTCTTTCCCAGCCTTCATAGTCTTCCTCATCACTGTTCAAGTCTGCTCGGAAAGGCCTTCCCCCCTAAGTACACCTCTAAATACAATAGCCACCAGCCTCCCTCACCCAGCCTTTCTTTTCTTTGGAGCAAGTTTTGAAATCACTTATTTGCTCATCTGTTCAGTATATCTTCCACACTAGATGCAATGGCTTATTAATGCATATAGCTTTACTGAATAATGTAACAGAAATAAAAATTAATTTTATATATTATAGATCCTTTCATGTTATAATTTCACATATATACATATGAAAGAGGAGACCAGGAGTTCTAGGTCATCTTCCAATACACAGAGCCCCAGGCCACTCCATCCTGGGCTACGACTTGCTACACTAGTCTGTTTCAAAACTAACAAGGGCGTACACACACACACACACACACACACACACACACACACACACACACACACATTTATCATAGCAGTTACAGGAGCAAGGAGTTTCACTGCCTCAACAAAAATCCAAATTAGCCGTTTAAGACTAAGTTTGTAAAAAGTGATTCATCTAATCAGCAGATATTTACTTAACACTTACAGTGTTCAAGACATAACTGTAGGGCAATGCAAAACTATGTTAAGGCCTGGTACCCGCCTTTGAGACTTTTGTTTGCTTTTTTGAGACAAAAATCTTTCTATGCAGCCTGGCTAGTCGCTTCCCATAGGCCATCATCATTGAGATAGTATTTCTAGAATAGATGGAAAATGACAGGTGTGTCCAACGGGAACAAACAGAGCAAGAGCCACAAAACAAGCCACAACAACAAAGGATTTTTGGTTTTGTTTTGGAGACAGGGGCTCACTATGTAGACCAGGCTGGCCTTGAACTCAGAGAGATCCACCTGCCTCTCTCTGTCTCCTGAGTGTTGGGATTAAAGGTATGGACTGGGCGGCCACCATGCCAGGCCAACAACAAAGGTTAGGATAGGTTTCTACCGCTTTACAAAGGGTAGGACTAGAGGTCCAGGGAGACAGGGCAAAACAAGCAGTCAAGATCTGTGACCCGAGTCGGGCGATGGTGGCCCATGCCTTTAATCTCAGCACCTGGGAGCCAGAGGCAGGCAGATCTCTGCGAGTTCGAGGCCAGCCTGGGCTACGGAGCGAATTCCAGGACAGCCAGGGCAACGCAGAGAAACCCTGTCTCGAAAAAGACAAACCACCAAACAAAAGATCCGTGGCCTGGCTGAGCCAAACTGCACGTGCTGGAATACAAGTGCTGTGTAGGAAAACTACGCAAAAGCACACAGGTACCAAAGCGCAGAGGCTCTTCCACACTCACATTTAGTAGCTACAGAATCTACTCATTTTGTTGGGGAAAACTGTCCCTCTTTGGGACCCGCAGGAGTCTCCTTCGGAAGCGACACACGGGGTCATACACCGTTCATTCTGGGTCTATGGCACTCTACAGAGCCTGACAAGTTCTAGCTGGCGGGGAGTACGTGTACTGGATCCGAGACCGCTCTCACCTTACCTTAGACCGCTCGGTGGTGTCCACCCAGTACAAGGTGATATTTCGGGCGATCATGACCTCCTGGACCCTCTTGGGCAACACCTTCTCCATCACCTGCTTGGGGGTCAGCGGCACGCGTTGAGCCTGGGCCTCGCACCCGGACACGAACTGCAGCAGCTCCCTCTGCGAGTGAGGACAGGGCGCCAGGAGGAAGACGGCGTTCCCAAAGCCCCCGAGCGCGGCCTGGGCCTCCTTGGCCTCGCTCTCGGCGTCCAGCAGTCTCCTGCCGCTGCTCCGCAGGATCGGCTTTGTGGGCGACGTGATCTCGGGCCGATCCCACTGGTAGTCTAGCAGCGTCTCCATCAGGGCGCCGTGCGTGTGGGTGGCCCTGGGCGTCGGGCCGGGCAGGTGGGCGCCGGGCGCGCCATCCCCGAGCCTGGTCTCCAGCTCGTCCTCGAAGTCCTCCCAGGAGCGGCTCCCCAGTTCGCGGAAGTCAGACACGCGCGAGGGCCGGCTCCGTGCGCCCTGGGAGTCGAAGAACTTGAAGGCCCAGTGGACCCTGGCCAGGCCGAAGCGGCAGCTGAGGTAAGTGAGCAGGCGCAGGGCGGCGCGCCGGGCCGGGCTGGGGCGAGCGGCGTCGCCCGCCGTGTCCACCAGCAGCACCACTTTGGGACAGCAGGCCATCTCGGCCGCCCCCCGGGGGCTCAGCCCGGCCGCGCGCTGCCCTTCCCGAGGCAAGGCACTCGCTTCAGTCAGCCAGCGCCATGGCCCCGCTTCTCGGAGGCCCTGGCTCCGAAGGCTCCCGCGCTCCCCGACAGCGGCTGCTATTGGAGGAGCCGGTCCCCAAGCTTGCTTCTTATTGGCTGCGGGCTGAGCGTCAGTGACGTAGGCACGGCCATGTTCGACCCTAACTGGAAGGAGCGTGGAAAACCTGCGCGTGATTGGTCGAGGGTGTGACTGTGGGCGGGGCGCTGAAGTCCGGGGAGAAACTTAGTCCTCATTGGCCTGAGCCTTCTTTTTAAAATTTAAAGAGGCGGTACTTCGGGGGCGTGTGCGGGTCGGAGGCGGGGCGTGTTTCCTGGGACCCTGGAGCCTGGGTGGTGCCCTGCAAGGGGTTTGGCGAGTCGCGTTTGCCTTAGACTACTCTTAAGTCTTTTAGGGAACGGATTCCGATGACGGAGGCTTGAATTTTTTCCGTAAAGCTGACCTTCATAATCCCCACGCTCGGGAGGCGGAGGTAGGAGGATCGCGGGTTCCAGGTCAGCCGGGGCTGCTTAGCTAGGCCACTGGAGCAGGTAGCACAGCGGAAGGACTGTGGATATTGTGAAGGACAGGAAGGCAGGGAAGGGTTTCCGGGAAGGAAGGGAAGTGACAGGATTCGTGTTTTGAGAAGAGCACTCGGGGTCCTGGGTGGAAAAATCAGAAGACACAGGAGTCTGCAGGACATCTGGGGGGCTGTTTTACAGAGTACCTAAGCTAGTTCATTGGGTGCAGAAAAATTATACTATATTATACTATATTCCCAGAGCCCGCCTTTTAAAAAAACATCTTACCCCTCATCCATTCAATAGCTGTCAGTGTCACTTCAGATCCTGGGATTCAGTGCTAACAAGATCAAGAGGCAAATCACCTCTATTTCTGTAAATACGTTTTGAACGAGATTGTTGTTCTTGAAAATGTGTGCCTATGTCAATCACCTTTAGTTTTGTAAAGACAGCATGTACCTGGCTTGATATTTGGCTAAGCTAGCAAAATGATAAGTGTCGGTTTTGCCAGAGGTTAACATTGGAGAATGGGGAAAATTTGTTTGTTAGAGGGGAAAAACATGCTTGTTTTTGATGTATAAATAAAGACGGCTGGAGCTATTCAGGGCACGCCACTTGTGTGAAACTCATCTGGCAGTCGGACAGTTCATTTCTTCATGCCAGCGTGCCTTCCTAGTCTCAGGACCTGAATCCAGGCTGCGGCAGGACCACAGCAACATATGTTGGGGATACAGATTCAATACCTTTCTGTGTGTATTTTTTTTTTAAGATATGAGTCTGCGTGTATGCCTGAATGCCAGAAAAGGGCATCAGATCCCATTATAGATGGTTGTGAGTCACCACGTGGTTGCTGGAAATTGAACTCAGGACCTCCGAAAGAGCAGCCGGTGTTCTTAACCGCTGAGCCATTTCTCCAGCCCCTCTATATGTATTTTTTTATAGATTTATTTTATTATGTTTAATTATGAGTAGGTATGTATGTCTAGATATGGGTATGTTCACATGAGTGTAGGTGCCCGTGGACTGTAGAGGCTTCAGGTCCCCTGGACCTTGTGAGCTGTCTGACGTGGCTGCTGGGAATCGAACTCTGGTCCTCTAGAGAACAGCAAGTGCTCTTAACCACTGAGCCACCTCTCTAGCCCCTCTAATGTAACTGTGTTCTTAAGGGAAAACATCGAATAAATGTAGAGAATACTGGTCTACACTTTATGGCAGTGTCTTTGGACCAGGGTTCCTGTGGTGGGGATGGTGAACCGTGATTGTGTTAAGGATATATTCCAGATGTGGAGCTAACAGCAGTTACTGACAGATTGCAGGATATAATAGTAACTTCTAGGTTTAGGACCTGAAAGTTGAGTAGAAAGTAGAGAAGGAGTGAGGAAGTGAGGAAGCGGCAGAAGATCAGGCTCTAGTTAGGCAATGTGACGATTAGGATGCCAGCTGGACCCCTGTGTTGATTAACTTTGTCAAGTTGATGTGACCTAAAATCACCTGGGAGGGGTCTCGATGAAGGGTTGTCTACATTTGACTGGCCTGTGGGCCAGTCTTTGTGGAGGTATCTTAATGAGGGTAATGAATGTGGGAAGCCCCAGCCCATGGTGGGTAGCACCACTCCCTAGGCAGAGGGGCTTGACCTCTATGAGTGAAGAAATTGTGCTGAACGCAAGCAAGCGAGCATGCATGAATTCATTTCTCTCCGCTCCTGACTGTTGGCCGCTTTAAGTTTCCGCTGCCTTGATGTCTCCACCTGGAACTGTGAGCTAAGAATAAATCTTTTCACCCCCTGTGTTGCTTTTTGTCGGGATATTTTAATCACATCAACAGAAAGGAAGCGAGGGCAGTCCCCAAGTGGGGGAGTTTCAGGTGTGCTGTTAGATACGGAGCAGAGAAGTTGGGCCAAAGAGGTAACTTGGAAATGATGAGTACCTAGCTGCCATCCAAAGCCCTAGGCTAGATGAGCTTACCAAGGCGTCTCAGTGCCAGGTGGTGGTGGTGGCGGTGGTGGTGGTGGGGGTAACTGCCACCTGAGTTGTGGGTGTGAAGAATGGTAACTTAGGTACTTCCCAACTCAGAGAGAAGGCTGGCTTCACAATCACCGTGGCTAACTCAGACTTGCTGGCTGTGATGGCCAGGAAAATGCATCCTCAGTTGGCCTCCTTTCAAGGTAAATTGAAAATCGATGGTAACGGGCCTACAATGAAGTTACAAAGCTTTCAGCTTCAGTCAGGCAAAGCTAAGCTGTCAAGAGCTCCCTTGGGCAACTTCAGAAGCTCCAGAGGAGATATGGAGACCTGTAGATATCCATATCTCAGTGTCAGAACCTAGACTGACCCTTCCCGTCAGCAGTGGATGTGGACAATTGAGTTTTTTTTTAATGCCCCCCCAAAGGGAGTGGCACTACTAGGAGGTGTGGCTTTTTTTTTTAAGATTTATTTATTTATTATATATACAGTGTTCTGTCTGCATGTATGCCTGCAGGCCAGAAGAGGTCGCCAGATCTCATTACAGATGGTTATGAGCCACCATGTGGTTGCTGGGAATTGAACTCAGGACCTTTGGACTTGGCTCACTCTTTCTCAAGTAGAATTTCTGCAACAAAATTATCTACCAAACCTGCAGCCTAAGCATCAGGCAGGAGAAAGAATAAAAAGAGAAAGGAAGGCAGTTTCCTAGTAATTAACTCTGAATTATTCACAACCTTTTAGACACTATCCCCCTTCTGATGTAGAAGATTACATTTTCATTTCTCCCCCAAGTCCTAAATACCTTTGCTGCCAAAGCTGCATTTTTGGCTAACAGCCCTGGGAGCTCTCCTGGGAGCCATGGGTACCGGAGTTTGAGCCCAGGGCCAGGTGCATACTTGGCCAAACCTTCCCATGAGCCATTAACAGACTCATCCCCCTGACTCCCCGCCACATCCCTGGAACTCTCAAAGGAGCTGCTTAAAACTCCCATCCAGTGGTTCCCCACCAGGGCCTGCACATTGTGAGGGCTCCTGAAATCTCTGTAAGTGGCCTAGTTTCAACCAACCGAAGCAAAGAGGGAATGTATTGACCATAGTAACTAAACCTTGGGAAGGCTAAGACATGGCTGTCTCTGGGACAACGAAGCCAGGAACCGGGACAATCCGAACTCAGGACCTTTGGAAGAGCAAGCAGTGCTCTTAACCTCTGAGCCATCTCTCCAGCCCGACAGTTGAGTTTTTCTTGAGCTTGGAGGTGAACAGGGCCTGCCAGTCTAGTACTGCACACGACTGCGTGACAAACCACTGTTGCAACAATGGTTTGGGGCAAATTTGAATTTCAGAATCAAATTAGGAACAATAAAATCAGGGCTAGAGAGTAGGCTCTGTGGTTAAGAGCACTTGTTCTTGGAAAGGACCCGGGTTCGATTCCCAGCATCCACATGGAGGCTCCCCACCTCCTTGGGCACCAGGCATTCATGAGGTACACAGACGCACATGCAGGCCAAGCACTCATACACACAAAATAGTTAAATAATTTTTTTTAAAGGACGGTAGACTGAAAATAAATTGATTATTCTGATCCAGGGAGATGGCTCAGTGAGTATATGATGACCAGAGTTCAATCCCCAGAACCCACAAGAAGCCAGACGCAGTGGCTCTGAGCAATCCCAGCACTCCCACAACAAAATGGGAGGCAGCAACGACGGGGAAATCCCCTGGAAGCTTGAAGGGCTGCACAGCATGGTAGAGACAAGAGAGACCCTGCCTCGGCAAGGCGGAAGGGGAGAGCCAACTCCCCAAAGTTGATCTCTGACCTCCATACACCTGCCCACACTGGACCGTCACAGTGGAGAGGCCTTGGAGGCTGGGGCAGCTCAAAGCCTGGCAGCAGAAGCTGTGATAAGCTCACAGCTCACTGAATCAGAAAATAGTGCTTAGGTAGGAAGTGAGACCTTCAGAGGCCCACCCCTAGTGGCCTACCTTGTTCCACAATCTCCACACACAAAAAGCCACCACTGAACTGGAGACTGAGTGTTCAAACACGTGAGCCTGTGGTGGACACTTCATTTTCAAACCGTAACAAGCAGCGTCTTTCTCTTTGTGGCCTTAGTACCTAGCCGAATGCATATTCAGTAAATTACGTTAAAATAGTACCAAGAATTTCTTTCTCCCGTTAGAAATGCAGGCCGATACCATAGAGTACCACCAGGGGGCGACGGCAGCCCTCCAGCAAGGGCTCTGACTTCTGTTTCAAGCGGAATTGCTTGTCCTTAATTTGCTTATGAAAAGCAGAAACCAGAAGTTTATTGAGGTCCCGACACCCCCAAAAGACCTCGGGTGACTGAAAGACTACACCTGGGACACGTGAGTCCTTTTGGAGAAAGCTGCTTCCTTCTCTCCCCCATAAATAGAAATCAAGTATTTTTAACACCTAGTGGGACGGTCGGGATGGTGGGCACGCCTTATGGTGATTCTGCAAGGCAGGTGTTATTTTCCTCCTTCTACACATGAGGGAACTGAGTCTCAGATTAATTCTCACAGCTAGCAAGAGGACCCAGGCCTGAGCCTAGTCTACCAAAGTCCTCACTACTTCCCCCAAAAGTTTCGGACAATCTCCTCTCAACTCTCCATCTTCCCACTGCCACCCAGCCAGCACTGAGTGGGCGGTCAGTGCTCCCGAGGCTGGCAGCAGATACTATACAGGGAAGTTGTGCCTTATCCCTCCTGACTGTACACCCAGCAAGCCTGTGACATATGCCTGTCTCCACCTTTCCTTAACAGGAGCATTATTCACTCTGCCTTTGAGAGCTGGGTAGTCAGGGGCCAGGACTGTGTAACTTGCAGATACCTGTGCAAAATAAAGTACCAACCCTTATTTTTTTTTAAATGGGGAGAGGGGTCGTGAAGAGATTGCTTAGCACTTAAAGAGTACTTGCTGATCTTCCAAAGGACACAGGTTTGAATCCAAGCATTTACATGGCAGCTCACAATTGTAACTCCAGTCCCAGGGGATCTGATGCTCTCTTCTGGCCTCCTCAGGCACCTGCACACATGTGGTGCACAGACATACATGCAGACAAAACACCCATACGTATAGAAATTAATAAAAATTTATTTTCAGTTGAGTGAAAGGTGGCTTAGTGGTTGAGAGTACTTTTTGCTCTTGCAGAGGACCCAGGTTTGGTTCCCAGCACCCACATGGTGGTTCAAACCATCCATAACGCCAGTTCCAAGAGATTTGATGCCCTCTTCTAACCTCCACAGACAAATACACACTTGCAAGCCAAGTATTCGTACACATAAAAATAAAATGAGTCTAAAATTTTTTTGTTTTTTTTTTTCCAGACAGGGTTTCTCTATGTAGCCTTGGATATCCTGGAACTCACTCTGTAGACCAGGCTGGCCTCAGACTCACAGAGATCCACCTTCTCTGCCTCCTGAGTGCTAGGATCAAAGGTGTGCACCACCACCTGGCTTCTGAATTTTTTTTTAAATTAAGAATTCAAGCCAGGAGGTGGTGGCACACATCTATGAGTTTGAGGTCAGCCTGGTCTACAGAGTGTGAGTTCTGGACAGGTAGGACTCATGATTGAGTCCTATTATTGGTACTTGTGAAGTGGGGAGTGTGGAGGGGCCCCAAAACAGATTGACCACATAGCTGCCATGATAGGTTTAGGGGCGCAGACACAGCTTCTGTGACAGGCTTACTGGCAGGCAACACCCAGATCCAGGAGAAGCCTTAAGCTGATGCCGCCCAGGGAAGGGGAAATACCTGGCATTCCTAACATTCCCTATACCCCAAGACAATTGTCAGCCATTCGGGGTCCTGAACCCTGGAAATCCCTCACCCCAACCTCTGCTATGATAAAAACCCCACCCCACCTGAGCTCAGGGCTCTCTGCTCTCACCACTGGGACAGACAGACAGAGAAACCAAGCCCCGGAGCTTGAAGATAAAGGCTCTTTGTTTTTACGTGCAGGATTCGGTCTCCATGATGCTCTTTTGGGGGTCCCCGCAATCTGGGCATCACAGAAGGAGAGTACCAGCTCCCAAAAGTCATCCTTTGACTGTCATACATGAATCATGGTACACACAAATGCACAAACCCACATACGCAAAATAAATAAATGTAAAAGCAATTTTAAAATGATAAATTAAAAATAAAAATTATTTCAAGCTAGATGTGGTCATTTGAATAAAAATGGCCCCCATAGGTCCATAAGGATTGGCACTATTAGAAAGTGTGGCCTTGTTGGAGTAGCTGTGGCTTTGTTGGAGGAACTGCATTACTGGGGTGGGGCTTTGAGGTCTCAGATGCTCAAGCCAGGCTCACTGTGGCACTCTCTTCTTCCTGCCTGTAGATCCAGATGTAGAACTCTCAGCTCCTCCAGCACCATGTCTGCCTGAATGCCACCACGCTTCCCACTGTGAACCTCAGAACTGTTAGCCAGCCCCAGTGAAATGTTTTCCTTTATAAGAATTGCTGTGGAGACACATGCCTTTAATCCTAGCACTCAGGAGGCAGAGAGTTCAAGACCAGCCTGGTCTACAGAGTGAATTCCAGGACAGCCAGGATTACACAGAGAAACCCTGTCTCGAAAAAAAAAACCAAAAGCCAAGATAGATAGATAGATAGATAGATAGACCCTAAGACACTAGGCGAAGGGACTCTGGCCAGCTTGACTGTGGCAGGCATGGTTCTGGTAGGCCTTGCCCTTCTCATTCCCTCTGCCTTGGTAAAAACCATTAGATTTCATCCCTAAGGCTAGCCACCAAGGTCTGTCGCCTTGTTTGGCCACTTTCTCCTCCTGAGGTTGACCACCAAAATACAGCAATCAGAAAACCCCTATGGCTCACCTAATTAACACACCCAATTAAAATTAAACACCTCATCCTAACACAGGGTTTCCCCCTTTACCTTATAAACTGCCATCTGCCTATGTGCCATGCCTGTCTCCACTATCCAGAGGCAGACCTTTGTCCCTTCTGGACAAATACCCCTGGGCCCTTTCCCTGGTCCCCTTCCCCTCTCCCTCATCCCCTCTCTCTCTTACCACCACATCCTGGCCCATATCTAACACAGACCTCCCCTTTTTCTCCTCTTAAAAATGACACCTGCGGCCGAGCGGTGGTGGTGGTGGTGGTGGTGGTGGTGGTGGTGGTGGTGGTGTGGTGGTGGCACACACCATTAATCCCAGCATTCGAGGCAGAACCAGGCGGATCTCTGTGAGTATGAGGCCAGCCTGGTCTACAAATTGAGTTCCAGGACAGGCTCCAAAGCTAAACAGAGAAACCCTGTCTCGAAAAACAAACAAACAAAACAAAACAAAATGACACCTGCAAGATCATTTGCTGCTGTTTTTCTGAGTCAGAAAGCAGCCACTTTAAATTTTCTTCCCTGCTTAATAAAGGATCTCTGTGAAAACAGGTCTTTGGGTGTGGCTTGTGCCTAATCTAGGGTCTGGGAAGAAGCCCCCACCGTTTATGGGGTGGATGTCTTCTTCACTAGGCATCATGATTCATACCTAGAATCCCAGCACATGGAAGGCAAAAGTAGGAATTTATGCCAGCTCAGGCTACAGAGTGAGACCCTGTCTTAAAACCTCAATAATAATAATAATAATAATAAATACAATAAAACTTAAGAATTTAAAAGTGGCACCATCAGATTGTTTAACTAAACCCAGGTCCCTTCTAAGCATTCAGTCTCGAGGTTGGAGGGGCTGAAGAGATGGTTCAGCAGAAAATGTACAGAAGGTTCTGTTCCCAGCACCCACATCAAGTCGCTTACAAATGCCTGTGACTCCAGCCCCAAGAGATCCCACGCCCTCTTCTGGTCTTTGTGTGCACTGCACTCATATGCAGGAATCCACCCATAAATGTGAAAACTAAAACTAAAAATTAAAATTAAAAAGAGGATGTTGGATTAGAGCAATAGTTCTTAACCCTGGCTACATGTTAGAGATCCTTGAGGACTTTAGATGATAATCCAGAGCTATCCTACCCCCACAGATTCTAACCCAGTGGGGTTGGGGACATTACCTCTGAATAGAACATTATCTCTCCTTCTGAAACTGGTTTCTACATGAAAGAGGCATGGATGAAAATGCCCCCCTCTGCTGAAAAAGCCACCCAGTTGGGGTCATGGGGGACTCTGGCTGAGCAGGGAGCTTTGAGGTCTCCCGTGGGAGGAGGTCCGCTGTGTGAGATGTTCAACTGGGCAGATACAGACAATATGTGTCCTAGTGGGTCCTGGAAAAGGGCAGGTCTTCTGGGAACACTTTCACTCTGTGGGAGCCACTTGTCCAAGCGCCCACTCAGCCCAGCAGCTCAGTTCTGTAGTGCTGCCTGGCTTCATTTAACCATCGTTTGTGGCAGGATTTCTGGGCATGAGTAGAAAACAGCTTTCCCAACCCAGTTCTCACTGGCCTAAGCTGAGCCATGGTCAGGAAGCAAAGAGAAAGCATTCTAGTTTTTTGGGTTTTTTTTTGGGGGGGGGGTGCGGTGTTCTGCTTGTTTGTTTTTAAGAGAGTGTCTCTCCATTATGGAACTTCTTTTTTGTTATTGTTGTTTTGTTTGTTTGTTTTTCGAGACTGACTTTCTCTATGTAACAGCCTTGGCTTTCCTGGAACTCACTCTGTAGACCAGGCTGGCCTCGAACTCAGAGATCCGTCTGCCTCTGCCTCCCGAGTGATGGGATCGAAGGTGTGCGCCACCACAGCTGGCTGAGAAACTGCATTTAATGAACACCTTCCGAATGCAGGGCGTCAAGGACAAGAGCATTCATATTTAATTCTCAAAAAAAAAAAAAAAAAAACCTTCAGAGTATTTTTTAAATCCCTCAGAAAGATTAAGTACCTTGCTGAACGTCTCATAGCTGACTGAAGGCATTCCCACTTCAGGGGGTGTGTGTGGCGGGGTGTGGTTTAGAGATGCCGTGAAGGTGGGATGGAGGACATTCCTGCAAGCTAAAGGCCTGAGACTTTTCCCTTTTCTCAATCCCGCCCCCTCAGACTCCAGCAATGCTCACTGGACAAAACCTGTCTTCTACAGGCTGGTGTGGTCCCAGACACCTGTGGGCCCGGCCCTCCCTTTTCTGGCCAGGGGAGCGAACTGTGACTGAAGGCAACGAGGCATGGCCCAGTCCCGCCTTATCAGGACCGCGCAGAGCCTGGAAACCCCTCGTATGAGGTGACTGTAGGCATGGCTTGGAACACTGTGTCTGTTGACAGGAGTGGAGATTCAGGGGCTAAAGGTAGGGGCCTTGCGGAGGCATCTCCTTCTGGAGTCCACCGTGAGAGCGGCCAGAGCAGATGGGCAACATGGGACGCCTGAGCAGAGCTGAAAGTTCTTATGAGGCCAGACCCCTCTGAAGCCGTTGACACCGCAGAGCGCCCACCCTGGTTCTCGTCAGCCCCTGGTCCTTCCGGATAGAGGACAACTTTACTCCAGAGGAAGGGGCTGAAATTCCTCTTGACACACTTGCGAGGGTTATAAAGGATCAGGAAATGAGTGAGCTCCTGGGTGCAGGAAAGGAATGCATACCTCAGATAGCTGGAGGATGGGCAAAATTGAAACCTTCCCTAATGGGCTATGGCCAGAGCCTGGGACGGGCGGAGCAAATCCCGGGGCATCCCAGTGTGGTGTTGCGGTCCTACTCCCTAGGAATCCATGCCTCCCCTTTCAGGAGTAAATCCCGGCAGCTTCCCACCCTTGAGTAGAGCCCAGCCAGGGAGGGCTAAGCAGCAGGAGGGCCCTAAGACCTGATTGCCATCCCCTGAATCCCACCCCGCCAGGTTGTTTGGGAGCAGGGGCTGGGAAATCCCTTTTAAACTCACTCTTCCAAAGCATAAACAAGGCAAACTGGGGGGGGGGGGGGGGGTAACTCAGTTTATAGAGTGCTTGTCTAGCTGGCAAGAAAGCATTGGGTTCAAATTGTCCCAGCCCTTCTGATGGGCTCTCTAGAACCACAAACAGGTGTCTGTAATGGTGGAGACAGGAGAATCAGGAGTTCAAAGCCATTCCTAGGTATGTAGTGAGTTCAAGGCCAGCTTGAATCCCAAAACACGAATATATATTCACATTGGGCAACCACCATATCATACATCTCATTAACTACTTCAGCATTCCATATCACAGCTTCATCTTAGAAACTATGTGCTAGACACACACACACACACACACACACACACACACACACACACAGATAAAACTATGACATGGAAGGTCAAAGCAATTCTAGACATGAACAGAGGTTGGTGGTTGTGCAACAGTGTGAATGTAGTTATTGCCACTGAAGTGAAAAATACCCTTAAAATGATTAAAAGTGTAAACTTTACGTTATATATTTTTATTGCAATTTCAAGAATATGGTACTGATTGCTTTTCTCAGTGGCAGAGCACCTGCCTAGAATGCCTGAGGCCCCGAGCATAATTCCCTGAACTTGGAAAGTTTGAGAAAGGAGCAAGGAGCGGAGGAGAGGACAGGGTGGGGGAGGAAGAGAAGGACATGCAGTACCACAGGGAGGTGGCTTGGGGATCTTGGGGGGACTGGTGGGGATCCCTGAAAACCTAAAAGAGGAAGTGTAAAGGAAGGTGCTTCCAGCCGAAAGGAGGCTCCCAGGAGAATGTGGGCTCTGGCCAGGTCTGGATGCAGCCGGGGCATGGGGAAATCGTCTTCTCCAAGCCCCTGGCTGGGACTCCGACTCCCCTCTCCTTCTCTAGCTTGGATAGTTAAGTCATATTTGGACAGGGTCCTTTAAGAAGTGCTACCCAGAACCAGAAAAATAAGGAGGCAAAATTTAGACCAAAATGAAGATCTCAAAATAAGACTTAGAGGTTCTCTCTAATCAGAGATAGCATCTACATTAAAAAAAATTTAACATTTTTACTTGAATTCAAAAATACATGTTGTAGCTACTATTTTCCAGCTAAAGACTTCATGCCAAAACTAGTGTAAGTGATGTTTTATTATAGGAAAGTCATTTTAATGTCTGCTTAATGACTTTCAAAATGCCAATCGTTCTATTTTATTTTATTTTAGTGTGTGTGTGTGTGTGTGTGTGTGTGTGTGTGTAGGTGTCCATTCCTACCAATAACTTTTAAGACCATGAAGTAATAAATAAATGCTATTATATAAAAGTTCAGATACTTCTGTTATAAATAAAATAATGGCTATAATTCTTCTGTTGACATTTTGATACATGTATCTGTATATATAGCATTTTATTTAAAAAGGGGGGGCAGGGAGCTAAAGAGATGGCTCAGTGGTTAAGAGTACTGGCTATTCTTCTATTCCAGATAACCCAGATTCTATTCCCAGCATCCACATGGTGGCTCACAACCATCTGTAACTCCAGTTCCCGGGGATCCAACACTTTTCTGGCCTCCATGGGCACCAGGCACACACGTATATGCCGGCAAAAACACCCATACAGATAGTATAAAAATTAAAAATATGGTCATAGTATGCCTGCTAGTTTATACTTGGAATTTTTAGTTTAAAAACATTATGGGCCAGGCGCTGTGGCTCATAGCTGTAATCCTAGCAATTAAGAAACAGAGACAGGAAGGTTGCCACCAGTTTGAGGCCTACTTGGGCTATTCAGTAAGTTTCAGGCTAGCCCAGGCTACAGAGTGACGCTTGTCTCAAAAAAAAAAAAAAAATTGCTATGATGAAGCCGGGCTTACTGGTTCATGTATGCAGTCCAGTACTCAGAAGGCTGAGGCAGGAGAATGGCCATGAGTTACAAGTTGGACTAGCCTAGACTGTAATATGCCTTGTCTCACATCAAAACAAAGCAAAAAAATTATGGGTAAATTTACATACAAATAACAATTCCACATTACCAGACTTTAAAAAGCGGTGGGGGCGGAGGGGGAGGAGTGCTAGTGGATCTCTGTGAGTTCGAAGCCAGCCTGGTCTACAAAGAGAGTTCCAGGACAGCAGGGCTGTTACACAGAAACCCTGTCTCGAAAAACAAAAACAAACAAACAAAAAACAAGAAGGAAGAAAGGAAGGAAGAAAGGAAGGAAGGAGGGAGGGAGGGGGGGCAGGAGGGAGGACGGGAGGAAGCTGAGTGTGGTGGTGCACGCCTTACTCTGGAGGCAGAGACAGGTGGATTTCTGTAAATTTGAGGCTAGCCTGGTCTACACAGCTAGTTCCAGGACAGTCAGGGATACTTAGAGAGACCAGAGCCAGACAGCCAGACAGCCAGACAGCCAGACAGGCTGCTTGGAGATAAATATCTCCTGGTACAAAATCAGGTAGCAGGCCCAGGTGTGACTGCCTCAGCCGCCTCCATGTTCACCCTGAACTTCACCCTCTTTCCCTTCCCATCCTCCCAGCTTTTGTGCCCTTCTGCCCACTCTGACTTGCCGAGGCAGGCAGGTCTCTGTGAGTTCCAGGCCAGCCTGGTCTACATAGCAAGTTCCAGGAGAGCCACAACTACCTCCATAGTGAGACCGTGTCTCAAAAAACAGGCGGGTATGTAGCTCAGTGAGAGAATGTTGCCTAGCATGCACCAGGCCCCCTAGGTTCAGTCTCCAGCACTGCCCAGAAAAAATAGAACATTCTGTTTGTTGTTCAGCTTTCTTTTCCGTTGTTTGCTTTTTTTTCTTTTTTTCTTTTTTTTTTTTTTTGGTTTTTCTGAGACAGGGTTTCTCTGTGTAGCTTTGCGCCTTTCCTGGATCTCGCTCTGTAGACCAGGCTGGCCTCGAACTCACAGAGCTCTGCCTGCCTCTGCCTCCCGAGTGCTGGGATTAAAGGTGTGCGCCACCACCGCCTGGCTTTTTTTTTTTTTTTTTTTTTAAGAGAAAGAGGACTGTCTCATGTAACCCAGGCTACCTTATTCCCTATTGAATGAAAAAATGAAATAAAAGGAGGAGGACACGACTACTTCTAGAGTATGGAGAAGATGTTTTATTGTAGTTATAAGGGAGAAAGCAGGCAGATTGGAGAGTCCAGGCCAAACATGCTGATCGACTAAACCAGACCATGAGAGGAGAGAGGGGAGGGAGAGCAAGAGAGGATCCACCAATCAAGAGAGGCAGGCAGGGCCAAGAGACCAATTTAACCAAAATGGCTGAGTTATCTAGGGATCAGCCTCTGGGAGGGAAGCGGAAGTCCAGCTCCTGGGAGGGAGAGGTTTCAGGTAGGGAGCAGGTGAGAAGTGCTGGGAGGAGCCACAGGGACTGAGTGAGACTTGTTCTGGGTTTGAGATCAGCCATTCCAGCCTTTTGTTGATGATAAGGGGCTAAGTAATCTCTTCTGTAACTACTTCTGGCTGAAATTGGGGCATCATCATTGGGGTCCAGGAAGGCTGGAATGATGGGCAGAGGACAGGTAGAGCAGAATGCAGGCTGGGAGACATCTGTTTTGCATGCTGCCCAGGTTTTGAGGAGCTACCTGGGGTTAGTGAAGTTGTAGGCTGCTTTGGAGCAGTCTAGGATGCAGGACCACTTGGGGCTAGCTGCTTTGTAGTTGTCTAGGATACAGATTCCAAAAGAATACCTGGTGCTGGTAAGTTGTAGATAGTCTTGGAGCAGCTGAAGTTGACTTGAAACTTGATGGGACAGATAGACTAGGGAGAAAAGGTAAAGTTAAGGAGTTCAGGGGAAGTTTTAAAAATTATTTGGTTTTGTTTGTTTGTTTGTTTTTTTGTTTGTTTGTTTGTTTGGTTTTTTGAGACAGGGTTTCTCTGTGTAGCTTTGCGCCTTTCCTGGGACTCACTTGGTAGCCCAGGCTGGCCTCGAACTCACAGAGATCCGCCTGGCTCTGCCTCCCGAGTGCTGGGATTAAAGGCATGCGCCACCACGCCCGGCTTATTTGTTTTTATTCTATGTGTATTGGTGTCTTTGCCATGAGTGTTGGGGCCCCTGGAACTGGAATTACAGGCAGTTATGAGCTACTATGTGGGTGCTGGGAATTGAACCTAGGTCCTCTGGAAGAGCAATCAGTGCTCTTAACCACTGAGCCATCTCTCCAGCCCCTAGAGGAAAATTTTTATCTTGGGTGTACATTAGAAACTTTTAGGCCCATGGTCCCGGTAGTTGGGTGAGGGGAGTCCCAAGACCACAGGAGAAAGAGAAAGAGATCCACCCCACCCTTAGGAACACTTATCTGGATTCCATTGACCTGCAAGAGGAGGTCCTAAGTCGACTCCCTGAAGCTTTACATGGATTTTTTTAAAAGTTTATAGAAAGAGATAAAAGTTATAGGTATATTAGCATTACCAGTATTCATATTCTGTACTGAAATCCACATTGTAGATGTAGAAAAACAGACTCACACCTTTGAGCCGTAGTAAAAGCTTAGGGACTCAAAGAAAGTATTCTGGGCTAAAAGCAGTAATGCTCTTTCCTCTGTCTAGAGGGCTGGATAGATAGATTGGACAGAGATGTTTTCAGCACAACGAGAAGCATTTTTAATTCTGAATTTAGAAGACAACCAGAGGAAATTCAAAATTTGTAACTTTGATAAGAGTAGCAGTACTTTACCAGGGCTGGATTAATAGCTTATCAAAACTCCGTTAATTAATGTTAAAACTCTGAACTTTTGGAGTCTTAGTGTAACAAGAGCATAGAGAGGGAAAGAAATATGAAACATTTTTAAACATTGTTGGAGAATATATTTTAAGATATGTTACATTTGTTTATGCTCTGAAACATTTGTTTAATGATGCAAAGATGTGTTGCATTCTTTTATGTTGCATTTGTTTAACTCTGTGAGGCTGTGTTACTGTGCCTGTCTAAAACACTTGATGGTCTAATAAAGAGCTGAACAGCCAAAAGTGAGGCAGGAGAAAGGATAGGCGGGACTGTCAGGCAGAGAGAATAAATAGGAGAGATCTGGAAAGAAGAAAGAGCACGAGAGGGGGACTGGAGAGATGGCTCAGTGGTTAAGAACACTGACGGTACACAGAGAACCCCGTTTCAATTCCCAGCATCCACATGGTGGCTCACAACTGTGTGTGGCTCCAGTGGGGGACCCAACATTCTCACATAGATATGCATGCAGGCAAAACACCAGTGCACATAAAATAAAAATAAATAAATTATTTTTAAAAAAGGAAGAGCAAGAGAACAAGGAACGAGAAAAGAAAGGGTCAGCCAAGCAAGCAAGCCATGGAGTAGGTATACAGAGGTAAGAAAAGGAAAAGGCCCAGAGGCAAAAGGTAGATTGGAAAAGCTGGCAAGAAACAAGCCAAGTTAAGACCGGGCATTTATAATTAAAAATAAGTCTCCGTGTGTGCATTTATTTGGGAGCTGGGTGGCAGGCCCCCCAAAAGAGTCAAAAAGCCAGAAAAGAATAAAAAAAACTAACAACAAAACCTGTCTTGTGAGTTTATCTCTTTCAAAGTGAAGTCTGTCAACAAGGTAAGCTGTGTCTGCCTTTCTCAGCAGGAGACCTAGTAGCTCTAGAAAGATGGCCTGATTTTATAAAATAACCAGAACAGGCAGCCGCAGCCTTGCTGGGAGGAGATGGCTTGCTTGCTGTTGTTAACATAAAACTACAGTTAGTCACCAATATCATCGGATCTGAGAAGGATGAATTTTAGCAGTAAGTTTAATCCAAATGACCTATATATCAATTAGGATGACAGACTTAATGCAGCCTGTACAGTGACTCTAGGCTCCTAGATGGTCTAGATGACTTCGCTGCTGACAGACTGTCTTTGGCTGCCACAGAGGACAGCACCGCATCTTCAGCTGCTGCACAGGACAGCGTGGTCCTTCAGCTGCCAGATCCAGAGGGTCTCAGAGTTTTCCTGAGGAGAAGGAACTTGGGAAAACTGACCTGCCATGGCCAGGCAGAGTAGGGCAATAAATCCAAAAGTGTCCACAGTTTGGGCAGGACTCTGGTGGCAGGCGATGCATGGGGCAGCTTTTCCCAATCCAGGTGGAGTCATGGGTGCCCCGTTATCCTCTTTGGAGACTTCGGGGTTGCTGCTAGGATCTGGAAGATTTTTTATTAAACATTTTAAATTCCATATTCAGCAGATCTCTGAAGAGTTTGAAGATCATTATCTATTAAGTATACCTGATTTTAGACAAAACTTTTTTTTTTGGTTATTGACTTTAGACTTAACCTTGAAAGCATACTAATAAAGTTAGGAAAAACAAAGAGGCCAGACATATATTTTCAAGTCAGTTGCTGTTAACCTGAGTAGACCTTTATAACCTTAGGAATTTATAAACCTTGATGATATTTAATCATAAAAATCCATCCTAATCCAAAATATTTTGGAGGCCTGTTGCTGTCTCTGTAGTCTAAAAAGGAGGTACAATGATAAGCAGTAGGACTAAAAAGTTTTATAATTGTTACTTTAGTTGCTTTATACCACGTGGTCATCTTAACCAAGATGGTGATGAAGTTACATATCATGTACCCCTTAACCTTAGAAAAGATGGCTACTAGTCACATGGTTGCTTCCAGCCTGAGGAAGTCATCAGCCAAGGTGGAGGCAAGTCACAGAGTTGCTATTTAAAACATCTATTTTTCTAGTAGATATATTTTTTAAATAAGAGTTGAGGCCGGGCGGTGGTGGCGCACGCCTTTAATCCCAGCACTCGGGAGGCAGAGCCAGGCAGATCTCTGTGAGTTCGAGGCCAGCCTGGGCTACCAAGTGAGTTCCAGGAGAGGCGCAAAGCTACACAGAGAAACCCTGTCTCAAAAAACCAAAAAAAAAAAAAAAAGAGTTGAATCCTAGCTATACACACACACACACACACACACACACACACACACACATATATACTTTAAACAAGTGAATCACATACAATATGCTGTAGCAAACTAAGATTACTTATGTAAAGACTTTTAACTATAAGCCTTATGTTATAAATGTTAAGCTTTTTGTTACAAATTTTACAGATATTTTTAACCACACCCAATGAATTTACAAATCCTGAGATAGTGAGTGTCTACATAAGTCTTAGAAGATTTCTTGAGAGCAGAGCTCCAGGAAATTGTAGCAATAAGGGACTTTTGGGAGTGTAGAGCAGGTGAGGTTTAGCTATCAGAGACTTGGAATCATTTGTTGGTGCAATGGCAGAGGTTGTTATGGTGTGAGAGAATTTAGAAGTCAAGTGTGCCATTTTGTGGCCATTTGCTGTGTACTGAGGCCACGCCGTTTGTAGTACGACAGTGAGACTTTAATAAAACCTCAGAGTCGAGGAAGGAATTGGGTCTGAGGAGAAAAGGAGTAAGTGCCAAGGAATGAACTCTGCCATAGGGAGACTTCCAATCAGCTCCAAGAGGGAGCGGAGAGGCAGGGAACAGCGTAGCTCTGAGGGATGAGGAGGAACAAGCCGGAACTCCACCCGAGGGAGGGTTCCAATGTCATAGAGGCCGGCCATGAGGCAGGGAGAAGCTATAGGCCTAGGAAGTAGAGTTGCCCTCATGGTGAGGCCCCTGTGTGCAAAGCAGAGAGATAGCCATGTGGTGGGCGCCCCGCAGGGTGTAGCAAGCTCCAGGAGCCAGAGAGAGGACACTTACTGAACAGGCAAGGAGAGACGGATGGTTAGAGCAGATGGAGGGAAGAAAGGGCCCAAGAGGCAGACTCTAGAACTGGAATCAAATATGGTAGGTCTCAGAAGCCAGCAGAAACAAGTGACCCATACATCTCTTAGAAGAGTCGAATCTGCAGCTTGGTTCAGAAAGGCTAAGTCCCTTGGAAGGGAACTCATAAGTGCCAACCCCAGGGTTTAAGCACCAGATAAATGAAAAAAAAAAAAAAAAATTAAAGGGGGAGGACATGACGACTAACCCTGGAGTATGGAGAAGACTTTCATTGGAGCTCTAAGGGGGAAAGCAGGCAGAGGGGGGAGTTCAGGCTGAACATGGCTGCCAAACTAAACCAGACCACGAGAGGGGAGAGGGGAGGGAGAGCAAAAGAGGAGCCACCAACCAAGAGAGGTGGCCTGGGCCTAGAGATTGGCAGTAGCCAGAATGTCTGAGTTATGTAAAAATCAGGCTTGGGGAGGGAAGCAGAAGCCCACCCCCTGAGAGAAAGAGGTTTAGGGTAGGGGTGGGGTGAGAAGTGTTGGGAGGAGCCACAGGTGCTGAGTGAGACTCGTCCTGGGTTTGAGACCTAACATCTATGTGACCAAAGCTGGCATCTGACCCAGAATCCTCCTTCAAAGACCCAAGGGCAGGAATCTCAGGTGTGTGCTGTAACACCCAGCTAGCATATTCTAGAAAATTCCTAACTGTGGCCTGAGCAGGAGCCACTGGTCACCACCACCACTGAATGCTCCCTGGATCATCTCTTGGGGAGTTCTCTGCCATTAACAGGTCCCCCACTCTCCCTCTCTCCCTTCCTTTCCCTCCTCCCAATTTCCCCCCTTCCCTCTCCCTGCCTCCCTCCCTCCCTCCCTTTCTCATTCAGGAAGTAAGCATTTCAGAATAGGCTCCAGATGCCTAGGTGCTTCCTAAGAAAGCACCCCAAAGTTCAGTAGCTCCAAGAAAAGCTGAGGACTGGTTTTGCTGACAGATCTTCCATGTGGCCAGGTTTCGTTCAATGAGACCAGGGCTCATCTCTGCTCCACAAGGCATCGGGCTTGACCTGGCCACAGGCTCCTCATGACCATCCACTGGATTTTTTTATTTCCGTTATTTATGTACAAAAGTGACCTGACTCTTGTTCAGATCCACTTGGTCCGTGTGGAGATGGACACACTGAATCACAAGTCTGCCTTTGTCAGGTGTGCGTCTTTCTCCAGCTCCACGTTCAGTGACGTCGTCTTGAAAGCTTGTCATCAGCCATGATGGCAACATTCACGGCAAATGCTATGAATCAAGTCTTGGTTTCTTGTTTTATTGATTGGCTGATTGGCTAGGTTGAGTGACGGCAAAATATTAATCATTCAAATTCAGTTTAAAATTGTGCTGTCTGTAACCATGACATGATGAATAGCAATGCATGTATGGTGAAATGTTCTCCTGGTTGAAAATTGCTCTCTGACTCAGTGAAGGTGTGTCTTCCATGATTAACTAATGAAGCTCCAATCTGTTCTATTGTTTCTTTTCCTCTTCCTCCCTAACATAAAAGTGTCAACCAAAATTGAAGATGAGTAACCAAGGGTTGGCTACAGGTACAAGAGCTGGGCAATAAATAAATAAAAGTATATTGATGGCCGGGCGGTGGTGGCGCACGCCTTTAATCCCAGCACTCGGGAGGCAGAGCCAGGCGGATCTCTGTGAGTTCGAGGCCAGCCTGGTCTCCAAAGCGAGTACCAGGAAAGGCGCAAAGCTACACAGAGAAACCCTGTCTCGAAAAACCAAAAAAAAAAAAAAAAAAAAAAAAAAAAAAAAAAAAAAAGTATATTGACAATAATCAGTCTTCCATATAGGCTACTGTATGTTTTTATTATTATTTGCAAATGTCAAATCTTTATATCTGTAAGATTGATGTGTGTACACATATTTTCCTCATGTCACTGGGTAGATCCATTCACTCAAGGCATCCATCAAAATGCAAGTTCAAGGTCTCCAGTATTCTGTAAAATCCTTAGATGACTAGCTGGATATGGGGCTGCTTTACTGGATGACTCACTTCTGTGTCAGTTCAGTGATAAATTTAAAAAAGTAGTTTTTCCAGATGGATGTGGTGGTACATACCTTATAACACCCTGGAGGCAGAGGCAGGAGGACCTCTGTGAGTTCAAGACCATTGTGGTCTGCATAGAGAGTTCCAGGCCAGCCACGGATACATAGTGACACCCTTTCTCAAAAAGAAAGAAAGAAAGAAAGAAAAATAAAAAGAAAAGAAAGAAAAGAAAAAGGCTAGAGAGATGGCTTGGCGGGGAGGTGTTTGGTGTATTTCCTGCTGTTCCAAAAGCCCTGAGTTAAGTTCCCAGCACCCATATCAGCTGACTCACATCTGCCTGTAACTCCAGCTCTAGGGTACCCACACATGTACCATATTGCCGGTGGCCGTGTCAGAGGAGCAGCAGGCAGCAATTGAAGCTCAAGGTGTCAGCCCACTAGGAGAAAACTCCCTGATGAGTGAATCTCGGATAGGCAAGGCCCCGAGATCACAGACCCCAGAATGTCTTTTGCTTCTGCTGTGCATTTACATGTTTGCTGCTGCCATCTTTCTCTGGTGTCTGGCATGGCGTAAATGGTGTGGGGAGATCCCCACTGCCTGTAATATAGTGTGTTTATCTCATGGAAACATCCCGTTCTACTGGGCATTTTTACCTGTGGATTATTATGAAGATGACTTCTTCCTAAGCCATACTGTCTCACTGATAATAATAATGTTAATTTATACAGAGTTTTGATGGATAAAAATAAATACAAGGAAGTGTCACACAGCTGGAACACATGAGTCTCTATTGAGAAGCTTTATAGACTGTGGCTTAGGTTAACAATTAAGAAAAACAGTTGAGTCCCAGTAGCTCAGCTAGCTTAAATTCTTTTCATCTTAATGTTGGGAGATGTGTTCACAGGTTTCAGAGTGCATAATAGCTGAAATAAAACTTTGAAAATAACTTAAAGTTAGACTAAGATGTTTTTGTCAAATAGCTTTGAGGTGAAAAACCCAAGAAGATAATCTGAAGCTTTAGAAAAGCACATAGTTGAATGCAGAACTCTTTAAGGTAAGGGAACAAGAACAAAGCAGCTCAATTATCATTAGCTGACACACTTTTCTTGCTGGGATTGGTTGATGACCAAAGGTGATGATTAATTCCTTATACCCATTTCTGCCCTCAATCTCCTGATATAAAAAACTATTGATAGCCGGGCGGTGGTGGCGCACGCCTTTAATCCCAGCACTCGGGAGGCAGAGGCAGGCGGATCTCTGTGAGTTCGAGGCCAGCCCGGGCTACCAAGTGAGTCCCAGGAAAGGCGCAAAGCTACACAGAGAAACCCTGTCTCGAAAAAACCAAAAAAAAAAAAAAAAAAAAAAAAAAAAAAACTATTGATGAGTGGGTATGTATCCTAAAGATTTAAAGTAGAGCTGACTGATTCTTTTTCATATAGGTTTGTGATTCCTTTAGGATTCCTTATAAGATTACCTTTCAAGATAAGTAATAAAGTGGTTGGCCCTTTCTTTGTAGCTGCAAAGTGCAGCCTGCCAGTAAAAGACCTGACTGAGAAGAACACCTTGCTTGCCCACGCAGTTAATCTATAACAGGTTGCTTGGGTGTGAATGTATGTGGGTTCTTGGGATAATTTGTTTTTCACCTGTAATACGTAAAATGTTTGATCGTGTAAGGGATATGGAAAACATGTTGTTTTTTACTGTTTGTTTTATATTTGTAGTAATCATTCACTTGAAAAACAGAATGTTACCACATTGTAATTTTTATATTGCCTGAAAGATTTTGCTGGGGTATAGAAGCTGTAAGAAAAAGAATAAAGATAAAGTTAAAATGGGCTAGAAGGAAAACATCATCAAGAATGAAAGTTAGAAGGAGAACATCAAGAATGAGAGAAGGAAATCACCAGGAAAATAAAGAATAGAAAATGCAAAAGAAGAATAAAGAAAAGGTCTGAAGGAAACCATCAAGAGTGTGTGTGTGTCTTTTTCCCTAACCCTCTTTGATAGAAAAGTCTTAGTATGCGGCGACCAGTGGATTCTTTTCGAGCCCTGCACTCCTGGAGGCTGATCCTCCAGGCTGCAATAGCATACATACACACACATATACATATAAATTAAAGAATATTAAAATATAACACACACTTTACAGGGCAGGAGAGATGAGTTAGAGGTTAAGAGCACTTTTTGCTCTCCCTAAGGACCAGAGTTTGGTTCTCAGTCTACAATGGGCTCTGTAACTCCAGCTTAGAGGATCCCTTTTCTGGCCTCCAAGGGCTCTTGAACACATATGACATATGTTCATGTAAACACACATAAAAATTTAAAAATAAATCACATATATGCATACACACATTTTGCTTAATGTTTCATTTAGCAATTCAACATTTAGCTTTTTTTTTAAAATAGAAGTTTTATTGGAGAGAATAGAACCAGCACATATACAGGGGGGAAAAAGCACAAAATTCAACTGCTACAGAACAACTGAAATCCACAATTATCCAGTGTAGCTTGCCATTACTTTTCAGTTTCTTAACCAGCTTTCCTTAATAGTGTGGCTAGTTTTTCAGCTGAAACAGCACCAAGTTTTCAAAGAATTAAGAACTTCAGGGAAGGACCCACTCTCAAGATAATGAAAGTGCTATCAAGAGCCTCTTAGCAGGAACAACTCTACTAAATATTCCTTAGAGTAACTCGTGAGTGTAATAGTCTCTAGATCCCAGAGACCAGCAGGGATGGGTTAGAATGGATGCCAATGATGCAGTAAACAAAACAGCTACATTTTCTTCTCAGGAGAGCTCCTATAAGGAAACCAGGGAAAGCTGGGGAAAAAAAAAAAAAACAAAAAAACACCACAAAATACCACAGGAGTCCACATAGCTATTTCCATTACACTGCTTCCTTTGGACACTGGAAGTGGAGAAGAAGTCAAATAATAGCCAGGCGGTGGTGATGCACACCTTTAATCCCAGCACTCGGGAGGCAGAGGCAGGCGGATCTCTGTGAGTTTCAGGCCAGCCTGCCCTACAAAATCGAGTTCCAGGATAACCAGGGCTACACAGAGAAACCCTGTATCAAAAAACCAAAATTTTTTTAAAAAGTCAAATAATATGAGACTCAACAAGTTAGGTTTACCCATTGGCTACAGCAAACGACAACACGTTTCAAGGCCAACGTCCTTTGTGATTTAGTTGTACTGACTTGGGTTTTCTTTATCCCTTTGTCCCAGTCAATTAGGGGTTCTCTTCTTTAGATCAGCTGGTTTTTCTGCAAATCTCAGCTGACTGTGGACTTCTGAACCCAGAAGTCTGTGACCAAGCCTTTTTCTCATCTTTATAATTCAGGCAGTCACATCATCAGTTTGGGACTGTCTATCCTGAGTGCTCTGTAGCGCTTCTTCTTCACTATCTCTTTCATTTGGATTTGATCTTTATCCTGCACAGTCTGTGTTTGAAGTCGCCTTTGCAAATGAGTTTGTCACCATCCTCAATATCTTTGCCTCTTGGGTTTTTAGCCAGAACTCTATCTTTGCCATGGGCTAGCAACTGCAGTGTTCTTAATCCTCCATCTTCTGTCCCGGCAGTGGGCATGGTCTCTTCCAAACTGACTCCTCCCCTTCATTAAACCTCAGCAGCACTTGGGTTTGAAAAAAGAGACCTCTTTAAATTCAGAAGCATACAACGTTCCAAGGTCAACTGCTGCTGTGTTTGCCTAAGTAAAATATCTTCAAATTTTCCTGAAGGTTTACTGTGCAAATGGACACATATGTTGGCCAGTAGTGATAGACCCACAACACACCCCCACGGTTGTGCATGTCTGGCGGACCTAGACACTTCCGCCTAGCCAGTTCCGGGTCAAAATAGCCATTTCTGGGCCAAGGCGTCTCGCATGACCAGGACCCTGTCGCTTTGCATGGTTGCGTAAGAGCGCGCAACGCAACCATGTGATCTGCGCATGCATGGAGTAGCCACATCCCTGTGTACGCATGCGCCACCCCCCGCCTTTATAAGCCGGCTCCATATTCCCAGCTTCCTCCTTCTTCTTCTTCTCCACACACGTGTCTCTTCCACAGGCCTGAGCACTTGTCTGTCCTTTTCTCTCATCTTAATAAAACTCTTGTTAGTGGATTCTGTCGTGTTTCGTGACATTTCCTCGCAGGGTAAGAGTGCTGCTAAATAACTAACAACTAGTCCATTGTAAAGATATTCACAGTTAGTTTGATATTGCCAGGTATATTCTGGTTCTGCACATACTGCTTGAATTGAATCATGGTGTCTTGAGAAAGCTCTGTGTCTTTAAGCATCCTTTCGAGCAGGCTGGTGAAAGCTCCGTACCCATGTTTCAGTTTGGACAGCATCTCTCTCTCAGCATCTGCAGATGCACTCTTGGCAACTAACAGGCATTTGGTTAACTCTTTCTTATAGAAAGCCTCAAAAACGTCTTTTCCATAGATACATCTAAAAACGATCATCATTTTACCCAACATCTTCCCAAGGTGTGGCTTCTCTGTTGTCTGCACTAAGTTTTGAATCCACACACTTCGCTCTCAGTGCAGCTGTTCTATTTGTTCTTTTACTAATGAATGTTTCAAATTATTCTTTCATAGCTTTGATAAAGTTTTTGTTTTTCAGAAAGCAGGTATCAGTTATATGGTAAAGTTCATCTTTAAAATGCAACAATTCTTTTTTTTTTTTTTTTTTCCAAGACTGTGTTTCTCTGTGTAACCCTGGCTTTCCTGGAACTCTCTTGGTAGACCAGGCTGGACTTGAACTCATAGAAATCCACCTGCCTCCAAGTGCTGGGATTAAAGGCGTGCAACTGAAGAGCTGATAAAGGGAAGATAAATCTTGAATTCTGTTTAAGGTTATTTAACACTTTCTGAAGAATTGTTGTTAAGTGTTCACCTAGAAGTTGCTTCTCAACAGAAGCAGTTAGTGACTCCTGGGTGGTCTGATGTAAGGAAGAAGTCTGTCTGTCCACTCCTAGGCATTTATTAACATCTCTAAGATACACAGGAGCCTCTCTTTCTTACATTAACTTCTGACCTTCAGCTGCATAAAGCCAGTTAGTTTCTTCCAAAAATCACTGTTCAGAAGAGTCTTGGTAAATTTGCAAGTCAGACAGCATGCTTAAAGGCTTCTGAAGTAAAGCTCTGTTGACTGTTTTGCCATCCCTCTCTCTCTCAAACAAGAGTAGGATGCCATCAATTGTTTTCCTCTTGACATTTTTGATCACTTCTAATATGAACCCTAAATAACTCCAGTCCTATGTCCCAAATGCCTCCATTCAGTAGCACTGGCTTCTGAAGAATGTAAATTCTATTCACAAACAAACAAAATGCCCCTGATCATTATCATTTTCCTATAGTGGTTTTTGCCAGCATCTATCAACCATTGTTAGAAAAAGAACACAAACCAATGAATCCTCTACGAACTGATGAATCTGTTTTGATGTGATCTTCACAGCTCTGTCTCAGCTGCTCATACGAGTTTACAGAAATCTTGTAAGAATGAAGATTTTCTACAGTCAGGTTGTGTTCTTCTAAATTGCACTTAATTGAAGTACTATTCTGAATAGCTCCTGCCATATCTTTTAGCTTTTATCGTGTGTCATCTCTATAGTGTTAGGCTTACCTTTAGAATTCCTGATCACTTGTTAGCAGAGTCAGGCTTGCTACTAGCGAAGCTAGAGACCGTGGTAGAAGATTTAGCCAGGCCGTTTGCATGGTGCACCAGAGAATTAATAATACTCTTACTTTTAAGTTGCTGCTTCTGTGAGGTTGCAGCAGTTGGGGAAGATGAGGAAGATGAGGAGCAAGATTCTTTAGCCATTTTCCTATCAAACCCTACCAACTCCAGGATGTCTTCAAATGCAACTCTTCTACATGGGTAGGTAGCTGGAAGTGGCCACTGGAGCCCTGCCTGAGGCAGAGGATGAGGTTGAAACGGACACCGACTCTCTAGGTTGTGGAGGGTGGAAGAGGAAAGAATGGAATCAGAGTTCTCTCTAGTTACTGCTGCTCCTGCTGCCACTATCAACGTTCTCTTCTTAGCAGAGTTCGGAGGACTGGTGCTGATTCTACCATCAGTGGCAGAAGTACCTGGGAAGACACTTTTCATAGCTCCCAGATCCTGAGACCCCCAGGTCCACCAGATTTGAGGTGCAGAGGAACATTCAGCTTTCTTATTAAGAACCTCTCATCTAGTCCAGTTTTCCAGGGACCACTGGCTCTGAGGGGCTTGACTAAACTTTAGGGGCCAGGGACTCACTTACTAATTATATGTTCCCAAGGATACAGACTCACCACTCCAGTACGTGCAGGTTAGAGGACAGTGCCCTGTTGCGCCACTGACTTCTCATGAGGCATGTTTAGACTGAGGGTGAGGTCTGGGGCGGCACCATTGTTCCAAGCATCTTCTCTTATTTTATTATGTTTTCATTCTGGGACTGTGGCTTGGGTGTGAATAGCAGTAACAACTACGATGGCAATGAGACGGTTGTTCTGGCAATCCCCTCGTCCCGATTGTTTGATCAGAACAACCCACAGAAAAAGATTCATTCATTTACTCAGCATCCCTGGCGGACCACGAAGGGGCTGGGTCTTGTCTCAGTCTCCTCCAGTGGCCATGACAAAATACCACCAACTGACTGGCTTAAATGACACCTGTGAACTTCTTACAGTAGGTGTCAGCCTGTCCGGTTCCCGGTGAGGACTCTCCTCCTTGACTGCCAGACAGACACCACAGTAGTGTTTGGCCTCCCACAATAGAGGGGGACAGCCAACTCTCTGGGGTCTCCTCTTTTCTTTCTCTCTTTCTTTTGTTTGTTTGTTTTCCGACACAGGGTTTCTCTGTGCAATAACTCTGGCTGTCTTGAACTCACTCTGTAGACCAGGCTGGCCTCAAACTCACAGAGATCCGCCTGCCTCTGCCTCCCAAGTGCTGGGATTAAAGGTGTGCACCGCCGCCGCCGCCGCCGCCGCCGCCTCCGCCACCGCCGCCGCCGCCACCACCCAGAAGGTATCTCCTCTCATAAGGACACTAATTATATCAGAGCAGAGCTTCATCCTTTGGACCTCATTTTTTTTTTTTTTTTTTCGAGACAGGGTTTCTCTGTGCAGCCTTGCGCCTTTCCTGGAACTCACTCTGTAGCCCAGGCTGGCCTCGAACTCACAGAGATCCTGGCTCTGCCTCCCGAGTGCTGGGATTAAAGGCGTGAGCCACCACCACTCGGCTTCATTCCACATCTCGATGGAGTCTCCTGCATGCCTCAATTATCTCCTCTTCCTCCCTTTGCCTGGAAGTCCCACCTATCTCTTCTGCCTAGCTATTGGCTGTTCAGCTTTTTATTATACCAATGATAGCAACACCTCTTTACACAGTGTACTAATATTCCACAACATTGTGTGTGTGTGTGTGTGTGTGTGTGTGTGTGTGTGTGTGTGTGTGTTTCCTTTAGACAGGGTCTCACTATATACCCCTAACTTGTTGACCTCCTTCTTGACCCTGGCTTCTGACCTCAAGTCAAGCAAAGCTACACATCAAATTTAGCCCAGAAAACTGGCCAGGTGCCTATCTCTGGCCTCAAGCAGCACTTTCCCTAAAGGCAGGAAATTCTGTCCCATGTTCAAACTTAAAACCCTTTTTCCCTTTGGAGGACTCTCAACAAGTTGTGTGCGGTCCAGTAATGCTCTAGGGCAGAGGTTCTCAACCTGTGGGTCATGACCTCTCTGGGGTTGAATATCAGATTTTTACATTAAGATTCCTAACTGTAGCTAGAATTTTCCTGCCTGGCCCATAGTCAGGATAAATCTCTGTCACCCGCCAGTCCCATAGCCGCTCAGACCCGACCAAATAAACACAGAGACTTATATTGGTTACAAACTGTATGGCCGTGGCAGGCTTCTTGCTAACTGTTCTTACAGCTTAAATTAATCCATTTCTATTCATCTATACCTTGCCACGTGGCTCGTGGCTTACCGCATCTTCACATGCTGTTTGTCACCATGGCAGCTGACAGTGTCTCTCTGACTCAGCCTTCCACTTCCCAGCTTTATTCTCCTCCTTGTCCCGCCTATACTTCCTGCCTAGCCAATGGCCAATCAGTGTTTTATTTATTGACCAATCAGCAACACACTTGACATACAGACCATCCCACAGCACCTAACAGTAGCAAAGTTACAGTTATGAAGTAGAAACAACATTATGTTATGGTTAGGGGTCACCACAGCATGAGGAACCGTGTTCAAGGGTCGCAGCATCAGGAAGGCTGAGAACCGCTGGCTGCTCTAGGTAACATACTCCAGGTAACAGACTCCCCTCTTTCACCTGCGGCCTTTTCATCTCCCCTTCCTCTTCCTCTTCTCCTCTCTGTCTCCTTGTGCAAAGAACCCATTTCCTCTTTATCAGCATTTTTTTCTAAGTGGCAGGTAAGGCAGGCAGTGGTGGGAGGAAGCTGTCCCCTAAAGTCACTGGCCAGCACAGCACCTGGCCATGCATCTGGGGCCATTTAGACCTGGTTGTGAGAGTGACCAAGAGGCCTGCTCAGATCTATACAATTTTAAAGATCTGTCTGTCTATCTATCTATCTATCTATCTATCTATCTATCTATCTATCTATCTATCTATCTATATCTACCTACCTACCTACCTACCTACCTACCTACCTATCTATTGGTTTTTCAAGACAGGGTTTCTCTGTGTATCCCTGGCAGTCTTAGAACTCATTCTGTAGACCAGGCTGGCTTCAAACTCACAGAGATCCACCTGCTTCTGCCTCCCAAGTGCTGGGATTAAAGGTATGTACCAACTCCTCCTGGCCAAGACATTATTTTTATTTTATGTGTATTAGAGTTTGCTTGCTTGGATAGATGTGTACCACATGTGTGCTGTGCCCATGGAGGACAGAAAAGGGTGTTGAATCCCCTGGAACTGGAGTTATAGACGGATGCTAGCTGCTGGGTGGTTGCTGAAGAACCAAACCTGGTTCCTCTGGAAATGCTTTTAACTGCTGACTGTGTCTTCAGCCCCCTTACTTACTACTTTTTTTTTTGAATGATTCCAACTTTTCCAGAACTGTCTGGTTTTCTCTTAAAGCCTTGTACCTGGGGGAGAGGGAATACATAGATTTGCATTTGATAGACATATGCTTAATACAAAATTGACCCTGCATTGGGGTCTACTGAGTCTCCAGTGGGCAGGTGATTGTACATCCTGTTTCAGGTTCCTCCAGTAGAACCAGAACCCAGGTGCTATGGTTCAGATGTTCCGGCAAAATTCAACTATTGAAATCCTAACCTCCGGCGTGATGATATACGGAAGTGGAGCCTTGAGAGGTGATTAGGTCATGAGGGTGGAGCCCTGGAATATAAGATCAGTACCTTTAAACAGGGGCCTGAGGGAGCTGCATCACCCCTACTGTCATATGTGAGGGACAACAAGAAGACACCATCTAGGAGACTTCTCACCAGAGGCTAAATCTGAGCTCGGACTTCTCAGACTGCAGAACTGTTGTTGCTTAGAATTGTTTATGACCCACCCAGTGTGGGGTATATTTGTTACAGCAGCTGGAACGGACTTGGATACAAGGTGAGGAGTGTAGGACCGTTGGTAAACTTTTGGAAGCCCTAGGGTACACCACAAAAATCATATTAAAATATCTCCATTTCGCATTAAATATATATTTGCCAGAAAGTAGTTTGAAATGGGTGTGGGTTTTTTTCCTCTCTTACATTTTTTTTTTTTAAATTTCCCCACAACTTTTAGATGTAGGAGGAGGCAAAGAGTATAACCCGGAGCCTTTCCACTAGCTCAGGAATGGAATGTTACCCATGTAGTTGAATTGCTGGGAGATGCACCTTTTCTGGTCCTTTCTCTCTGCTCCAGAGGTAATGCCTATTCTGAATTTGGAAAATGTTGTTCTCGTTCATTTCTTTAAACTTCAGAGGTGTCACTAATATATGTCTATGGGTTGGTGTTTTTTTTTTTCAATTTTCCCACTGTGACTTGCTAAAATAATTTTGCATTTGACATTATTTATTTACAAGCTAATTAAATCACTTACGTTCTTGAAGGACCCCCCCCCCAATAAATCTAACCTATAAATTGACGTCAAACGTTATCAAATGGCCCGACAGTGGTGGCGCACGCCTTTTGTCTCAGCACTTGGGAAGCAGAGGCAGGCGGATCTCTGTGAGTTTGAGGCCAACCTGGTCTACAGAGTGAGTTCTAAGAGAGCCACGAGAAACCCTGTCCGAAAACCAAAACACAACAACAACGACAACAACAACAAAAAAATGCTATTTAATGTTTCTGAAGACGGTCAGTGTGTTTGATGGACTTTTATCTAGACTATCGCTTCTATTTTGTAGCTTTCCTTTCATACTTTGTAAAGGGTCCCTGTGAGTATGGAAACCTTACTTAGGCCCTGACCCTGGGTCTGGAGTCCTGGGGCGGGATTGGGGTGGTATACAACAGAGTCCCTTGGGGAAGCACAGAGCGAGAGCGGCAAGGATATTAGGAAACCAAGGGAAGGTGACATTTAGGTAGCCCTCCCTGAGCCACAGGCCTGTCCTAGGCCACTGTCGTTCGTTAAGGCACTTCTACCGGACGGGTGATATTGGGACCTATGCCAGCAAAAAGGAGTAAGCTTGGTAGAGGGGGAGCTGGGACTGAACACCCACCGCTGACCCATCCCCGGAGGTGCTGCCTGTTTGCCATGTCTGAGCCCCGTGCGTCTCTACCATTCCAGTCCCGAGTCCTTTCTCAGACTCCTGCCTAGAACCTTGTTTCACCGAAGGGAAGCTGGCCCAGAGGTTCTGCGAATCCAGGTAACCCGGTTCAAACACCTTTGGGCCTTTCCCGACCCTACTCCACCACCCCCTGGCCACGCCTCCCCACCGACCCCTCCCCTCCTGGTCCACCCTCTTTCTCCCGCCGCTCTCCTACCTCCCTCTACCCTGCACCTGACCAGGGCGGGAGGGAGCCCGCAGGCCGCTTTCCAGATGCGATAGTCTCAGGTGGCTGCCTCTGGGGCCCGCAGATCTTGCCTTATCGCGATCCATCAAAACCTTTCCTGCCACCTGAGCTCCGACTCAAGGTCACCTCCAGCGGATTTCTTGCCCACTGCGTAGACTCCCTGCTACCCATCTGGAAACCAAGGCGGGAGGGAGGGTGTGGGGCATTTAAAGAGCAGGGTTCTAGTTTGGAGCCTCCATAAGAAGCAGAGCCAGAGTGTAGCCAGGTGAGAGGCACGCGAATGTAATCCCAGATGACTAGGGCTTCCTCCAAGGCTCGGGGCTGAGCTCCACAGCCCAGAAGAGTCATTTCTTCTCTCTGGGCCTCAGTTTTCCCAACTGGAAAAGCTGTAGTAAGAACAGTGCACTCTAAGATCCTTTTAAGGGCAAACAACATGGTGGCGCATGCCTTTAATCCCAGCACTCAGGAGGCAGAGGAGAGTGAATCTCTGAGTTCGAGGCCAGCATGGTCTATAGAGTGAATTCTGGGACAACCAAGGCTACACAGAGAAACCCTGTCTTGAAAAACCAAAAAAAAAAAAAAGTGACTACATCTACTGCCACAGTCGTATTAGGCTTGTAGTATGTTTATAATATGTAAATAATATTTATAAATTAAATATATATTCCTCATATGATTTATAATTATGCACAATTATATAGTCTACAAATTTATAATTATATATCTCATTTTTCTTTAATTAAAATTTTATTTATTTTAAAAATGTGATTTATTTTATGTGTGTGGATGTTTTGTTTGCATGCATATCTGAGAACCATGTGGGTGCCTGGTACCTGAGGAGGCCAGAAGAAGGCATCAGATCTCCTGGGTCTGGAGTTACAGATGGTTAGAAACCATCATCCATGTGGGTGCTGGGAATCAAACCCAGGCCCTCTGAAAGAGCAACCAGTGCTCTTAACCACTGAGCCATCTCTCCAGCCCCAAATTTTATATTTTTAATAAAAATTTTTATATATACTGTCTTAGGGTTTCTGATGCTGTGATGAAACACCATGACCAACAGCAAGCAGGGGAGGAAAGAGTTTAACTGGCTTACACTTCCACACCATAGTCCATCACTGAAGGAAGTCAGGGCAGGAGCTCAAACAGCAGGCAGGAGCTGATGCAGAGGCCTTGGAGGAGTGCTGCTTACTGGCTTGCTGGCCATGACTATTGGACCAACCAAATCACGTCACTACTTGTATCCAGTAAGGTAGATACAAAGACCTTGTGGGCAGAAGCTTCACCAGGATGTGGGTGTGAAAGGCATGGTGACCCACGGAACAATCTGTTGGGACTACCCATCACTAACTCCCCTACCTCCCAAATCACTGCACTTCTTCTCTGGAGAATCCCTTACTGTTCAAGAACATGTCCTAACCTCACAGTGACCTGACTTCCAGGCCAGGAGTGGCAAGTTTTCCCATACCTCTCCCCTGTTGCTTTTTGGTTCATAAAAGGACTTGATAGTCACACCCCATAGTGATGACAGCTTTGGTTCAGTGGGTATCACCAATGAGAGGCACCTGGAGCTAGAGTTGTGTGGGTCTTGGCAAGGCACTTGACCTCTGTGAGGCAGGAACAGGACAAATGGAACACCCCTGTTTATGTATACACAGTTCTAGGTGGGGAGAGAGGCTGGCTATGGAGCAGCCAGTTCTAGGCACCCTGGAGACCCCGGGAAGGCAGGACCTTCAGGGTTCCTGTATTCTCTGGCTCCTTACCTCATGAAGAAAGTGATGACTAGTTCTCAGGTCTCTTAGGCCATAAGGCTGCAAAGAGGCTTTCCTGGAGGGCAGTCAGCTGTCATTCGAGAGTGACTGTGTGTCCCATTTGCCTGGGACAGTCCTGTCTGCACCTGCTGTCTTAGTATAATTATTAATAGTTTCCCTTCTCTGTCTGGTCTAGATGTTACAGGTCAGGGGTCCCCTCATTAAAGCCCATGTTCATCCTAGACTGCAAGGAGGGGACTGGACAGGCTTGCCCAGGACTCGGGGACAGGAATGCTTGTCTTGCCCTGTGGCTGACAAACTGGGGGACTTGAAGCATGTCCATTCTTCTCTCTGGTGGCAGTGGCTTCATGTCTAACTTGAGGGGTTAGGTCAGATAGCCCATTCCAGGTGGGCTGAAAGTGAGATGCTCGCCCTGGGGGTTCCGCTCAACCCATAGGCTAATGAGCCTTTGACCACTGTTCCCTAGGAACCCACCACATTCTACCAGATCCCTCCCCACCCTACCTTTCTGTGGCACAGGTCATTCGTGTCTCCCAGTTTCTGTCTGTCTCAGGGCCCCAGGCCAAATGGGACCTGATGCCTGTCCACCCACCTCTCCTCCCCTTCACTGTTCCGGTCAGATTGCTCTCTAGCCTGACCTTCGTGGCTGGGTATAGTGTGGGACAAACAACTAAATCCCCAGTGATTTTCTCTGTGTATCATACGAGGTGATGGTGTCAGAGTTGTCAAGTTAGGGATGTTGCATTAAATGCCTGGCTCAAGGAGAGATTCTCCAGGGTATTATGACATGTACTTCTCTGTCTTACTACTAACTACCTGGAGAGCCCAACCCAGGTCCTCACAGGGTCATCTGAGAACTAATGGAAGTGATTTGCCAACACGAAGCTCTCAGAGGCTTCCTTTATCCAACTCTCTGCACTAGAAGTTTCTGTGAAACTATAGAGTGAATTCTGGGACAACCAAGAATTATTGCTTATCCCCACCTCAAACTCCATGTTCACAGGACTCATGGACAGGATGAAGCAATATGGACTCTTTGAACTCTTTAAAATGATCACATAGCTGCTCTGAAGATCTTTATCCCAGCAAGGCTAAGCTGTGAAATTGGCCTTGAACTTCCTTCCCTAGTTCCCAATCCTTCAGTCCTGATTTTGGGAGTTTTGCCTCAAGCAGGATATCAGAGGACATCAGCTTTATGGTCTGACACTCGACTAAATGGAACCTTATCCCTTCTGAACCAAGACATCTTTTTCCTCTTTGAGACAGGGTCTCACTATGCAGCAGTGGCTGGCCTTGAACTCACTGTGCAGACCAGGCTGGCCTTGAACTCACACAGATCTGCTTGTTTTCCTCCTGAGTGCTGAGATTAAAGGTGTTCTCCACCATGCCTGGCTTGATGTTCCCCCCCCTCCTCTCCTCTCTCTCTCTCTCTTCTCTCTCTCTCTCTCTCTCTCTCCTCTCTCTCCTCTCTCTCCTCTCTCTCTCTCCTCTCTCTCTCTCTCTCTCTCCTCTCTCTCTCTGGTTTTTCAAGATAGGGTTTCTCTGTGTAACAGTCTTGGTTGTCCTGGAATCTGCTCTGTAGACCAGGCTGGCTGGCCTTGAACTCACAGAGATCCACCTGCCTCTGTCTCCTGAGAGCTGGGATTAAAGGCAGGCGCCACCACCACCCGGTGATATTCTTTTTGACAAAGGAGTAATTGTCTCTGATTCTCAGAACCTGAAGGCCTTTCTTTATGAGGTGGTATGCTGAAAGGCTTAGGCGTGTGATAGGAGTCAACAAACGTTGAGTTTCCTTGCCTTTTATCCTGTTCTCTTCCTGGGTGCTAAGAACATACACTTTTCTGTGGGGCAAAATAAACAAGCGAGCAAGAATCTTTAGCTTGTTTGTGAATAAATGACTCCAAGGCTGAAGCTGTGGCTTGGTTGGTAGAGTGTTCCCCTAGTGTAAGTGAAGTCCTGAGTTCAATTCCTAGCACTGCATAAACAGGCATGCTGGAACTTACCTGTAACCCCAGCACTCAAGATGTAGAGGCAGATGAGGCTGTAGAGATGCTCAGTGGTTAAGAGCACTGTCTGTTCTTCCCAAGGACCTGGGTTCAATTCCCAGCGCCCACATAGCAGCTCACAACCACCTGTAATTCCACTTTAAGGGAATCCAATGCCATCTGACCTCCATGGGCACCGGGTTCCACACATGTAGGCAAAACACATACACATCAAATAAAATTTAAAAATAAAAAAAAAAGCTGGAAGCAGGAGGGTCAGGAATTCAACACAATCCTTTGCCACATAGTGAGTTTGAGGGTCACCTGTGCTACGTGACACCTTGTCTCCAAAAGAATGAAAGTGCCTCCCTCCCAAACTTAGCTGTGGGAGAAATCACACTTTTGCTCATGATTTCGTGGGTCAGAAACTTGAAAAGGAGCCCAGGGCAGTGCTTGCCAGAGATCTCCATGCAGCTGCAGACAGACGGTGGCTGTCATCACCTGAAGGTGTAGCTGGGCTGGGTGCACACTGTGACTCACTCATATGACTGAGAGCCGATGTGGGCTATTGTCTGCAGCCCGTCTGTGACTGTCAACCAGAGCCCTACACAGGCCTCTCCAGGACTGTCTCCCGTTAGGTAGATTTCTTACAGCGTCTACAATCAAACCCTAGTACTGGAAGGGGGTGTGGGGGGTGGACCTGAACTATGCTTCTCTTTGGAGAGCGACAAAGTTCTGTCATTGGCTATCATGTGGGATAGGGAAATTAATGAGGTTGTCTTCATCACATCTCCCAGGTCTCCTGAAAATCAGGCTTTTAGCTGTCAGGATTCTTGTGCACAAGCTAGAAAAAAAACATTGGTCAGTGACGACACTGTGATGGGTGGTTTTGGGGTTCTCAGAATTAACAGAGCCTGGAAGACCAGCGTGGAAGCTGGGCCAGGAACAGGGAGCTTCAGAAGGCTGGGCAACAGGTACCCCATAAAGGAGAAAGCCTACGAACTGCCCTATCTAGCAGGCCCATACTGGGGGGCACTACGGAGTAGGCAATGAATGTGACCCCAGCGCCCAGCTTTTTGGCAGCACTCCATAACAAGGGACGCTGAAGAAGAACAAACTGATTGGTTCAGTGACAGGCTACATTTTAACTGGAGAAGTGTGGACAGAACGGGGTGCCACTAGGGCCTCTTAAAAGTTCTGTTGGCCTACTGTGAGGACTGTGCATAGTGGGAGACTCTCCAAGGCAGAGTTGAGGTGCTCTGAGGGACCTGGAGAGGGAGAGTCTGGATATTTGCAAACCACTGTGTTCCCCAGACAATCTGCAGCCTCAGGCATCCCCACCCCCACCTCCACCCCCATCCTATAGAATACAGTCACGAAGTGCCAAAGGCACGATACTTCAAGGAGCACTTCATGGAGGTATCACAGATTTTTTTTTCCCTCTCAAGACTAAAAGAACTATTTTTAAATTCTGCAATTGTATTTTTAATGTTTGACTAGGCAATACAGTCACTGAAAGAATATTAAAAGGACACAGAGAGACAATCTGGCTCCCACTTCTGTTCCCTGCCTACCTCCTCATTTGATCTCATTCTCCTCTACCCAAGCTGATCTTAGCGCCTTGGATGCTCCCTTTCACAGTTTCCCTTTTGAGATTTTATCTATTTATTTTTGAGACGCAAACTTTCTCTGTAGACTTGGGCTGCCCTGGAACTTGCTCTGTAGACCAGGCTGGCCTCAGGCTCACAGAGATCCGCCTGCCTCTGCCTTCCAAGGGCTGGGATGAAGAAGGACGTGCGTCACCGTGCTCACACTCAGCTTTCGGATTTACTTCAGCAAGTCAGTATTGAGTTCGTGCTCATCGTTTCTCATCACCATCACCACCGCCCATCTCCAGAGCGCTGTGCTCTTGCAAAGCCAAGACTCTGCCATATCAAAATAATCCCTCCCCACTCCTCCTTTCCCAGCCCCTGGCAACCACCTCTCTGTTTCCTGGCTCCATGAATCTGATGACTCCACGTACCTCATGTAATAGCACCACACTGTGCCTGACCTTTGGCAACGGCTTCCTGCACTGAGCACAGTGTCTTCAAGGTTCACCCCTGTGGTAGTGTGTTGGAATCCCCTTCACTTTTAAGGAGTGGTGTTCCCTTCTATGTATATACCACAGTTTGTCTGTCCAGTCCTCCTGTCTATCCACATGTTGGCGGGCAGCCCTTGGGCTAATGTGGATATGTGATACATCGACCCTGAAGAAGCTTCACGTGCCATCACCTGACATTGTTCTTTCTCCTTTAGTTGTTCATTCTATCGTTTTCGTACACTTCTGGGGCTTTGATTATTCTTTTAAAATTACATTTATTTACCTATGTACTCTGTGTGTGTGTGTGTGTGTGTGTGTGTGTGTGTGTGTGTGTGCGCGCGCGCGCACGTGCATGTGCGCACACATGTGTCACAGTGTACCTGTGGAAGTCAGAGGACAACTTTGCTCTCTCCTTCCACTATACGGATTTTGGGGGATAGCTGGTTGCCATGCTTAGAGGCCAGTGCCTTCACCTGCTGAGCTGGCCTGTCTCAGCAACCCTGGTCTTCTGTTTTGATTCAGGAGACTTTATCAGGTATTTTACGCGCTTTTTGTTTAACCTCAAATGGTTCCTCTCCCTCTTTGGCCAACCGTGACATCGTTAGTTTACTCATGGTTTTTGTTTTGTTTTGTTTTGTTTTTGAGACAGGGTCACATGTAGCCCAGACTCTCGATCTTGCAATGTAGCCAATGATGATGACCTTGAACGTCTGATCCTCTTGCCCCTTCTCCCAAGCGCTGGGATTATAGACCTGTGCCACTATGCTTGGTTTATGAGGTACTGGGGATCCACCCCAGGGCTTCGGGCATGCTAGGTGACCATGCTACCAAGAGAACTCTACCCCGACCCCACACCTACAGTGTTTGAAGAATCCAGGCCAGCTGTTCTGCAGCGTCCTTGGTCAGAGTTTGCACGCACTTTGACAGGATGAGCGCAGAGGCCATGCTGCTTTCCTTGGAGCAGTGGTCAGCCACCTCCTCACATCCAGCGTCCTGGGGTTGGTGTTTTTACCTTTGAGCCCACATAGCCATTAGAAGAGAACATTCTGGAGGCTCTGCATTCTCACTGCAGAAGTCACCCATGCTGCAGTGGAAAGTGTGGGAAGGGCCACTCCCAGTCACTTCAAGGGACTGCAGGGGATGGGAACAAGACTAGAAGTCCCTGCCATGTAGCCTTGAGGCCACGAGCCTGGCTCTCCTGGGCCCACTTACTTCTGATGACTCTTCAAGAGTTCCAAGGGAGAACCCTGCTGTCCATTATCGCAGAAGCCACCCCTAATTATATCCAAGACGTGTCTCGAGCTGCAAAGGATTTTCCCATCTATTTCCAGCTGCACATATTAAGAGCTTCTGCTTCACGTATGCAGAGATAAAGATGTCGTGTGCACCGGAGTAACCTCTGCTCCCACTGCCGTTCTCACTGTATAAACGGGTAAAGAGAGGTTCAGCCAGAGGCCACCAGTGGAGGATGTGGCACTTGGGTTCTCTGAGTCATGATGCACGGCCCCTTGGAACTGTGCAGGGCAGACATGGAGGTCCTAAAGACTTGTGGGACTGTTGACCAGTCTGAGAATGTCCGACCCTCAGCCTATGCTCTTGCACACCCCCAGACTTTATGGGATCCCAGACAAAAATGCGAGAGTGGCTATGACCTGCCAAGAAGACAGAGCCACAATGGTGACCAGTCCTGTACCACTCCCCCAGCACAGCCACACCTTCCAAAGAAGACAGTGGAACCGCCTTGGCTCACTAAACACATCTTCCCTGCTCCCTGCCAGTGTGGCACTCCACCCTGCCCCTCCCTGGCTGCGGAAAGAACCATCCTATTCCCACAGCTCATCACTGCTCAAGGAATGCCCACCTTCAGAGGAAGTCCCTCCAGGAAAGCCCTACCTGCCTGACAGACTTGAGCAGCAGATTCTTGAACTCTGGTCTCTAAGGACAAGCCCTGAGTTCCCACCTGCAGCGGTCAGTAGGAGTCCTAAGCTGGAGAGGGCTGTGCGGAAGGAGGTCTGGAACCACCCATCAAGGGAGTCTGAAATGAGAAAATGCAGAAGGAGGCTTGTTGCCTGCCCTGAAAATCCCACATCGAGGTTCACCTCTTCCATGAAGCTCACCCTGAGCCCCCAAGAGCTCCCCAAGTAACTGAAGGAGAAAGGCTTGGTGTGCTTTGACCTATGGGATGAACCTGTGCTTCCTCTTTGGGGTGGGGAGGGTCGTCATCTTTAGGCCTAGTACGGAGCTGTGTACACAGTGGTTGCTCAGGTAAACAAACTGAAGGATTCATTCATTCGTTTACTCAGAAAAATAATTCATTAGTGACTACCTAACATTAGGTTCTGTCTTTCTCCCCTTTAAGTTCTCTCCTCTCCCTTTTTCCTCCCTTCCTCTCTCAATGTGATATATGCACATATATATGTTCATATATTGCTCATAAATGTGAATGTATAGGCAAGAGATCAATATCAAGTGTCTTCTTCAGCTGTTCTTCGTCTTGTTTTTTGAGGCAGAGTCTCTCACTGAGCCTGAAGTTCACTGATTTGGGCAAGACTAACATGGCCAGCAAGCCCCCAGGCCGCCTCCAGTCTCTGCCTCCCCAGTGCTGGGGTTATGTGTGATGGGTGCACACCATCACACCTGGCTTTTTATGTGTGTACTGGGGATCTAACCTCATGAGCACCCCTGTTCCTTCCTCAGTCTTGTGTATCCCAGGTTGGCCTCAATGTCAACATGAGGCCGAGGATGACATGGGATTCCTAATCCTCCTGTCTTCACAGGTATGTGCTACCAGACCCGACAAGGAGCTAGGCTCTCTTCTAGGTTCCTGTCATCTCAGGCCTGACATCCTAGGACTGGGACGGACCCTAGACAGACAAATAAGCACATATAGATGTCCATGTCTGGTGGGGGGCGGATAACGCAAAAAGAAAAAGAAAAAGAATGATACAGAGATTCTGGTAGGAGAAAGTAGAGACAGTGCCATGTTTTACTGTTCTCTGACTCCAGTGCCATGAAGCCAGATAGTCTAGAGAGCCTGGTCTCACCCGAGGTGGCAGCTTACAGGCTTGGCATTATGTTAACTGGAGAGAGAATGCCCTAGGAGATGACATTTTTCCTAAGCTTCTGGGACAGTGGCCATTTTTTCCTCCTGGGGGTATCAGAGCTATTGACCACTGGAGGGAGAAACTGGAGTTTGGCCCACCAAAAATGTGGAGGCCAGACAAGGAAAGGGGTGTTTGGAGAAGGGTGATAGCTTCAAAATGCTGCAGGGGACACTGAGTACTGGTGGCCAAGAGGGGTCTGGGGGGTGAGGGGCTACCTGAGTAATACCTTAGCACACACACACACAAAGATCCTTTTTCTCTGTGGCCTTTCCTGGCCACTCTGTTCCCAGAGTTCTCAGCCTTCCCTTCCACTTCCCTCCCCCTCTCTGTAGCAAGAACTCCCCCCATTTACTCCCTGCTCCATATTCCACACAGTTCTCAGATGTCTGAGACCACACTGGTGCCAAACCCCATTTACACCACCTTTCTCCGTAAGTACGATATCCACATACCCCATGTTGGTGATAAAGCTTAGATGAACACAGTAAGGAATGAACAATAATTACTAACAATAAAGTGGAATAAGCATAACAATGCACTGCAATAAAAGTCATTCAAATATCTATGAGTTGTTTACTTCTGGAAGTTTTCATTGATTATTTTTTAATTTATTTTGTTTTTAATTGTGTGTGTGTGTGTGTGTGTGTGTGTGTGTGTGTGTCCGTGGAGGCCAGAGGGGTCAGATCCCCTGGAGCTGGAGTCACAGGCAGTTGTGAGTTACCTGATGTGGGTGCTGGGAATTGAACTTAGATCCTTCTGGAAGAGTAATCCATGCTCTTAACAACAGAGCCGTCTCTCCATCCCCTCAGTGAATATTTTGAATCCCAGCTGAATGCAGAAAGGAAGGTGCAGATAGATGAGGTTGCACCACTTACGTACCATATTCAGATTTTGTCAGCCTCCCCACAGTCCCTGGAACGCTGGCTCCAGCCACAGGCATTTTGGCCTCTTTCATTCACTGCTGTGCCCTGGGCATGGCATGGTACCTGACATACAGTAGGTGCCCAGGGAACAGTACTCCCTCCTTCCTCTGCCCTTTCGAGACTCCTGGGTCCTTGCTTTGTCACTGCCCTGTGCCGAAGACAGGGAGACTTGAAATAAGACGTCACTTCCGGGAGCGAGGGGCACTGGAGAAATGGCTCAGTAGCTAAGTGCATTTCCTGTTCTTCCGGAGGCACCCATGTGGGATGGCTGGTAACCGTCTGTGACCCTAGCTCCAGGGGATCTGATGCCGTCTTGTGGCCCCCCCAGACATTCACTCCCCCAACTCATATAAAAAAAGACATCATCTCTATCTTTTTAAACATAATTTTAGATTTATTTCTCTTTCCATGTGTGTGTGTCTTGCCTGCATGTATGATGTCTATACACAGATGTGTGCAGTGCCCACGGACACCAGAAGAGGACATTGGACCCCTAGAACTGGAGGTGTGGATGGTCCTGAGCCACCATGTCGGAGCTGGGAATCAAACCTGGGTCCGAGCAAGAGCAGCAAGCACTCTCTTTTTTTTTTTTTTTTTTAATATTTTAAATTTATGCCAGGCGGTGGTGGCACACGCCTTTAATCCCAGCACTTGGGAGGCAGAGGCAGGTGGATCTCTGTGAGTTCGAGGCTAGCCTGGTCTACAAAGTGAGTTCCAGGAAAGGCGCAAAGCTGCACAGAGAAACCCTGTCTCGAAAAACCAAAAAAAAAAAAAAAAATTAAATTTATTTACTTTAATTTCACGTACATTGGTGTTTTGCCATGGGTGTTGGTTGAGTCTCAGAAACTGGAGTTACAGACAGTTGTGAACTGCCATGTGGGTGCTGGGAATTGAACTAGGGTCCTCTGGAAGAGCAGTCAGTGCTCTTAACCACTAAGCCATCTCTCCAGCCTGCAAGTATTCTTAACTCCTAACTGCCAAGCCATCTCTCCAGCCCCGTCATCTCTATCTTAAGGAGCCCATGACTCCAGAGAGCTGTATACCTCCCCACCTCATTCTAAAAGTCCCTGCCCTACATACCCTCAACCTCAGGCCGGAGTGACTGGGCCTTAGTGCCTTCAGAACAAATGTCGGCAGCTGATGTTTATGGCCTCATCTTGAAGACGGCACAGAGGGAGGGTGCCTCTGAGGGAGCGGCTCAGCAGGAGACTCGGATGCCATCGGTGGTGTGACTGGGAGGGTACAGAGCGTGGTAAAAAGAAGGGAGAGCAGAGGAAAGAGGACAGGTTCCATCCGTCTGTTTCCTGTGACTATCAGTGAACACCACAAGCAGGGAAATTTAAAAATGCTAGAGCTTTATTCAGCTCACGGTTTTGGAGCCTGGGAAGTCCAACATCCGGGGAGCCCATTTGGTGAGGGCTTTCTTGCTGGTGGACAGTCTACAGGTAGCATGAGGCATCACACAGTGAGAAATGAGCATACCCAAGAGACACTCAAGGTGGCTTTCATAACAGCCACTTCAGATTGCCACGAACCCACTAATTCAGAGTCCTCCTGACCCACCACCCCTCTGAGGGGCAACCCCTGGTCACGAGTATTGATACTTCACAGTGGGGACTAAATGTCAACATGAATTTTGGTAGGAACATTCAAGCCATAGGAGGAGGCCGGAGGAGAGGGTAAGGGGGCAGAAGCAGAAGGCTGCTAACACTACGTAGGGAGTGGCCCACAGATCTGAGTGAAGTCACTCCGTGGTTGAGGGTGACTGAGGTCGGGGCAAGGCTGCAGCTAAATATGAAGCAATGGCCAACCGAAGAGAAGACTTCATGTGAATAGGGGAAACAGAGGCAGACACTGTGACCTGCGTGGCTGCAATTGAGCAAGGGCTTTTTGCCCTCACAGATGGCTTTGGAGATGCCCATTCATACCCAGTTGAGTCCTCAAGCCCAAAGGGACTAAGAATTTTCTCCAGGTCACCCAGCAAGGGGAAGCAGACACCAGGTCCAAAGGCAGGTTCTACCATCTCCCCACCATTCCACATTGACGGGTCTTGAGTCTTCAAAACCCGGGCATCATTGTTTCCACTTTACAGGTCAGTAGAGATGTGAGGAGGTAGCACCTTGCTCAGGGACACCCAGGTGCTTAAGAAGTTGAAGAGTGAATTGTAGCTGTAGCTCAGTGGTAGAGCACTTGCTTTGCATGCATGAGGCCCTAAGTTCAATCCCCAGTACTGCCAAAAAAGAAAGGGAAGAATGTGTCTTGAGACAGGGTCTTACCACAAAGCACACGTGGATCTGGAACTCACTATGTAAACCAGGCTGGCCTCAACCTCACAGAGACCCACCTGCCTCTGTCTCTTGAGTGCTGGGATTAAAGGTGTGCATCCCCATACCCAGCCTAGTAGCTTCCTGGAATTAAAAAAAAAAAAAAAAAAGTGGGGGCAGGGAGTGTAACTCAGGGCTAGAGTTCATGCCTAGTATGCCCAAAGTTCTGGATCCATCTCCAGGACTGAAAAAAAAAAAATACCACCAAGGTTTGTGCACTGTTACATATTGACTTCCTAAGTCAGTGAATGCTTGTGGTATTCAGAAAGTTCATGCAGCAGAACCATACTCGCCATTCACAAGGTGACATGATGTTTTTAATATTAATTCATGGTGACCTATGAGTAGAAAGGCCCAGAAATGTGACCAATGAAAAAATGTCAGCTGATGACAGTGTCTTCCTTCAGCCTTGAGTTTCTGGTGCTCTGAATACACTTATTGGCTTCCCTAACCTGTCACATGTAGTCCTTCCGTGAAAGTCAATGTCAGAGGGCTCTGTTATGCTCCCTGTGATGAACCAGGCTGGCCTGTGACTCCAGGTCTGTCCCACTGATGTTCTCCGGGGCTCTTCTGTCAGCATCCTGGGCCTGGGCCGCACTATTCCGGGTCCCATAAGCACCACCTAAAGAAGAGTCCAGGTTCCAGTCTCACGGGGACGCTAGGGGACTCTGTTAGAGGTGTGGGTCAGCCAGTGAAAGAGGGCAGTTCTTAGCATGACTGTGACATCTCTGCTTCCTTATCTAACCTTAAGATGGTCATCCTGCTGAGCAGACCTCTCCCATGTCCCTGCTAGACCTGTTCTCAGAGCCTGTACTTCCGCCATCTCTTCCTCAGTCAGCGGCTGTTCTGAGGAACCTAGGGGCCTGAGGATCTAGCTAGACGCTGCAGACTTCTCTTCACTCCACTGCTCTCCAGGGGTATGAATCTCTGGTTAGGTCCTTAGCCTGCCTGAGAACTCAGTTTTCACTCCCAACATGTCTACAATATCCACCTGTGAATTGTTGCAAACTTAAAGGTACGAAGGAGAGTTTGCTCTTACTAAATATTGCCTTTTGCTGACAAGGCTCCTGTGGTGCCTGGCTGTTTTCAAACAGCACAATTCTCTGCTGAGGACTGGGACCTTGGTGCCCCATGCTGGCATAGTGAAGCCCCTGGAGTTCCCAACACACCGACCGGTGCTCAGCCTCATGTGTTACCTATGGACAAATATGGTTGTAAATCCGGTGCTGATGGAGGTACTCGGAAGGACACACCCCTGGCGTGTGGAGCGTTTGGTTTGTGTAGTGGGGACTTCCTAGGGGAAATCTAGTGAGGTGTGAAAATCACCCCACCTTTAGGGATTCATGGACACATGCAAAGACCTATGTACCTGTGTGCTCATGCCACTAATGCCTATGACTCCAGCCTCAGTGTCCAACAGTAGCAACTGGCTTAATCAAGCATGGTAGTATCCTGCTTTAAAAAAGGATGCTGGGCCTGGCAGACAGCTCAGCTGGTAAAGATGCCTGGCATCAAGCTAGATCTCCCAGACCCACATGGAAAGAAAGAACCAACTTCCACACGTCCTCTGGCCTTCACATGCCAAAACACAGGCATAAAAATAAACACAATGTAATAAAAAGTTACCCATTTTTAAAGATTTATTTGTATTACCTTTTATTATGTGTAGGAGGAGATGTATGTGCACACGGGTGCGGGTGCCTGCCAAGGCATCAGGTCCTCCTGGAGCAGGAGTTACAGGCCGCTGGGAGGCACCCAATATGTGCCCTGGGAACACAACTTGGGTGCTTTGTAAAACAGTGCATGTTTCTTAGCCCCTGGGCCATCTCTTCAGCCCTAAACATTATTTAATTAAAAGTAAATAAAATAAAAAGGAGAGTGGAAAGTGAATGTGGAGGCTGTTGACTCCAGGACTTGGGAGTCTGAGGCAGGAAGCCAGCCTTGGCTACTGAGTAAAGATGCCAAAAACAAAACAACAAAACCCAACCAAACAAGACCAACAAACAACAACAAACAGAACCAAAGCTGGACTTTAATCCCAGCATTCGGGAAGCAGGAGCAGGCAGATCTCTGAGTTCAAGGCCAGCCTGGTCTACACAGCAGTTCCAAGACAGCCGGGGCTACACAGAGAAACCCTGTCTCAAAAACAATGAAACAAAACCAAACGGAAACAAAAAACCAGGTTTGGTAGCAGAAGGCCTGTAATCCCAGCACTTAGGAGGCACAGACAAGAGGTCCACTATAAATTCGAGGCCAACACAGTGAGTTCTAGGTCAGCCAGGGCTACACAGAGAAACCCTGCCTCGACAAAATAAAAAGGCTGAGGCAGGAGGATTGCCAAGTGTTCGAAATCAGCCTCGATTACAGAGGGAGAACGTCTCAAAAAGGATGGGAGTAGCCGGACTGTGGTGGCACTCGTCTTTAATCCGAGTATTCTGGGCGGATCTCTGTGAGTTCGAGGACAGCTTGGTCTACAGAGCGAGTTACAGGACGGCCAGAGCTATGCAGAGAAACCCTGTCTTGAAAAAAACAAAACAGACAAAAAAGAGGATCAGGAGCGGTGGCGATGTGGGTAGCGATTCCAAGTCTGGGAATTCTCCGTTCTGATCTGGATGAGCGTTGAAGATCATCTTCTCGCTCTGTTCACCCAAACAAGGAAGAAAAGGCCAGGCATCGACGGGACGCGCGTAAGTTGGGGCGTTCTACACTCTTCCTTCTGCCTTTGCTCCCATCACCCGGAGCTTCCAGGGGCGCCGGGCTCGGGGCGGCCCCGCGGGCCTCTTGCCGGTTGGGTAGCGCCCAGGGCGCGTGGGCGGCACCAGGGTCAGCTGTTCCGCGTCCGCCCCGCCCAGTGCCCGGGTCCTATAAGTGTGGCCCCAGCCTCGGAGCCCTGCGTGCGGAGTGGCCGGGCGGTGCGGAGCATGGCCTGGAACACCAACCTCCGGGTGCGGCTGCCCGTCACCTGCCTGATCCTGCAGGTGGCGATGGTGGTTCTCTTCGGCGTGTTCGTGCGCTACGATATACAGGCGGATGCCCACTGGTGGTTGGAGAAGAAGCTTAAGAACATCTCCAGCAACATTGAGAACGACTTTTACTATCGCTACCCGAGTAAGTCCTATGGCCAGCAGGCTCACCTGCAGAGTCTCCGGGTGGTTCCCATTGGGCTGCCGCCCGACTGCCCTCCGCTTTAGGTCTGCCCCTGACTCTGAAGCAGGATGGAGATGGAGGGGCGATACTGCCCCACAGTCCCCAGCTGGTCCCAGAGTAGGCGCTGCACCAGGGTACTCTTCGACCTCAGCTAGTCCCTGGAGAAATAGTCAGACGTGCTCACACTGGCTGTGAAAGTCTGGTAGGGGCACTCACCTGGGAGAGGTGGGCTGTCTTTGTTATTGTTGTTTGGTTGGTTAGGGTTGTTCTTTTCTTTTTATTTAACTTTCATCTCTCCCAGCCATCAGACGCCTCCTATGTCCCTGTCCTACCTTGGTCCCCAAAAGCCAGAGTCCCACCTCCATCACCCAACCAGCAGGTGACCTGGCTCCCATACACTTCAGTAGGAAGTAGATCCGAAGTCAGCGATCTTAAGGATGGCATGATGGCCCTCCACTGTTGCTATGGAGACAGGTGTGTGGGACCACAGGTGGTATTGGGCCAGAGGTCATAACACCCACTCTCCTTTGAGTTTGGAGAAAATCCCCTGCCCTGGGATTTTCTGTATCCTATGGTTAAGAATATGGCTGTAGGGCTGGAGAGATAGCTCAACAGCTAAGAGCATTGGAGGACGGGAGTTTGATTCCTAGCACTTACGTGGTGACTCACAACCATCTATAACTCCAGTTCCAGGGAGGGAATCTGATACACTCCCCTGCCTTCTGTGGGCACCAGGCACACACATGGCACACAGGCACTCATGCAGGCAAAGCACGCATACATGTTTTTAAAAAAAGAAGAAGACGACGGCAAAGAAGGAGGAGGAGGAGGAGGAGGAGGAGGAGGAGGAGGAGAAGAAGAAGAAGAAGAAGAAGAAGAAGAAGAAGAAGAAGAAGAAGAAGAAGAAGGCCCTGAAATGACAGACATCTTTTCTGACATGGCTCTGCTGCTTTGGGGTGGGTGCTCTCAGGCAGATGCCAATCATAAAGAACCCTAACTTCCTTCTCTACTGACTAGGGGTGATGGTGGGACCCACCACACAGGAGGGGTGTGAAGCGGTGTGAAGTACTGGGAGGGTAAGCCTCACGCTATAACAAAGCCGTCAATCACAAGAGCATTAAACACAGGCACCTGAGGACTGTAGGCATCTCTGAGAGCATAAAGAGCCAGCCCAAGGTCACTCCAGGCAGCCTAACCGTGGACTGCCAGCCCAGGACTCTGCCAATGTCCTTGTGCTTTCTAAATGTCCCCTCTGTCTACCAGCAGCCAAGGACAGTTCTTCTAACAGTTGGTGCTCATGTGGTCATGGGCCATTGCTTTTCGAAGGGACCCTGAAGCTTTTCTCCAAAGGCTGCTTAGGTCAACCTCTGTTCCCTCTGCAGCTTGCATGCTCAGCAGCAGGGCACCTCCGTGTCTGGAAGTCAAGGGGCCCCACTCAGGGCTGTGTGCTTCCAAAGAGATCCTGAAGCTGTGGCTTCAGAATCCACAGTGCGAATCCACCCTTCATGTTGCCAAACCCCTTCCTCTTCTGCGTGGGGACTTGGCAGGCAAATGGGGAAGCGGGCGAGCTGAGGGTTCATCCTTGGCTTACTCCATTTCATCTCCAGCTGTCTTGTTCACACCTGGGCACCAGAGCCACCCCACAGAGAAGTGTGAGGGCAAGGCTTCCCTTTCACGGGCGCTTGCAGCTCTTTTATCTTGTCCTGGAGGTGTAGGGCATCAAGACCCCACAATGGAAGCTACAGAACCTCGTGCCCCCTAAGAAGGGATGCAGTCCTCAGTCTCCCCAACTCTATACTGTCCCTCTTCACTGGGCCACCTGTCTTCTTTCCCATCACTCCATAATTACTTATCTACAGGGTCACACAGGGATGCTGTCAGCCATAAGTGGGGAGCAAGATGTAAACCCTGACTATTCCAGTGAATTAGGATTTATGGTCGCTCTGGATAAACAAGTTGTATCTCTTCTGGTCCTCAAGGACTCCTAGATTTATTGAGAACAGAACACTGCATCCCATGACACCCAAGGCCAGTGGTACTGGTGGTCTGAGCAAGCAGTCCCTCCCTGACAATGGGAAGTCCTGGTTGCTAAAGAGAGAACGGGCAGCCGAGGGACCTCTGAAAGGGAAGCCTGGGAAGAGGGGTGAGAGGTTCAAAATGGCCTAAGAGAAGGACTCGAGAGAAAAGGGAAAGAATGCTGAGGGGGAAGGGAACCACACCAAGGATGCCCTCCTAGTTGCCCTTGTCTCTAACTCCAAGAGATCTGGAGTGGGGGGTCAGCGCTTGCCCAGAAGCAGGAAGTGGGAGGCAACTCAGTGTTCCTTGACAAGGACAGGAAGTACTGTGGTGGCAGAAGCAGATCCAGTCAAGCATGGGATCTTTCCTTGATCATCACTATCATCCCTCAAGGGGAGACGTCGCTACTCCTCCCCCCATTTCACAGATGAGAAAACAAAACCCATAAAGCAAACATGTCTCACACAGGTCACCCATTAAGAAACCAGGATCCCAGGCAGCTACTCTGGGGTCTGAGCCATCTTCCTGGGTGACTCTCCCACCCCACATCTCATCCTTTGCCTCTCCCCAGCTCCACTCTTTGAGCTTCCTAGACCGTGGTGACTGTGGTTGGGCACTAAGGAGCATGAAGCTTCCCGGCCAGGTGGGTCCCCGGGGCCTGGTTTCTGCATGACCAGGTAAATCCCACGGGCAGGGCAGGCCCCTGTGGGTCTTCTAGTTCTTGGCTTGCAGCCATCAGCACCTTGTTCAGGGTGTGCTGTGGGGGCCTCATTCCTACTCAAGGGATTTAGTGGGGCCTGCTGGGCATCTCTGGTTTCCCCAGCAGGTCAGCAACCCCAGCCACAGCCCCTCCCAGACAACAGACACAGAGCTAGCTGGGAGAGTGCCCTCATGCTCTTGGAGATCTGAAGTGCCGTGTGAGCTGCTGAATGCGAAGTCTCCTCCGAGCTGGTATAGCGGCCTTGGTGACCATGGGCTGTGGCTGCAGAAGCTGGGCCAAGGAGCGCCACCAGGTCCTGACCCCAGAAGCTTTCTGGAGACACCAAGGGAGATCAAGACATGTGTTAGGAAAGGGCCTGAAGTAGAGGATGTCCAGATTTCCCACAACTAAGGGCCCGTCTCCTGAGGCCTGAGCCTCCAAGCTTGCCTGGTCCTCTAGGGACTTGTATCTCAGACTCGGTTTCATCCCATCAGAACTCATTTAACCAGAATAGGTGGCAGCATAGCCTGGTGATGCACCTTTCAGTGAAACATCTGGGTCAGATCCTTCATTTGGTGACCTAACCTTGGCAGCATAGCCTGGTGATGCACCTTTCAGTGAAACATCTGGGGTTGGCCTCTAGGAAATGGATGTCCAGTACCTCCAGGGCACCACCCTTAGTGTGATGATATAATAGAGGTGGGGACAGGGCCTTCAGCCACTCGCTGGGGTGGGAAACTATTATGCGCTTTGGTTGAACACCTTGGCTGAGGAAGCCTCATCTGGAGAGTTTCAGAGCAGAGGAGGCCTGGTGTGGGAGAGTGGAAACAGCTATGTAATGGCGCCCTCTTGTGGAAGTTAACATGGTTGGTCACTGGTGTGCCGATTTGCCTCACTAGACTGGGGTTGATTTACCCCAAACTGGGGAGAAGGGCAGAGAGCCAGCTTCCACTTACCGGTGAGTCGCCTGCACCTGGTCACTCTTGACAGCGAAAAAGAGAAACACCTGCTAATAAGACTGAGTGATGGCTTGTGCCGGGGCTTTGATGGGGTTCCATCATTAAAAAGTCCCCCACAGGAACCTCTTGGGATAGCTGTCTGTAGACCAGAGGGGACATGCCTTGGGTGAAGTCATACAGACCAAATTTCCACGAGGTTACTGCTTGGGTCTCTAACGTTAGCACCGGACCCGAGGCAACAGAATTTGATGAATGGATGGTTTCAGTACTAAGTCAGGGCCAAATGAGAAGAAAAAAGGGAAGGGAGGTGTCCAAGGAAAAGCTATGTCTCTAGAGAGGGACAGAAAGGGACAGGGCACCCAAGGGGCTGGAATGAGAGGGTCCAGGTGGGGTGGAAGGATAGGAAAACCCAGGACCTCTCATGCCTGCTCTTGGGACCCAGGGAGACCCAAGGCAGCTTCAGGGTGTGCAGGTGTGCCCTGCTGCCCATCTGCTCGTCTGCCTGTGTGGGCCTCTGGGCCACTGGGATCTGGATTCCCCCCATTCTTGAAAGGCCCCTGCTTCCTGACAGGACGTTTTCTCCTGGGGGGGGGGGTCCCACCAGTGTTCCCTTCCTGTCCTCCAGCTCTAAGGCACACTGGTATGCGGGGCTCGACCTGTCTCTCTCT